>NC_137199.1:5837230-6067230 GCF_960531495.2 Zeus faber | reverse complement strand
GTGGGGGGTGGTTGGATGCATTTTGCATCCAACCACGAGGCTCCAAGTTAGACAGCTCATCAATCTCAGAGAGAAGTAAAACATTACTCACCGGGAGCATTCCTCTCTCTCTTTCTCTCTCTCTCTCTCTCTCTCTTTCTCTCTCTCTCTCTCACACACACACACACACACACACACACACTAGGCACAAAAAAAGAGGTTAGGTTGTGAAATGAAAAAAAATAACCTTCCCCAAAGGAAGGAATAAGGTTTGCACTTTGTGTGTTTTGACCGCCTGCACCACTCGCTGATACATTAGACTTTCACTTCAGAGGCGTAAAAAAAAAAATAATGATAATATTAATAAATATATATATATATATATAGATAATAAATTATGGTTACATCTAGTTTTACATGGCCAGAGTTCACTTTGGGCTCACGCGTGACGTGGGGGGAAATAGCTAATTGAAAAGAATTTGCATCCTTAAGCCCAGTGTTGCCATCTTGGCGACTTTCTTGCTAGATTGGGTAAAGGCAAGCAATATATTCAAATATATTATATAGCAATTCATAACCATGCATGCTGCTCAGAGTAATCACAGTCCACGGTTCTTCTGCCAATAGCTCTCCCTCTCCTCTTGCACTGTGTGCAGGCAGTCAGTAGGTGTGGCGTGCAGCCAGAGAGCTGCACGAGCTGCACAGCAGGGAATCAGACATAGAAATGAGCTACACATGCCTGCCAAACAGTGTGTCCAACTTTCAATCACTGATCACCATTTGTTTGTCAATTGTTTCTGCTTTCCTGGGTTCTCTGAACTTTTACTAGTTTGCTATCATGTCAAATTCCAAACTACACACTCAAAAGTAATGGTAGGAATGGGAGCCACATTCTCTCAAGGGAAGGTAGAAGCCCTGTATGGCTAATGATTCAAGGCATACAGTACTGTCTTTACTGCAAGGCAAACTTTTATTGTTAACCGGGCTAGGAGTGACTGGGTTGTTCTGGCAATGAGTGATTCTGTGCAATCCTTGTCCGCGACCACATCAGTGAGACATGCAAACTGCCTTTGCAAATTCTGCCGCTGCCACACATTTCCTAATGCCCCGCACTAAGGGGCGAATGCCTCCGAAAAGGATAGCCTGGCTTTTGCGGCTGCTAAACCGGCGCAAATAACAGAAAAAGCAAGCGTCTAATTAACAAAGCACCCGCAAAGGGTGAAATGCACCACTAACTGTGCTGCCACGCAAATAGTGTCTCGGTGCACTGGTGCTATTTAGACGTATTTAAATGAGGTAGACGAGAGGGGCGTGGTTAAGCCACGTCTGCAGGGTACGGGGCTGGTTTGGCTGTGGCGGCGTGGCTTTTTCGGGTCTGCCTTATCACTATGTCGTTTTGTCTTTCAGTGGGGAACGGAGGTGCAGGATGCAGAAATGTCTTTATTAATTCTGAAATCATCAAGAACTGCTGCAATAACTCTGTCCTGTGGATGACCTATAAGATGACAAGAGCACAATTTTTGGTAATACAGAACCACCACCAATCCCCCTCTTTGGAGAACAATTTACCGTGTTTGGGTCTATAAACAACTGATCTTTACTCCAAGAGGGGGAGATTCACCACGGGTGAGACAATTAAACATAGGAAAACTGGAACTACATTGGGCACATGGCCTCTTCCTGTCATAGATATAGCAGTAAATGAAGGAGGAAAGGAGAGGAATGCACCCCAGGGCTCTGGGGTGCATTCGAAGCAGGTGTGGTGGTGTGTGCGTGTGTGTGTTGGGACCGCCTGTATGTATATGTGTGTGTGTAAGGCGTCCACCGGGCCAAGATCCAAAACCGCAACCCGCATCCCCCCACCCCAAACCGAGCCCCAATCCCTCAACCATGCCCCAAACCAACATAGGGACACTAGCTGCAGGTACTCCCCAGGAGCACTGCCCACCCCGGGAGACAAGCCAGCTCAACTCAGGAAAAGGAGTGGGCGCCACCACCCGGCCCCCCCTAACATCTCCGTGGGGCACTGGGACCCCCCCACAACTACAGGCCTCCATGCCGCGGGCGTCTCAAGAACCGCCTGGGCACTAGGCCAACTGCAGAGCCCCGGCAAGACCAGGAGGACCCCCACATGCCAGAAAACACCACAACATTGCCCTGACTTAGGAAGACCCCATTATAAAATTATGGAGCTATGTCAGTGATAAATGTAGCCCATATTTCATTAAATGAATCAACATTGTTTTTGGATATTGCCAATAGTTTTTTCATTGTGATGTATTCTATTAATAAATGTAACCATTGGGATTATCTCTGTTTTACCAATTGAGTAATATTATTTTCTTGGCAATTGTTAAGGCAATCAAAATGGTGGTGTTTAAGTGGGGGGGGTCAACCGAGGAGAGGTCACAGAGGAGACATAATAGTTGGGGAGCCTGGAATGCTGCAACCCAGAAGGGTTGATAACTTCTGAGTGATGTTGGTCCAGAATGCTAGGATAGGTGGGCAGAGCCAGATGACATTAAAGTAGTCATCTCTGGTATGAAGGAAACAGTGAGGGTAAATGTCTTTATCCACAAAACTTTTTGAACATTTTGCATTCCTTGATATGGGCTCTATGTAGAATCTTATACTGGATGAGTTGCATTTTGGAGTTGCGGGTCATGGAAAAGGTGCTTCCACAGGTTGATATTGGTGGGAACAGCAAGGTCTCTTTCCCATTCCATTGTAGGTAAAGATAAAGTGTCATCTGTTTTTAATAAAATCTTCTGGAAAAGGGATTTCTTGACCTATATAAGTGAGATGTCCAATCATTGGAGGTAGTTGTAGGCTGTTGTTCATCAATTTGATTTAAATTTTTAGAGACTGCTGTAGTTGAAGGAATTGAAGGAAGCCGTGGCCATCGATTTTATACCTTACCAAAATGTGTTCCAGATGAGTAATTCCTTGTGTTTTCCAAGACCTGAAGAGCATTGCTCTGGACTGTTTTTTTTTACCAGAAAATCCGGGTTATGCCAGATTGGAGTGAATTTATTTGGAGATAGAGTGTGACCACTGAGTTTGAGGTATCTCGCCCAGGCTGACAGAGTTGTTGCGATGAAATCGTTTTTAAAGCAATTATGTTTCCTTATTGATTCAGTAAGGAATGGGAGAATATATAATGATAACTACTGACATTCTGGTTGTTCAATGTCTCGCCATCCATGGCCCAGTTGTTGCTCTAGTTGTAACTATTTAATTATAAATTGAAGATGTTCGCTAGATAGTAGTATCTAAAGTTTGGGGCTGCTAGGCCTTCACAGTCTTTGTTTTTCTGTAGTGATGCTAGTTTAATTCTCAGTTTCCTGTATTTCCAATAAAATGTATTGACTGTTGGGTCTAGAGTATTAAACCAATGTACTGTTGGTTGCACTGGGGTCATTGCAAATATATAGTTTATTTTTGGTAGTATATTCATTTTCACTGCTGCTATCCTACCAATTAGTGAGATGCGTAGGTTGTTCCAGTAAATGTGATCTTCTTCAATGGATTTGAGCAATGGAGTAAAGTTAAGGGTAAACAAATCAGACAGATTTGAACCTGTGCTGTCAGCATGCTGGGCATACAACACAGAGTATTTGAATGCCATTGCATTCAGGACAAATTTAGTCTGCAAGAGGAGTTCAAGTTCTCAACCTGCAATGCAACTCTTTATTAATTCTTAAATCATTAAGAACTGCTGCAACAACTCTGTCCTGTGGATGACCTGTAGAATGAAAAGAGCACCGTCTTTGGTTATGGAGAGCCACCACCAACCCCCCTCTTTGGAGAACTATGTATCATGTTTGGGTCTATAAACAACTGATCACTACTCCAAGAGGGGGGGAATCACCATGGTGAGACAAATAAACATAGAAACAAACGACATTTACACAGAAACATGAACACTGGATGACAACATGTGTTGAAAAAAAGTGAATTAAGTCCAGGAAAACTGGAACAGCAACTGGTCACGTGGCCTCTTCCTGTCATAATTATGGCAGCAAATGAGGGAGGAAAGGAAAGGAATGCAACCAGGAGGGTGCTGGGGTGCACTTGAAGCAGGTGTGTGTGTGTGTGTGTGTGTGTGTGTGTGTGTGTGTGTGTGTGTGTGTGTAAGATGTCCACCAGTAAGTGTACAAGACTTATCCCCATCGGTACTGGTGTAGAAGGTCGGTGTTATGTCGCAGCGCCTCCAAGCAGGGGAAGAGGCCCCGAAGCCCCCCCGAACTCCACAGCATAGGAAATCCCCGGGTACCCTGCCCTGCGGCCACAGAAGACCCCCGGGCCCCAGATTGGTGCAAATATCAATACCAAGATATCTAATATTGCCTGTTGTGATGGTTAAGGGATGTTTCTGGTTTAATGCATAGCAGTCCCCCCCACTGAGTGGTAAGACCATGGTTTCATCCAATTTATTGAATAGTCTGAGATAGCTGAGAATTTAGATATAAAATTGACCACCTAGGTAGGGATGATATTGGGTTCTGTATGTACAGCAGCATATCGTCTGCATACAAGCTGATTTTGTGAACATAGTTTTCTGTTTGTATGCCTACGATATTACTGTTTTGACAGATGGCCGCCGCAAGGGGTTCATTGAAGATGGCGAATAGTAAAGCTTAAGAGCGTACATCCTTGTCTTGTGCCCTCATTGTAGAGTGAAACGCTGTGAAGTGTAACCATTGGTGATGACAAGCAGATGGGGAGTTGTAGAGGATTCTGATCCATTGAATGAGTGACTCTCCAAAGCCAATTTGTTGATGATTGAAAAGAGATATGTCCAATTAACTCTGTCAAATGCTTTTTCGGCATCTAAAGAAGCAATAAAAGTATTTAAGTTGCTCCTTTGAGATATGCTGAATAGACTGAATAAACAGCGCATATTGCTGGATGAGTGTTTGCATTTGGCAAAGCCTGTTTAGTCTGGGTGAATAATAAATGGAATTACTTTTTCAATTCTGTTGGTTAGTGTTTTACTTATAATCTTTGGATCGCAATTAATAAGGCTTATGGGTCTATAACTGGAGGTGAGGGTTGAGTCCTTATTGGGTTTGAGTAAAACCAAAATGAGAGCGGTATTCATGAGCGGAGGCATTGTGGAGGTTGACTTAATCTCTGCAACCATTCTGATGAATAATGGGGATGTAAGTGGCCAGAAGTGTTTATAGAATTCCACTGGGTAGCCATCTGATCCAGGTGAATTATTGTTGGGAATAGAGAAGAGAGCTTTACTGAGTTCTTCTCGAGTAAGTGATTGATCTAATGAGGTAGCCTGCTTTGTCATGCATGTTTGATATATTAGATTCATTATCCGAGTGATATAGCTTACTATAAAAGTCTCTCAATATGTCATTGATGTCTTGGGGGTGTGTATGTTATCCTACCCTGTGGATGTTTGATGGCTGTTATAAGTGTTTTTTCTCTGTCGTGTTTCAATTGATTGGCAAGAAATTTACCTGATTTGTCATTGAATTCAAGCGTCACAGCATGCTGTAATCTTGGGAGAAGACGGACGTGAGTACAGATCCAACATGGCGGCTCCCTGCTGCACTGACTAAAACACCAACAATCCGCTCCGACAAATAATAACTCAGATAAATAACAAAGCAAATTGGAAAATATATATTCATATACATTTACAAAAAGGAACACTGCTCAAAACCAAAGTGGAGGACCTCGAGGATTACATCGATTTTTTTTACAACAAGTACGTCATGGAAGACGATCAGGACCGCAAAAATCCAGCGAAAAGAAAGAAGACTGACCCGGCAACAGACACAGACGATCAAATCACGACTGCTGTAGAGGTTAGTGTCTTGGATGAGAACAAGAATCTGGACATGCTTGGTCCACCTCATTAGATATTCATTAGACATTAGACATCACAAGAACAAAGCCACCCTTGATTGCCTGCAACGTCCGCGAGATGCAAAAAGAGAACACAGATTTGAAAAAAAATCTCCATGAAGCATCTCACAACTGAAATGGAGGTTGTAAAAAAATAAAGTCAAATAATGAAAGAGACTATCCTGGATATAAAATCCAGAAGTATGCGGGACAACCTCATCTTTTCTGGGATCCCAGAGAACTACACCAAGTCCCCAGAAAACATGGTGAAAGACTTTCTCCACACCTCCCTGAAACTCCCCATATACATTTACATTTAGTCATTTAGCAGACGCTTTTATCCAAAGCGACTTACAATTATTCAAACACCGACGAACGCAGCCATCAGGAGCAATGAGGGGTTAAGTGTCTTGCTCAAGGACACTACAGCATGCTAGCAGGAGGAGCCTGGGATCGAACCAGCAACCTTTAGATTACTAGACGACCAGCTCTACCGTCCCCCAAGCAGATCACCTTGCACCGGATTCCCAGACTGCGACACCGCATGAGGAACCGTCCCCGCTCCATCATTACCAAGTTTGAATACTTCAAGCACAAGGAGCTGGTTAAAAGCAAAGGACGAGAGCTGCAAGGAACCACGACGGGTATGAACGATCAGTTCCCCCAGGAGATCAATGACTGACAAAAGCTGCTGTATCCCTTCCTGAAGGAGAACCAGCAGAAGGGTAAACGCATATCGCATGTTGTTGACAAATTATATATAGACGGTCTGTTATTCAGAGACTCCTCCATCACCCCCTGGTTATTCTGATAATTAAGTACTGTATTTTGGTAATTCTGGTAATTATATACTGCGAGATGTAGAAATTAGCATGCTATCTATGTCAGGATTTAAAATATGGCTCACTCTCATCATCTCACCGTCCTAATCCCCCCTCCCTACCTCTTGCATCATCTCAACCCCCTGAATCCCTCCCTCCCTACATCTTCCATCACTCTCACTCTATTGCGTCTCTCACTATATGTATGTTTAACTCTGCAATGTTCTATGTTTATCTTTGTCTATTAGTCATTTGTTTGTGTAGATATGTATCCCCACAAACTTCCTGCAAACCTAGGACAGTAAAAAGGAATATAATGAGGAAAACTCACACTTGTCTATGGGAAAGAATGGGCACTAAAGTATAGCTTTTGCCTTGGACGCACTGTGTCAACACTCCCTAACCAACTTCAATGACACCCATTACGTTTCTTAGTTGGAATGTGAGAGGCTTAGGCTCACCTGCTAAAAGTAGCAAAATACCAAGTCACCTCACCAGGATTAACCCCAGCTTCTGTCTACTGCAAGAAGCTCACCTCACTGCATCCAAGCACCTCAAACTCAAAGCTAAATGGGTTAATCAGATGTTTTCTGCATCATACAACTAAAAAAAAAGGTGTTTTCTGTATTGATCAATGTAAAGTATTCCATATCATATGATTAACGGAATTTTAGGGAACATCAAATTAACCATAGCTAATATTTATGGCCTCAATGAGGGCGACCCAAATTTCTTTCACAATATATTTTTAAAACTCTGAGAATTCTCTGACTCAATTATTATATTGGGAGGAGACTTCAACACAGTACTACTAAGACTAGTAATTCTGGTGTTCGTCAGACACTATAAAACAATATGAGTGATCTTGCTCTTGGCAATTATTGGCGATCAAATAATCCACATAATAGAGAATACACATATTATTCACCACCCACCAAAGCTTCTCTAGAATCGACCTTTTCTTGACAAGTAACTCTGTAATGTCCAAAATCACTAATCCTGAAATCCACCCTATTGTAATCTCCGATCACGGGCCGATTAGTTTCAACCTCATAAATGAAACCAAGCCTTTATTTTTCAGAGAATGGACTTCCTTCATATAAACTGAATGACTCCCCAGAAATATCACCATCCTTACTCTGGGAAATGGCTAAGGCAGTTCTAAGAGGTAGTATTATTTTATTCTCCACTTACCAGAAAAAGAAAGGACAAGAATACCAAAATAAACTCAACTAAACTAATCAACGACTGAAGGAGTTGCACCGCCAACAAGCCCACTCACCCACTGAGCAAATCCAAAATGAGATCTGGACAATTATATCTCAACTTGATAATATCATCCATCAAAAGACACAATTCCTCATGCAACGAACAAGAGAAAATTCTTTTGAATGCTCATGTCTTTTATGTTATGTTACTGATATGTTACCAATTAGCCTTTCTGTTACCGGTTTGAAAAAACTCCTCGCCATGTCGGCGCTCCACTGCCCAAATGACTCCGTCCCCCTCCCTAGACCATTCTATGCAAATGAGCCTCATTGCAAATAGAGTCTAATTCACAAACATCGGCCACATGTAGTTAGCCTAACACTATTACCATCTGTAGAGACCTGGTGGTAATCGTGCAGACAAAAATAAAGGCAGTGGTGCCCCTGCACAACGGGGATTCGTTTCAAATCCCAGCTTTGACAGATATGCTTATTGATCGAGGCATGACTGCCTTTTAATTTTTTAAACAAGGGCAAATTGCACTCAGCAGTAAAACTTTATGGGCACGTTTTTTTTAATCCTTTTGCTAAGACGGTGCAGATATCTGAATTTTGATGGCAGTAATCTTGTAATGTAACAAGTTCCTGTTAAAAGTAATGTTACCCAACACTGGTGATAATAGGAGTGAACAATGGGGTACACAAAATTCTAAGTGAAGAGAGTGGCCTCAAAAATGTAGCCCTTTTCTGCTGTGTTTGTCACTGTTTACAGTTAGGGGTGAATTCTGCCTCTAAGGAAACAACCGCACAAATTGTGAAATATATGATAAGAGAAACTTACAACTGGTTCTCTATATCACCAAAGCAGAAAGAGGCATACAAGGCAGTCTATGAGACAATTAAGTGTGGTCAGAAGACTTTGCTCATCACAAAGATGTGTGCCACACGTTAGCTGTCCATAGAGCCTGCTGTGTCTCGAATCCTGGACCAATGGGAGAAGCTGAAATTACACTTCATCCTCAACAAGGCAAGTTAGTACTGTTACATGGCATGTTCTACACTACATGTACGGTGACCCACAAAACATCCTGTACCTCACTTCTTTAAAATCTGTTCTCACTGAGGTGCAGTCTGCTGTCAAGGCTTTTGAGGGAGAGCAAACTGACTTTTGAAGGGGAGCAGACTGAGCAGACTGAAGCTGCTTAACTGTCTTATTCTTCTAACCAGGTCAGTCTGCAACAGAGTCATTAACTTGTTTGCTAAAACTGATTTGCTTAAAAAGCCCACGGAAGGGTACATCAGCCCCCAAGCCGTACCATGGCTACACATTTGAGGCCAAGATAGCAGAACTGAGCCTTCTCTTGAAAATGGGAGCATTGTGTGGATGAGATGTTTGAGCTACACCATAACCTTGGCAAATGAGCCAAAGGCAAGGTTCCCGGATAACATGGAGACATTGCAGCATATGCCTTTCTTTTATCTTAAACCAGTTTTTTGGGATACTGCCCTGCCACCAATGTCAAAGTCATCCAACAATGGAGGAACATCCACCTGCTTAAATGGGAAAAAACAGTGAACAAAATGGCATTCTGGAATAAGTTTAAAAGGTACAGGGAAGCAACTGGCCTAAACCTATTTGAGGAGTTACTACTGCTGCAGTCTCTGCCCTCTCCCTCCCACTCTGATTCAAGATTCAAGATTCAAGATTCAAGATTCAAGAGGTTTATTCGTCACATACATATACATACTTTCATACATATATGCAGTGAAATGTAATGCAATGCGGTGATAACACACAATATGTCCTTGGAAAAATCTCTTTCTAATAGACCAACTAACTTACTCCTAAAACGTAATACAGTAAGTCAAATACTTATAGAATAAAGTAAAAATATAAAGAATAAAATAAAATACAATAAAATAAAATGAGATAAAATTGAATAGATGGAAGGAATATGCTTATGTATATGGAATAGGCAATTATGTATATACAAATATGTGCATTAAAGTGGCATGTGGATAAAGTGAGGTAGTGCTTGGGATAATACAGCACAGTATACAACAGTACGGCGCAGCAATACGGCATCACGAACAACCCTGAACAGTGACACAGTATGCGGTACAGTATGCTACATATAGTACAGTAGGTAGTGGAGCCTATGTGTGTGGCTCAGTGAGGACCCCTGGTGAGGTCAGCATTGGCTTGCAGGAAAAAACTCAGTCTCAGTCTCTCTGTTCTTGTTGTTTGACTGCGGAGGCGCTTGCCTGACCGCAGCAGCTGGAACAGTCCGTTGTTGGGGTGATGAGGATCCTTCATGATCCTGCGGGCTCTGCTACTACACCTCCTGGTGTATAACTCCTGCAAGGGGGGGAGGGTAGTTCCAGTGGTACGTTCAGCTGAACGCACCACCCTCTGCAGGGCCCGCCTGTCCTGAGCAGTACAGCTCCCAAACCAGGCAGTGAGGTTGCCTGTCAGGATGCTCTCCACTGCTCCAGAGTAGAAGGACTTGAGGATCCTCACCGAGACCCGGAATTTCCTCAGCTGCCTGAGGTGGTAAAGACGCTGCCTTGCCTTCCTCACTAGAGTGTCTGTTTGTAAAGTCCATGTTAAGTCCTCTGTGATGTGGACTCCCAGGTATTTGAAGCTGCTCACCCTGTCAACAGAAATCCCGTTAATCACCAAGGGCACGTGCGTCCTTGATTGTGATCCTCGCCTAAAGTCCACAATCAGCTCCTTAGTTTTGCTGACGTTCAGGTGGAGGCTGTTGTCCTGGCACCAGAGTGACAGGTTAGCCACCTCCTCGCGTTAGGCCTTCTCATCGCAGTCGGTGATCAGGCCCACGACAACGGTGTCGTCAGTAAACTTGATGATGGTGTTGGAGCTGGACCTGGCCACACAGTCATGTGTGTACAGGGAGTACAGTAGGGGGCTGAGGACGCAACCCTGGGGGGAACCTGTATTGAGGATGAGGACGCTTGACGTGTGCTTCCCCACCCTGACCACCTGGGGGCGGGCTGTGAGGAAGTCCAGGATCCAGGCGCACAGCGGAGCATTCAGACCAAGCTCCTTCAGCTTGACAGCCAGTCTGGTGGGGACTTTGGTGTTGAAGGCTGAACTGTAATCGATGTACAGCATTCTCACATAGGCCCCCAACTCCCCCAACTCCAATAAGCCGGCGAGCTCGCGGTGCTGTAGCCAGACTCGAACTGCGCATAAAAGGAGTTCAGTTCGTTGGCTAAGGAGGCGTCCACACTCGTGGCTGGGGAGGGGCCACAAGTGTCTCGTGTCCCCCCGCTCCATCTGTAGCTCCACGGTCTCTCTGTAACCCCATTTGGCGTCCCTCACTGCCCTCCGCAGATTGTACGACGCCGCTTTGTAATTGTCCATATTTCCGGATACAAGACTGTCGTTTTAAGCGGCCGTGCGAGCATTCAGAGCGCAGCGGATGGATTTATCAACCCACGGTTTCTGGTTTGGAAATATCCGAACTTTCATCGTGGGAATGATGCAATCTGCTAGCGTAGTCACAAAACTTACTGCCACCTCCGTAAACTCGCTGACGTCACTTGAACTTTTTTGGAACATGTCCCAGTCTACGTCAGTCAGAGCGACCTGAAGCGCAGCCTCTGATTGGTCCGTCCACCGCTTCACTTCCCTCGTCACCACCAGTTCTCGCGCGATCAGAGGCCTGTTAACGGGAACCAGCGAGATCGTGGTGTGGTCAGATTTCCCGAAAGCAGGGAGCGAGACGGTCTTGTATCCGTTCTTGTAAGGTGTGTAGCAATGGTCCAGAGTTCTGTCTCCCCTGGTGGCACACGTGATGTGTTGGTGGAAATTAGGCAGAACTTTTTTAAGGTTGGCCCTGTTCAAGTCCCCAGTCACCACCACAGCCGCGTTGGGATGTTTGTTTTGAAATCCACACAGCACATCGTACAGGACCGACAGAGCTGCGTCGGTGTCTGCTTATGTTGGGATATAAATGGCTGTGATGATCACCGTGCTAAATTCCCGGGGGGGAATAAAATGAACGGCATAGGATGGTCAGCTGTTCCAGGTTCGGCGAGCAGGAGTGGGAGAGAAACTTGGTGTTTTCGGGGTTACACCAGCGGTTGTTTACCATTAGGCAGACGCCTCCACCTTTGGATTTCCCCGACTCCCCCATTCTGTCGCCGCGGAACACGGAGAAGGACTCGGCTGGATGTATGGCTTCATCCTGCACCAGTGGGTTCAACCATGTTTCCGTCAGACAGAGGACGCAACAGTTCCTCGTGTCTCGCTGGAATTGAACCCTCGCTCAAAGTTCATCCATCTTGTTCTCCAGGGACTGGACGTTGGCAAGAGGGATGCTTGGCAGAGGTGGACGGTAAGGTTGCGTCATCATTCTGACCCGAATGCCGCCTTGTTTACCTCGGTGCTTCCTCGTGGGCCTGGTCGTGGAACAGCGGCTCCATTTTTGTTGTTGTTGTTGTTGACGAGTGTTGCCGCGTAGGATTTCTGCCGGCCACTCTGCTTCCACGGATAATATGTCCCAAAGTTGTTCGCTAAGAGAAATTTTTATATCCATGAGTGCATCGCGGTCGTATGAGGTAACCTGCCGATGCTTTTTTGGCGTACATTATGATAAAAACGGAAAAAAATACTAAAATGTGCAAAAGTCAACCGGAGTGCCGGCGCAGGCGACCGCAGGGGGCAGCGCCACAATCGCCACTGTCAATCTGTCCTCTCCCTCTCACACTCAAATGCGGAAGTAGAGAGGCTATTAAGTCACATGAGTATGATGAAATCCAAACTCTGGAACAGTATGTCCCTACAGACCCTCAGCTCTATTTTATGTATTAAGTCCCTTTCTAACATTAAAGAGACGCTCCTCGGGTTCGGCGACCCGCTTGGAGGGGTGCTGGAGTGGCTAGGAGCCTGGCGCAATTGGATATGAACTGATTGGATGATATGCAAATATTCCTGTCTATTTATGCGCCAATGTTATAATTAATAATTAATTATTAATTAATAAATAATTTGATGCGATACTGAAACCTGGGTGTTCCCTTTCCCACTAATGACAAATACCAGATGTTAGCGGGGATTAACTGTCTTTTGGCGCAGTGGGAAAGGGGTAGTAAAAACCTCTCCGTAGAGACCGGTTGTGTTTCAGTTTCTTCACAGCCGAGTGCCACAGCTCGAGTCAGACTTGCCCTTTTTCCAAATGTTTTTTTTTCCTCCCGAAAACTTTTGAAACTAATATTTAAAAAAATATTAGTACAAAATAAGTATTCGTAAAAACCCACTATTTGTGCTTTGACGGTGTTATGATTCGGATCCACCCCTGCTTTACGCATTTGTCCCAGCAATATTACTGCTCCCATTAACACCCACTTCCATTCACAGCCGTACCAGATTTTCCCCGTAAATTATATTAGGTTGAGAGTGAGGAAATTTATGGAAAAATTTTTACGGAACGTTGACACTGGCTCCTTTTCCCATATTACACCAGTATTGAACATTGCCAGTGGACTTATGGCTTTCAGTGCAAGTGGGAAAGGGGCTTTAGATATGGCCTGAAGCTGGCTGGGGATGCATGCTATGAGCATAAGCTGTCAGATAAAGTGCTTCGAGTGTTTGAAACCTCAGCTGGATATTCATTTAAGCCATGCCCCTCAAGCACTAGCTCTGTACCTGAACTCACCATCCCACACAAGGGAAGCATTTTGAATTCTTTATATAATACACACACCTTTAATTTCTTGTAGGTAAATTCTGATTCATAAATAGAAAAATAAATACACAGTTTTAGATGACAAATAGTTTACTCTCTATAATACATACACAGTATAGAATAATATTGGAGCCCTCTTTGAAATGCTCAAACCGTGTTGATTGATGTGTTTATTTTTATGGTGTTGCTGGCTTGGATGCTCAAGGGGGCAGGTCCAGGAGGTGGGGCACGGAGACCGGAGGGTTGGCTCCTGTGCGCGTGGGCTGGACGCGGGGAATGAGAGCCAGCTTCCAGAGTGTGGGTGGGTCTGCTGTCGGTTACGGCCAACAGTAGCCTATGTTACTGGAGTACAGGATTATCACCCCTTGTGTATCTTAGAAGCGTTCAGCGGAACACTACAATACTTTCTCTACTTCTTCTCTGATATGTTAATAATTTGTTTGAGCTTCTCCCTTTTTCTCCTGATCTATGGATTTCTCAATTACCTTTTATATGGCTTAAGGCAATCCCTCCCTCACTGCAACCGACACAACCTCTAAGTTTTCTGCAAATTAATGTGCAATGATGTAATCAATATGCAAATGAGAGCATGACATCACCTGGTGACCTTTAGCGACTTTTGGAACAAGTGCTTGCTACTTTCACGGAAAAAGATTTGGCAACGCTGCTTGGGCCAGAGAAAGGTCATTTTTTAAAGTCTTTTCACCTTTATTATCATATTCAATGGCCACAGCCTCTGTGTTGAATCAGGCTTTGCAGTTCGGTAACCGGTTGGTACCTCAAAGACATCGTACCAATCCAGATAAGATTTCTTTGTTATTCTGTGGAAGTGTACTTTGACTGGTATTTTAGCTTGCTTTTTAAAGTTCCAGCCCATAGCGGTTCTTGGAATTTTTAAATCTAAATCTATCTGGAAAACAAATATCGGCAGTACCTATGAACACGGTTTACATCCTGTTTGAACCGGAATGTCACAAACACCTCGTGGTGGAAATTTCATCCAAATCAATCCACATATGGAGCAGAAATTAGCGAAAAACCGACCAAATTTGATCTATATCACAGACGCGGTCCAATGCATTTCACGCTAAAATATGTCCAACCCGGCTAAAACTTCTGCAGAAGCTACTAACATGGTTATGGTTGAATTAAAATTTCATCCAAATTGATTATACGGAGCAGATATTGGTGAAAAACTGAACAACTTTGACCTGAAATATTCAACTGGTCTTGCTTAACTGACACGTCACTATTCGTAAACAAAACGAATGAGATGAGATTTACAAGAGGACGCTTTATGACGTCATCATACTTTTGACTTTTAATGTACAGATTCCAATTAAGAATGTCCCGTCGGACCTTGTCCAGTATGCGGTGTAGACTCGATCACTCTGTACTTGTTCGACGTTTCCAACTATCGATTCACATGTGTATTTATACAACTTCTTACCTGGTAGATGTAATTAGATCCGTTGGATTGATATTTTATCTCTGTGGTTCCCATTACTTTGCCGGATTAATGTAAACTACAATAAAAAGTAGTGCACAAAAACTCGTACAATCCACTGGAATGTGCGACTGAGTGTTAGTGATCAATATCCATTGAGGCGTTGGAAAAATAGAAGCGGTGGTAATGGTATTTACTCACTCAAATACCACAACGTTTTCTCCTATTTCATGGTAGGGCTGGGCGATTAAACAAATCTCGATCATTTTCACGATAAAATCTTCCATGATAACAATGATACATTTATGAGATTTATTTTTGGCACAGTTCGATACATACACATACGATCCATTTTCCTCTACCTCTTCTGAAGACAGAACACAAACAGCCAATCGTGCAGAGCATAGGAAAGAAAAAAAAAAATTAAATTAAAAAAAAAAATATATATATATATATATATATATATATATCTATATATATAAATATACTGCATGTATATGTATGTGACAAATAATCTCTTGAACTTGAACTTGTATATATATATCTATATTTATATATATATAGCTTATATCTTATATATTATATTATAGATTATATATTATATATCTATATAATTTCTCTTTCTTTCTATATATATATATATATATATAGAAATATATATATATATATATACACACACATAGATTATATACCTATAGATGATATATATCTGTATATATCTATATTTATATTTCTCTTTCTCTCTCTCTCACTCTACACCGCATTCCAAATTATTATGCAAATGATATTTTTCTCTGATTTTCCTAAATAGTCGATGCAAATGACAGTTAGTATAACTTTCAGGTCATCAACTGTTAGGGTATGTCAGAGAGATCCTTTTTCTTTCCCATATTTCTTGAAACCCGTGACCTGCTTAATAATGTGGAATGTCCTTCTTAAGTAGTTTTCCTTTAATTGGGCTCACCTGGAAAACTAATTATAACAGGTGTCTGAGATTAATTTCAGTGATCCAAATAGCCCTGAGACACAATACCATCCATGAATTTAATTGAAAAACAAAAAATTAAATGTTTTTGAAACTTAAATCCAATTTGCATAATAATTTGGAACGCCGTGTATATACATTTTAGATTATATACTATATATATGTGACCCACCACATAATTTAGGGTCATTTGGCGGCTTTAGGGCTTTTTTCCCCATTTTTTTCCCATTGGCTGAATGATCTTCACCTGGATGGTCACTTTAAAGGAAACCATCAATCGGCGTTGTTCAGTGCTGTTCTGCATTGCAGTAAGTGAACTGCATTTCCCCATGTAATCGAATGGGAATATTTAACTCCACGGTTTAACATTTTTCTACTATTTCTAAATCAAACTCAGTTTTGATGGGGTCTCAAGAGAGAGAGAGAGAGAGAGAGAGAGAGAGAGCCCATTGGGAGGTGAAAATGTGAACGGTGACCTATGTAGGGGGATCAGATGGTCAACGTGGTCTCTGGTTAAACATATAAGCACCTGCCCGAGTATCATTCGACAGAGAATCCATCCTGCTCGGTTCTCTCCTTCAGTTCTCTCGTCCTAGGCAAGTCTGGTCTGATGCTGTTCTTTTGTAATAAACCTATTTTACTCAAGTCAGCGTCAGCGGTCTCTCCTTCTTCATCAACACAATAAATTCATCAGTAAACTACACCTTCAAGAAAGGTGTTTTTTTTAACTTATTTGGCTGGTCTGGTGATTTTAGAAATGCGCGAGATGGCGTCTTTTGCTGTGGTGGGACACATATACCATGGACAGGCCTGGTACAAGCTGTCCATGGTCCTGAGGTTCGAAGCCATTTGTGGTTCAATGCCAGCTTTGAACACTTAATCACTACTCTCTATAACTTTAGGTTGTTTTTGTTTATATTTTTTGAGTAAAATAGGAACTATCGAACCGATTTTGTCAATTTTTGTAATGCCTTATTTATACAAAATATTTATTTAAGTTTCAACAACTTTCTTTTGGAATGCGTTTTGAAAACACCAAGGACTGCTGCTTGTTCCACTACCTACAGATGCCGTAACATAATAATAGTTGTAACAATAATATCAAAATATAATTTACAGATCACTGGAAAGTCTGGACGTGACACCCACGTCTGCAGACGATCGTGCTTTGGAGCCTTTTTTCGCCTTTTCTTTTGGTCTCATGCAACACCAGCTCTCTACAGATAGTAATAGCGTCACTCTAACTGCATGCGGCTATAAGCGCCGGTGGTTGTGAATTGGACATTTTTTGCAACAAGGCTCATTTGCATAGAAAAGAGCTAATTTTGCACCAAATGCATGCATGATACTGTAATGTTGCGGGGTAACTGAATGGATGGAGAAGAACGGCGAGGAGATGATGATACGTTTGATAGCTCAACTGACTCTGGTTTTATTTCCTTGCCGCAGCAACAGCTAACATGAGGTTGAGGTGTTGCCGGTAACAAAATGAAGAACTTCCTAGCCAATTACCCACGACAGTGAACACCTCCCTCAATAAAATATTGCAAAACAACAAACACCAACAAATACATAGCATTACAATACCTAATTTAAATACGTGCAAATAGCACTGATGTTTGCGTGGCAGAGCAGTTAGCTGTGCATTTCACAATCACGTTTGCTGGTGCTTTGTGAATAAGACACTCGCTTTTCTGTTATTTGTGCGGGTTTAGCGGCTGCAAAAGCTGCCCAATCGCTTTGTGAATTCGCCCTTGAGTTTTTTGTTGGCTCCATATTTCTGAAAACATGTGGTTCATCAAGCCATTCAGACTTGCCTCTCCCTACTTCGTCAAGTGAGGACTCACTTGAATTAGAACCGACCCCATCTGAATAACTCCACCCACGGCTTTAGAGCCTATGGACCCACTGGCATTGTTGAAGCTAAGAGCTCAGCATGGGAACAGCTCTGTTGGCTGCACAGACACAAATCTTTTAAAAGAAAGAGGAATTCATATCAACTATCAGTGACAAAACTGCAGACGAGGGAAATGTTAAGTGTATAAAAAATATTTGTGCTGTGTGTTTCGTGTGATCTGTTGCGCGTTTCTCCAAACAAAACCAATAAAAAGAGTGTGTTTAATTATGTGTGTATTTATTTGATTTATTTTATATTATTTTATTTCTGGACGTTTCCAAAGTAAATAAAACAAAAAACAAACATGCAGTGTCCCCCACAAGCTTGAAGCAAGGCCAAGAAATCAGTGGCAACCAACACAGGACTAGTACCCTTACCTTACTTAAGTCGGAACAAACTTTTTAATTAAGTCTCGTAGATTCAAGATTCAAGATTCAGGAGGTTTATTTGTCACAAACACATATATACGTTCATACATATATGCAGTGAAATGTCTTTGCAACACACCCGATGATTATGCACAATAGTGACTAAACCGAACATAATAGCTAACCTAATTCCTACCTAGCTAACTAACTGAAAATAACTGATTCCTAAAACATAATGCGGTTAGTGAATATAATATAAATAAAATAAAATAAAAATTAAATAAGACTCAAAAGGATAATACAAAGTGGGAATACAAAATTGAAGGTGATTAGAGTTATGTTTATTGGATAGCCTATTTGTATATACAGATATGTGCAGTAAAGTGCACGCATCAAAATCATCACATATCTAGATCTAATTTGAGTAAAGATTCAACAACTGGATTTCTTATTTCTCGCCTCAAATTTGTTCAGAAACAAATGTTGGTGGACTGTTAAGATGAAACAAATGAAAGTTTTCATACTTCATACAATGGAACTCTACTACTCATGCTCAAACTCCATTGGCTCACAGAACTAGGGGCCTGAGAAGGGAGCTGACATACTGAAACAGACCATCAGGAAAACGGTGGTATAGAGGCACTATGTTAACATAGAATGCACTAGGCATTCTATGTTAGAATGGATAGAATGCATAATCTGAGTGGCATTCTCAGCAAAAAACTTTAAAAACATGTTTTGGGGACCTCGGAGACCTATTTCACTTGTTGAAAAACAGCATAACAGGTCTTCTTTAAATGCCTGTATTTACTGGTGATTCTGCAGGTTTCATTTACAAATAAATACATTTATATAAAGCACAATACAGTAGTAGCCTCATTGTGACTTCATTGTGTAATGAATCTATTGAGACAGGATGCAAGGGCAAGGCGGGATTTACAGTATTCGTACCAAGGACAGGGGTCCAAATAGGACCAATAAACAAACAAAAGTCAGTAACATATGCTAGCAAGGGTAGTGGGAGGCTCCAGTGGTGTGTGGAGAATAAAGCATCCCCCGGCCTTCTCAGTGTTACCTGGGGTAGTGACGCAAACACTGCGAATATAAAGGGAGGTGAACGTGCATCACAATGTGGGAGTTAATGAGGAACAGGTGCAGGTGATTAGGCCCATGATCAGTTGACTGGAGGGGTCGATCACAGGGGAGGAGGCATGGCTGTTATCAATTGTTTACAACTCAATGAGAATACATTTTTGGGCTTACTATGATGTGCAGGGGGGGTGTGCGTGTGTCATATAGCCCTATCTGAGCCTCAGTGGAAAACATTTGGACACCCTGTCTTTAAAACTTTGTACGCGTTGACCCTTGACCCATCTTTTTGGTGGTGAGGTGAATAACTTCCTATAGTTAGTCAGATGACAGCACACTTACTGTAGATTATTGATGTGATTGATGTGGAATTTCGCTGCCTGTTGGATAAACATTCAGCAGTTTTGAGTTATTGCCAATTAGCGGATTCCATTTATATTTTCATCTTTGAAGTCCGGTATAAATCATAATACTTCAAGTGAAAGAATGAAAAAATATTTTGGCTTTGTGATGTCTTGAAGGCTACCTTTCATTAGCCATGAAGCCATGCCAATTTGTGCGGAATGGTATAATCAGCCTCCAGAGTTGGTAATTTGCAGGATTTTAGGAGAGATGCAGGGGTGCAGGGTTGCTGGGATGCTGGTATTACAAGTAGTCTAGACTGTGAGCAAATTATATGTGACCAACTGCGGATTTTAGGTACATCTGTTACGTTTTGACTTTTCTTTTCCGCAGCTGGCACATGGCTACTTGCCACATGGCCACTTAACAACCTGCTGAATGGGACAATCTCTGGATTGTTCTTGTGTTTATAGGGAATGTTGAACTGTCACTCATCGACACACAACATCTTTGTTTTTAAAGTAGCTTTTATTTAACAGTAAGAATATACATGTTTTGAGTGTTATGAGTGTAAAATTGAGGACAACACAACAAAATGTACAGTCTGTCAATAATATCAGTCTCTGGATATCAACCTCTGTATGTCATTTAATAAATGCAAGGAGTAGAGGTGGAGAAGGCAAATGAGTTCAAGTACTTGGGGTCGACCATCCAAAGCAGTGGAAAAGTGCGGGAGAGAGGGGAAGAAGAGAGTACAGGCAGGGTGGAGTGGGTGGAGAACAGTGTCCGGAGTGATCTGTGACAGAAGCGTTCCAACAAGAGTGAAGGGGAAGGTCTACAGGACGGTAGTGAGACCAACTATGTTTTACGGTTTAGAGGTGGTTGCACTGACAAAATGGCAGGTGGCTGAACTGGAGGTGGAAGAGTTCAGGATGTTGAGATTTCATGGCGAGTGACAAGGATGGACAGGATTAAGAATGAGTACATAAGAGGGACAGCTCAGGTTGGACAGTTTGGTGAAAAAGTGAGAGAGGCCAGATTGAGACAGTTTGGACACGTGTGTAGAAGAGATGAAAGTTACATCGGAAGAAGGATGCTAAAGATGGAGCTGCCAGGCAAGAGGAAAAGAGGAAGGCCAAAGAGAAGGTTTATGGCTGTGGTGAGGGAGGACATGCAGGCGTTTGGTTCAAGGGAGGAAGATACGCAGAACAGAAGGTATTGGAAGCAGGTGATTTGCTGTAGCGACCCCTAAATAGAGCAGCCGAAAGAAAAAGAGGAATGATTGTGCTCAGAATAGTGCAGAAAGAGATGTTTCTACCGCCAGGTGTCTGCATTCTATTTCAAGTGCTGTAGACAAAAGCCACACACCGCACATTACATCATGTAAACCAGTAGTGATCCGATTGTCCAGTTAGTATTTATAACTTTTAGATTTACTTAATTAATGGATTGTGTAGACAGGATTGTGTTCAAGAAACATTCGAGAAATGCGTTCCAGGAAACTCTGAAAACCCTGCAGGATCTATACACTGTTGGTTATTTTGTAGCCCAATCGATATTCTATGGACATTATCCCCCCCATATTAGACATTGTGATTAATATTTCTGTTGTTACGGTAGGATGCATGCATATACTTTGGTACTGAGACTGTAGTTGGCTATTCAACATTACTGATTGGGAGTCACTGAATTATTTCACGTACCCCACTTTACAATCACAGACCTAGACCAAACAATGTTGTTATAATGTATGTCTGTCACGCAAGTGTTTAAGACTATGTGCAGAAGGACCACTATATGACCAGGTGACTGGGTGGTAGTCCACAACTTCTGGAGGAGAAGCTGGAACTTGGCCAGATTCCTGGGAGCATTCCAGATCCACCTCACCAACTGCTCGCAGCAGTTTTTACGCCTACGTGAATACGCATCAGGAAACAATGGCGCCTTCAGTCACTAAGGGTCCGCCACAAAGCTAAGGCTCGATCAGGTGGCATTATACAAAGATCAAATGGCCATGCTCAACACAATCTGCACCAGCAGGTGACCACCATCAATCAACAACTGCAACGTATGCTGCGAAAAGGGACTTGGTCAACTTCACCGTCAAAGGCGACCGCCGATGATGGTTTCTTATGTCCCTGTTATATTAAGGTTGTTGTTGAATTAAGGTTGATATTTGGTCATTTTTTTCTGTTTATACCACAGAAAAGATGGTTTTGCATATTCTTATCCTTCACAAATATTATCGAGTATAAACAGTTTTTTTCTGATAAACAAATATGACCACTCTAATGTTTATGTATAAAAAACCTAATTTTCTCACATAATTTACTGCATATTATTGGACCATGTGTATCCTTGTAATATTTGTCCACTCACTACAGTTGTTTAATGATACATTTGCTCACAGGTACATCTCTGTTTTCTGCTTGTTTGCCTACAACATATCCAGTGTACTCATTGTTATCATTTAAGTCATATGTGACCCACCGCAGACTTTAGGTACATTTGGTGGCTTGTGACTTTTTTCGCATAATTTGGAATTGAAGAATCAGAGCTTCAAAACAAGGTGTCACTTGTACAAATCAAGAAATATTTTTAAAGCTATGGCTTGTTAATGACAAGGGTGTGGCAAACTGTGTTTCTGAGATAATCACCTTCAAAGTCCCCCCCCCCCCCCCCCCCCCACTTGGCTTCATTCAGCCAGCTCCCAGAATGCAAATGGTTGGAGGACCAACACAGCCACATAGCCAAATGACACCCAGCTGAATGGGGGCAATCTCTGCATTGTTCTTGTTTTTTGAGGGAATTTTGAACAGCGTCATCAACCCACTACATATTTTGAATTTAAATAGGCTTTCATTTAATAGTAAGAATATACATGTTTTATAAAAGTGTAATTATTTAGGAGTTTAAAAGTGCGGACAACACAACAAAGTGTTGAGTCCATCCATAATTATAGACAATAAATAAATCAATAACATGAGTCTCTGTATATCAACCTCGGTGTGTCATTTAATATATTAATGTGGATATTCCAAATATCTTCAAAATTGGTGGAGTTTCATTTCATTTTCTTTTCGCCCTTGCCTGCATTTTCTGGTAAACTTGAGCATTTTGTTCATAATCTGCATCACCAACCTAAACGGACTTCATCACGTCATCAACTGCCGAATGGGCGTGTCGTTCTCCTCCGGTGGTTCTTGAAAATGGAATATGGAGGAATGATCTTCACCTGGACGCTCGCTTTAAAGGAAATGATCGATCGGCGTTGTTCAGTGCTATTCAGCGTCTCGGTAAGTGAACTGTGTTTCCCCATGTAATCTAATGGGAATATTTAACTCCACGGTTTAACATTTTTCTACTATTAATAAGTCAAACTTGGTTTTGAAAATATGTTGAGAGATAAAAAAAATAAACCACAAAGGACCATGAACCTCGAAAAATCTAATTTTCATTCTAGAAAGGTTTTTTCAACTTATTTGGCTGCTCCTGGTGATTTTAGAAATGCGCGAGATAGCGGGTTTTGCTGCGGTGGGTCCCATATGTTATCCAGCATAACCAGTGTTAACCAGTACAACCCACTTTGTTTAGCCTCATTACTCTGTTTGAATGTGACTTTAGAAGTCACAAACCCACATGAAAACCCCACATGAAAATAAACTGATTACATGTTATACTAAACCACAAATATTCAAGGTTTTAAAAATGAATGCTATAAACCCCCAAAAATGGTAGTAATAAATTAACAGAAAGGACTTGGGCTTTGGGCCAAAAAAAAAGAAAATCCAAGTACATTTGAGACAAAGGAGCTCCAAGAATCATGGATGTGCTGTATGCCCATATATGGTATGGCACAGGGGTTCTAGGAATCAAAGAAAAAATACCCTCTTTCAAGAAAAGGGAGGCTGCATGGTAACAGGGCTGGGATTGGGCCACACCCCACAAAGACTGTGATTAATTCTTTAAATCCCCTCTCCCGCCCAAATTAAGAGAGCTAAGACCAACCATGGTAACAAAACTGTTACTGGTTCCCAGTGCTGAAAGGGGCAAAACATGTAATTGGAGAAGAGTACGTCTTGGGTATAAAAGGAAGCCCAAAAGGTTTGGTTAGTCAGTTGGAGTCTGGAGTCCCTCTCAATGTTTATCACTGTAATTGACGCTTGTATACACAATAAACTTTTTCGCATCAGACTTTGTCCGCTTCCAGTGTTTTTTCTCCCAAGTTTTTTGAGGCCAGATTAGATAGAAATGTCATCCAGAGACCCAGACTTCTCATCAGCCCAGGTCTGGACATTTTTTGGCCATGACAGTGGCTTAACTGTTGCTCGTTGGTTCGTCTAATGCGCAACAGGTTAAAACCCCCATCCCCAAACACACTCAGGAGAGAGGGGCCCTTGTCATGACACATCTCTATCTGCTCCTGGGCTAATTACAAGCAGCCCTCTTTCTACAATATACTGGTGTCTCCAACCCCGTTGTCTGTGTGTCTGTGCCGGAGGTCCCTGCACACGTCACTTGGATGGTGGGTGGTAGGCGAAACTGCCTCAAACATAAAGAAGATCTGGAGCTAGAAATTAACAAAGAAGAAATTGGGCACGTGATAATTCGAAATCACAAAAAAGGGCAGGACCAGATGGTCTTCCAATTGATCTGTATAAAGAAATAAGAGTAGAGCCTCTAAGAGTAAACTGCTAACACCACTTTTGGAAATGTTTTTAGAGGCATTTCAGTCAGTCTTTAAACCTCTATGAACAGTGCTTTGATTATTTTACTGACAAAACAAGGTAAACCCTCAAACAAATGACCCATACAGTAAGTTTGTTAAATTCTGAACTTAAGATAATATGTAAACTTTGAGCAAAACATTTACAAAAATGATTGCCGAATATTATTAATAGAGATGAAAACAGATTTATAATGGGAAGGCAAGGTTTCCACATTGTAAGATGATTAAATTTAGTTTCATAGAGCAGAATTAGAAATATTTGGGAGTACAGATTTTGCATAGGATAGAACATGTTAATGCTAATTACGAACCTTTAATGAGAGAAATGGACGTCACCACCACTATAATTGGGAGAATTAATATTAAAAAAATGAATATAATACCAAAATTACTTTAATTATTTCAAAACATTCCTCTCCCACTGCCTTCAGATATATAGGCTTCGGGCCGCAATTCTCCCTGGCCTCAGTTTGGTGTCTTGGGTATGTGGCGTGGGGATGGTGTGGTTTGACCTGGATCTTGGTATTTGGTGGATCCAGGATCAGAGTGGCTGCATACCTGTTGCTCGTTGGTTGGTCCAACGAGCAGCAGGTAAAACCCACATCCCCACACACACTCAGGAGAGGAGCACATGTCATGCCATTTCCTTGGTACTTTTTGCACTCTATATAGAGCTTCAAAGTGGATAAGACAAACATAAAGCATCAAAGGCATCTGCATAAATGGAGAACACCAGAACGTTGCATTTTCACCGATTACATTTTGGTATATCGAAATAAACCCTCTAACCAAATTTCAGAATTAATGAACCTTTTAGAAACATTTGTTAGATATGCAGGATATAAATTAAATGTCCAAAAAAAGACAAATTTTGACTTTTATTATACACCCTAACGTTGGAGAGAAATTCAACCTTAATTGGGACAGAACTCATTGAAATATTTTGTAATACATTTACCGAAAAAAAATCCCAACGACGGCAGAGAAATTATTGCCCCCTCTTAACAAAAAGATGACATACACGGATGTAATTCCAAGTCTTTCCTCGGTCTTAGTCATTGTCTTTGTAAAAATGAACATTCTTCCACGATATCTGTTCCTTTTCCATTTCAAACACTTCCTGTAGAAATTCCCTCAAAATAATTTTCCAAATTGAATAAGATCACTTCCAGCTTTCTTTTGCAGGGGAAAAAACCAAGGGTTAAACTTAAAACTCTACAACTACCAAGGGAGGAAGGTTAACCCAACATTTCACATCAGCTAATGAACTCTCGTTTATGAATGATCCCCCAATTCATGCAGTATTGGCTCACAATAATTTGGAAAGATTGATAGAGAATGTACAAAACCCATGGATCAAAGGTCAGTTCAAAATCTGGAATATGTTAAGAGAAGAATATAAACTATATTATACATTACAAATAATTCAAGGCTGCGCTTATGATCCCGGGTTCAAGCCTAATAATATTGATTATAGATTCAAATCCTGGATCTCAAAAGGAATAATAACATTCTATTCCCTCACAGAAAAGGGACAATTAAAAGACATTGAAAACATTTTTGAAAATGTTATAGATATCTCCAGGTATGCAATCAGTTTGAACATAACCTTCATGATCCTATACTGAGAATATTTTTTCTGTGTTATCTCTATATTTAATCAAGGCCTTATGATGAAAAAATCCTACTCTACAGAATTCATTAAAGAGAAATGGGAAAAAGGAGGTAATCTTTTAATATCAAATCAGAATTGGCTGGATGTGTGTAAATTCCAGTGGAAACACACCAACTCTCATGTATGGAGGGAGTTTGGGTGGAGGTGTTTCACTTGTTTCGTTATTACACCAAAGCAGAAAACACATTTTGTCGGAAGGGATGCCAAATGTTGGAGACAATGTAGGTTTTGGGAAGCCAATCACTGGCATGTATTTTGAGTGTCCAGTGATAAAACCTTTTTGGGCACAGTTTCACAAAGCAACAAAAAGCTATGCATACTTAACACTGACCTGACCTTGCAATTTTCCACATTAATTTTAAGAAATCTATTTCAGGCAAGGCGACCTGATCAATATATGGCTTGGTATTTTGATATCCGCTCACAAAAAAGCGCTCACAAGGTGCTGGTTACTTCCCAAACCCCACAAAATACAGGAGTGGATAGACATAATAAATCACATTTATGATATGTAAATTATTGCCTTTTCTCTCCGTCTTCAGGGGGATGTGTTTATTCAATTCTGGACCAAGTGGGTCAAATAAGTGGGGCCCTTCCGGTCGATTAGGTGACCCTTTAAGGTTTTGTTCTGGCGGGCCTCATTTATTATTATTATTTAGTGGTTCTCTCGAATTTCCCCCGATACTCTTTTCATTGTCCTTTTGCACATATATTATAGTACTACTCCCAATTTGAATAATGTTCCAAAATTTTGAAAAATCTCTGGATGGCAGAGAAAATAAAAAGGTTTTTTCTATGATGTTTGTTGTGTAATATAAACTGCTGTCCTAGAGCAAAATAAATAATTTAAAAAAGATATAAACAGAAGGAGCATTCTTGTTGAGTTTTTGTATATATATATTTTTTTTTCTTCTCTTTGTCAATGCAGCCTTTTTTATGTTTTGTTATATATTATACAAATCTAAATGGCTGTATTTCATGGTAGAAATTTTAATACAAACATTGGGGAAAAAATTATGTTTCTGTATTTTGCATCGCTTGAGTTTGGTGTCTGGGCTCTACGGCTCAGCATTCCCGATGAGGTGTATAGCTGACATAGTGAGCTAGAAATATAGGAAGGATGAGCTTGAATCATCCTTTGGATAGAAGAGTAGATCGTAACAGGTGGATGCAGGGGAGGTGGAGGGAGCCCAGCAATACAGAAAAGCAAGCAGGCAGCAAAGTAGGTAGAGCAGGAGGGATTAGCTGCTTAAATATTCTGGCGCATTGGGCATGTGGCGTCATTGAGTTGCCTGACAGAACTAACTCCTCAAGCTACGCATCATTTAAGAAACGATAACCTCAGAGCATGCCTTCAGTTCTCTTAAAAACAGATTTATAGTCAATGTACAAAAACAAGAATGTAAGAAAGTATGTTCTGTATCTACAGTCTCCTGGATACTAAACGATAAGTAAATAATGATTTTCTATTTAGCATTTCTCTCATCCACTTTCCTTTCCTAAACTGCCGCGGAGGTGTTGCTTTTGATGAGGTGGTGCCAAATCATTTAGAGCTCCAAATATGATACACTTATGTAAATTTGCTTCTGCCTTTTCAGGTCATTGTAGGACGTCTAATTTTCAATTCAGAAATGACTGTGTGTATTTGATGAACTTGTGAGCACAAACAAATTCCCCACCCTCACAGATCTTAATCTCTTGCCAACAAGCTGTGAAAAGATCTGTCCCGCCCATATGCCGTTGTCAGTATATACAGGAATCAGCACTACCACACTACACAGCATACACTGCAACTTGAGTGAACATGTTGTTCTCGCACTCACGAGGCACATTTGGAACTCAAATTTGGAACTTTTTTTCCTTTTTCTTTTCCAGGGGAGTTTCATGGTGCCTGTGTAAATCAAAGACTTCATGGTCACATACTCCTTACCCCGTCAAGTCTTTCTCCAAACGGAAAATGATTAGTAGTGATTAGTGATCATCGATCACTATGTTGAACGTCACATCACCATGGCAACCAGTGATAAACAAAGCAGATTCTCACTAACACTATGCTACTGGCTAGCTTCAATAATAGAGAGCTTTAATTAATTTAGCAACCATGGCAACCAGTGATCAAACAGATTCTCACCAACATGACACTACTAGCTAGTGACGAAAAGTGACTTGGTAAAAAATATTTGTTCAGTTTTCCGACTCTCGTTCATTTAATTCAGTCGCTGTAACGACTCAGAAGAGTCGGTTTGCTCTGAATCCTGAATGGAATTCTCACAACAATCATTTAATAAGGAAGAATGCAAAGTGTAAATCACATTAAATATAAATTATGCCCAATACCTTCACCCTCATTTCAAATGGATGAAATGAATGTAATTTAATTAGAGAGACATTGGACCTGATAGCGTGACTCACAACTCAGGGATCTGTGGTGTTTTCGTTTGAGAGTTGAGGACGAACAACTTTTTTGCTGGAGTGACTCCAGATTCCGGAGTTGTTCAAAATATGTGTTCACCACGAACAAACCCTTCGTAAGTCTAGCATTACTAAACTCTAAGGACACGAAGGGCACCAACAGGTAATGATCTCAGCTGACAAAGTTCTACAATTTAGTCGTAAAATACAAGAAGATAGAAAGGATTATACCGAGCTGAACTTTGTTCCTATGACCTTGCCGTGCAGTCATTATACCCACAGTTCCATTTTGGAGGGGGAAACGTTGGGAAAAATATTTGGTATTATATTCTATAATATATATATAAATATATATTTATATATAGACAATGTTATCCTTATCAACGTAATTTAGAACTCAAATTATTTTCAAATTAGTTTTGAATAATGTTTTAAATTTCAAGTACTCACAAGACCCACTACTGTATGAATGTGGGAGTGATTGTTTTTTTGAGATATTTTTTATCCTGGTCTGGGAAAATGACAATTATTCTTAAAGTTGTGTTGAAAGACTTTGTATAAAATAATGTAATTTAAAAATGAAATAAAAGCCATGACAGTTTATTATGCCTTATTTCATCTCCTATTACAATGAAACATATTTAAAAATAAATTGTGGGGCTTCTCTGCAGTGGGCGCCCCGGGTGCTGGGGGTGGTGGAGGGCCTGTATATCTGGCGGCCTGCTGGCATCGGCAGGGTGGGGATAGCATCGAGGTGCCCTGTGCTGGGCACACACAGCTACGTGTACGGGCACTTGGCACTTGCGCCGGATGGGGCGTCTGGTCGGCTGTGGCGGGGCGGGCCTCCCCCTTGCACGGGGCGTGGGTGGGCATGGGGGTCCTGCCGGCTCACCGGCGGGGGTGCGGCTCTGGCGGGCTGTCGGTCTGTCGCCGTGGGGCTGGGATCCGGGCCTGCGGTCCGTGCCTTGTGCCCACGGCCCTGGTTCTGTGGCTGCGGCTCTGTCTTGTGCCTGCATCTGGGGGTTGGTTGTATGTGTGCACCCCTAGGGTGCGGGGTGTCCTCGTGTGGGGTCTCCTCCTCCCTGGAACTTGGGAATGCTCTTCAGGGCTGGTGTGGGGGTTGCTCCATGGCCCTCTGGCTTCTCTGGGGGCCCGGGGGTCTTCTGTGGCCACAGGGCACGGTGCTCAGGGCTTTCCTGCAGCCGTAGGGTGTCTACAAGGCTGCGGAGTTCAGGGGGCTTAGGGGCCTTTTCTGCTGCTTGAAGGCGTCGCGACATAATCCCGACCTTCTACACCAGTACTAATGGGGATAAGTCATGTACACTCACCGGTGGACATCTTACACACACACACACACACACACACACACACACACACACACACACACACACACACACACACACACACACACACACACACACACACACACACACACACACACACACACACAAACACATACAGGCAGTCCCATCCCACACACACACAACATCACACCTGCTTGGGGTGCACCCCAGCACCCTCCTGGTTGCATTCCTCTCCTTTCCTCCCTCATTTACTGCCATAACTATGACAGGAAGAGGCCAATGTTTTTGTTGTTGTGTAAATGTTGTTTGTTTCTATGCTTATTTTTCTCACCCGTGGTGATTCCCCCCTTCTTGGAGGAGTGATCAGTTGTTTATAGACCAATACATGATAAATAGTTCTCCAAAGAGGGGGGTTGGTGGAAAACAAATATAAAAAAATAAAAAAATAAACAAACAAACAAACAAACAAACAAACAAACAAACAAACAAACAAACAAACAAATAAATAAATGAGTTGTTGCTGCTGGGTCTGTGGACATAAAAAAAAACCTCACCAATTGGTGTCCTTGGGTTTCATGAAAGGCTCTTATAAATGAAAGTCATCATCACTTTTATTTACCTTTAATCACAGAAAATCTTTGATGAATAGTGATAAATATATTTTTTAAATCAATCGTTTGATCGTGTGATGTTCATATTAAAAGTTTAGGAAGCCTTAAACTCTCGACTACTCCAAAACAGATGAGAAGAGGCCAATATTACCATCTGCACACAGGGGGTAAAGCACTCACAATAATCTATAGATATGAAGCCAAATACATCTGAGGGTTAAAAACAACAACAAAATGAAACAAAAGAAGAGGAAGGGCAGGAAGCTTTGTGCTTTTACATTTCAATCCGTCTCTAAAATTCTTGGAATACCTTTTGTCCGTGAGTGTTGAATTAGTTGAAAACACTTTTACTTTTACCGTTTTTACATTATGCATTAATTCAGGGCTGATTGGTCGGACACCGGCTGGGAGAGTTTTCATATGTGTTGTTTTGTCTTGCAGTGGGGATCGCGTGGTGCAGGAGACGTGACCCTGCGGACCAGATCGCAAGGCACACAGACCCAGACTCTGATTAATCCGATATTGCTTTATGTTCCCATTTTGGCCAGCGAGCCTTTCGTTGATTACTTTTAATAAAAACCCTGCCGTGTGGGCGCCTCTCCTTCTCCCTCCCTGAACCCGTATCCGTGTGTAGAGTGTCCCACAAGGTAGGAGAGGGAGAGTAGACTCCCTGGGGGAACAACAGACATCACTCCTTTTGGAGAAAGTCTGTTTTTTCCAAGGACGGGGCTTTGGTGCTTCGTGGATCCCCTCATCAATTTCTCCACGTAATGGTCATGAAATCAATGCGCAGAAATGTCAATGAAATTCGGACAGAATTTTGATGTGGAGTGGAATTCAGTTCACTTTGCAGATTAAAACATACAGTTATATCTTAACTCAAGACATGCATGCTCTGCATCTACCTGCTGGGTACTGCTGGGAACAGAACAAAAAAAAAGAGCCATATTTCTTTCTACACCGCATCCAGATTGAGGTCATTTCCGGCTGTAGGTTGAGGTCGGGATCAGCCGTGATGACATCATTCCAAATACAAAAAAAAACAAAAAACATAGGTAAGTAAAAAAAGTTTTTTTTCTCATGGTCTTGGCTTCCATTCTTTCACATTCCAAATGCATTCTGACAAGCATGTGGGCGCTTCTTTTTGGGAGCTGTGTGTAAACAAACAACGGTGCCGCTGACATGAGGCCGCCTCGCACCTGGATTGTGAGGGCGGTGGGTTAATGACTTTCTGAGCAAACAAAAGATGAGTTTTTCTTTTAGCTCGGGGGGCTCGGTGAAGTTCGACAATAATGTAACTTACACAATGCCCATGTGTTTCAACAAAACCCGGTGTTGATAACCACACACGCACGCACACACACACAAATACACACACACACACACACACACACACGCACACACAGAGATGATTTGTGAATCAATCAGCTGCAAAAACATCTGCACTCCTTCTTTGTTGCATTTTCATGGGTGTAATTCTACTATGATCTGTGAAATGAAACCACCGGGGGGCCAGGGGATTTTAGGGGCTTGTGGTCTTAAAGGAGCGTTGGCGTTTAGTCTGATAGTGAAAAAGCGTTAGCAGGATACATATTTTATAAGACCACCGAAAGTCCCTCTCTAGAGCCAGTGTTTGGATTGTCTGTTCTGGGATACTGTAGAAACATGGACCTCTGTGGAAGGGGATCCACTCCGTATGTAGATATAAAGGACTCATTCCATGGTAAGAAAAGCACAACAATTCTTATTTTCATGGGATTATACACTGGTTAAGTCATACTTATGAATATAATATTCTTTATGTTATTTTCTGGTAGATGCCACAAAATCTTACACACTGTCCCTTTTTATCAGGGGTGTCCAAACTACAGCCCGCGGGCCAACTGCGGCCCGTGGTCCATTTTTAATTAGCCGCAGAAAATTCAAAAAATATAATGGAATATGGCCCACACATGAAACTTGCGCCCGACTGTATTGCACTTCTTAGTTTGAACAGTAGGAGGAGCTACCGTCTCGAACGAGGCAGCTTCTCCACAAAACAAGAGCAATCAAAGAACGAGACTTCAACAACGTTAACATGTCCAGATACACAGTTGTGCGGCGAATCGAAGACTTGTCAGCTAACTTAAAACATCAAATGTCAGATAAAGCTTGTGCTTTTGATTTTTACTCGATTGCATGTGAGGAGCACACAGATGCCATGGACACCGCACAGCTGTTCATTTTTTTGCAGGGAATTGATGGTAACTTTTGCATTATGGAGGAGCTGCTTGATCTTAGGAGTCTTAAAGGGCACAACAACGGTTAATGACATTTTTGAAGCTGTCTGTCGCAATTGACAAGATTAGGACTTAAATGTGACAAGCTGTGTGGAGTTACAATGGATGGGGCTGGCCTCTATGGTGTGCGGCAAGGTGCAAGCCAATGGCGGTGAGGCTGTTAAAATGCACTGTAACATTAACCAAGAAGCCCTCGGTGCCAAGACAGTCCAGCTTGGCGATCTGATGAACACTGTTCTGAAAACTGTCAACATAGTCCAAGCACAAGGGCTGTACCACAAAGAATTTCAAGCTTTCCTATCTGATGTCGATGCTTGAATACGGGGACCTACTCTCCCATACACTGCAGCGGTTTTATTCCCTGAGATCAGAAATTGACCAGTTTTTGAAAGAGAAGGACTGACCTCTTCATGAGCTGATTGACCCTCCATGGCTGGCTTTTCGTAGTTGATCTAGTCATTTTAACATACTGAACAAGAGCCTACAAGGCAAAGACCAGCTTGTACCATGACTCTATGCGCACATGTAAAAGCCTTCTGTGTGAAGCTCCGTCTCTTTGAGACACGACTACACAACTTCAATTTTGCACACTTCCCCACGCTGTCCGAAATCAAATTTGCTTTTCCAAAAGGCCAAGCTTTCTGCTAAAAAGGGGAAAAATGTGTCTGTGATCACATCTCTCATGACAGAATTCAGTCAGCGTCTCCAAGATTTTTCTATCATCGAGAAAGAAATCAAGCTGTTCTCGACTCCCTTCCTGATGCATCCAGAGGAAGTGGACGAGAGTCTGCAAGTAGAATTTATCGAAATGCAGTGTGATAACTCACTGAAGAATCAACATCAGCATCTCTCCCCTACCCGACTTCTATTGGGGCTTGGAAAAGGCCAAGTTTCCTCTGATGAGACGCCACGCAAAAAAGAATGATGAGTCAGTTCGGCTCAACATACATATGTGAGCAAACATTTTCTCTGTTGACTCTGAACAAAAGCAGATTGAGAACCGAAATGAGCGACAGCCATCTCTGTGATGTCCTTTGCATCCCAACCACCAAACTTACTCCTGACCTGCCGGCCATCCTTCAGACCAAAGGGCAACATCACTGCTCCCATTGAGTGCAACGCTGTTCCCATTATAGGTGAGCTAAAATATATAACACAGTAATAGTAGTTAATGGTAATCATTAGTAATAGTATAGATAGTAGTTAGTAATATAATAGTTATTCATGTGTTAACAAGCCCAATAACTTATTTGCATAACAAGCTTGAAATATACCCATCCCCTTTTCCCCTTGTTTTCCCCCTTTACACAGGGCTGTGAAGAGGGATCACCATCCTGACTAAGAAGCAATCTGAGGCGGCTGTTTTGAGAATGTGCTGCCAACCATTTTTGTACCAAAATAAATGAAAACGCCTTAATGGAAAGCTGTGATGTAGGTGGGGTTTTTTCTTGAAGCATATTCAATCATCAAGCATAATTTACCTACATTTGATTGATTTTGCTAACTTTAATACACTAGAGGTGAGGCGATATAGTATGTGTTCATGTATGTGTGTGTGTGTATGTATGTGTGACCGGTCTGGTCTGACACTCCATTTTGCGACAAACTCTGCATTGAGTTTATGAATGGTGAAGAATGAGATGAGGACAACTGCTGCCTTGCCAGCCGGGGGGGGATTTATTCCCTCAAAGGCTGTGTAAAGCACAACAATATCAGTAGAGCAACTTCAATGACCGGGGTTCTACATGCACACCTTTAGAGGAGAAAGGGAGAGAGCAGCAGACGCCCGAGGAACCATCTCCATGCTCCGTTAGCCTAGCTTGAGATCTGTAAACTAGTGTGTCGCACAAAAGTGCTGTACACAATAGAAAACACATATACGCGCTGAGATAAAGATTACGGCAGTAAAGAACAGCAATCGTGACCTGTACAAAGTAAGAGTTGCGCCTCTGTTTAGCGTTTCTACCACATTCTAACACACTATTGACCAGAGCACTCGTATCATTTTACCTCTCTCCAGCAGAGCCTGTCGCCGACTGAGGGGAATAGCACGAATCTCCAGGAAGCAGCATGGCCAAAGTGTCAAAGGTCGCACAACAAGAATACAATGAACAAAAAAAAAGCTCCACAAAATAAATATACACAGAAACAAGTATATACAAGGAAAATAATAATATAAATAATAAAATGTGAACCGAAATGGATTATTGGTGAAATATAAACCTATTACATGAATACATCACTTACATATGCATGCATGTATGTCTACTTGTGTATGTATGTGTGTATGTGCCTCTTATTGTAGTGAATCCAAGTAACCTATTTCATCAATGCGCTCGACGCATAAACACTTTATTATGTATCTAGTATTTCCCCAATGGGCCTCATGTGCTGCATCTTTCTGTGCGAACACGCAATAACCGTTAAACACGAAATTACTGCTATTGCAGATATTGCAAGGTGGTGGGTGTACTGTAGGGGAGCTTGGAGCGCAGCGCCTCATTAACAACCCTCCCCCAAGTAAAAGACAGGACCCAGTGAAAACACAGTGAAATCCCCTTTCGACTCGAGGTGTATAAAACGTGTTCCTATCGAAGCGGCGCTGGGCTGAAAGGAAAAGGACAGTGAAGGAGAGAGAGAGAGAGAGAGAGAGAGAGAACGTGTTTCCGCATCCGTTTTCCAGCAATTATGACGTTATGCGACTCGCGCGCCACAGTGGGGAAGCTGGGAACAAAGTCACACACAAACACATGCACACAGCAGCACCACCACTTCACCAAAGGGGGCAGCAGAGCTCCACTGTAAAAAACGCTTCGTTGTGGGTTTTTTTTTGTGGTCGATGAGAGGCGAGATTAACTTTAATGAAGCCGGAGAGACACCTCGTACCAAATGGGTCTCATTTGAGGGGGAATGAAAACGGATAACCGAAACTCAGGGCATTCTCTACAATTAAATGCAGTGGACGGCCGGAATATAGGACAACAAACAACAACACGGTGAGTGGATTATGTGTGAGTTTGATTGTGTCTGATTGTGTTCCTCCATCCCTGGGGAATTAATATTATGATATTTTAAAAAAAAGAATCATATATATATATATATATATTTTATAGTTTTTTTTTATTCCATATAAATTATTTGCAATCTGCACTCTGGCAAGAAATATTTTCATACATGAGATACATATTCTTGAGCAAATTACACCCACCCATTTTTTTTATCCAAGATCCAGTTCCATGCTCAGAAGAGTCCAGAGTTGTGGCAACGCTTCAATGCTCCCATCGACGCAATGATGAAAAGAAAAGAGAAGAAACAAAACAAAAATCAAAAAACAAAACTTTCTTTCTCCTCGCTGTAAAAGAGGTACAGTCGGTCCTCACGGAAGTCAATAGACCGATTATACACACACACACACACACACACACACACACACACACACACACACACACACACACACACACACACACACACACACACACACATTCTTTGATCCAAGTGGAAAGCCTCCTTCACACAAATCCGACAAATGACAAGAACAACCTATGAGTCCATTCATTCCAATGGAGAGTGAGATTCCTCAGGTCAATATATGAAGCAAGTTCAACATACCCAGGATATCTTTTCGTCATGTGGCTTCACTAAGCCTAACAACAGCAATCACGCAAAGGGTTTTTCCCATTCTTGCTACGAGCGCGTCCATGTAAAAGGGCGGGGTTTGCACCAGATGACAAACCGCAAACATTGACAAGTACACCAGAGCCGCATATTTTACACAAGATAAGCAAAGCATAATATTAAACAAACATGAAGAATTAAAAAATGTAATCCGATTTGCTGTGCCTGAGCCCTGGGGGACTGGGACCCCAACCCGATCTTTCCCTTTCATTGCGCTGCGGGATTCCGTGAGACTCTGAAGTCCCTCACCCCTCTAATTCCTCCTTGAATGACGTGTGCGTTAGCCCCCGCAGTGAGGACAGTCCGCCCCGACCGGGGGTGGCTGCGCCTTCACCTCCCTCGACCCCCCGGTGCAAACCTCATCCGGGCGGACTGTCCTCAGTGAAACAAATATCTCCTTATCTCATGACTGTTTTTAATTTCGGAACAAAATCAAAACAACGAAAAACGGCCCTTTACTGGTTTTCTGATTTTGGAAATGAAATGATCGAATGATACATGGATTACTGCCCCATCATTAAGGCATGAGAAGGTCTGACTATAATTTCAATTATGTATTCCATTAAATAAATGTGTTGCTTAGATGTGTTCTTATGGTGTGTAAGACTATTCACTATCACTATTCGCTCACTGAGTTCCACAGGATTTTCTAGGAATGGTGAGGCCATTTTCCAAGGGAATCGATTGGTCAGTAGGCAATGCTTTTATACGTGTTGATCGGCTATCTTGAACATAACCTGCTCCGGAGCAGGATGGGTGTGCAGCATAGGTTGCGTATAAGTTACTATGGTGATGTAACCCAGTAAAAAGTGAACCACAGTAGTGACACTGAAAAAACAGGGTTAAACCTGAATAATAATGATGTTATAACCATGAACGTTGGATGTCACCATATTCACCATCAATAAATGTCTATTTATATAAATGAATTGCGTGTTTTCTTTTTTGCATTTTTCAAAAACTATATCAAGGAAATATATAACTCTCATCCATGGAGCATGGTAAATGTCCAGCTGTCAATCTACTTGCTGTTGTTCTGGAAAAAACAAGCTCTCCCATTTTTCATTTGACATATTTTTGTGATGCGAAACCTGGGCAGACTTCATCCGACGGCCACGAGGGAGGAGTCTCCGACTGTTCACGTGAAGTAATCTTCAGGGAAAAAAAGAGGGGTGGGCAGGGTGTCGGCCGGTCGCTGTGGGGGTCAGATGTATGTGTGCGCCCGTGGGGTGCGGGATCTCCTCGTGCTCCCTGGGACTGGGTCATGCTCCTCGGGGCTGGGCGTGGGGGTTGCTCCACGGCCCTCTGGATTCTCTGGGGTACCGGAGTTTTCTGTGGCCACAGGGCAGGATACCCGAGGCTGTCGTCCAATGTTTACGTTTTTGTGTAAATGTTGTTTGTTTCTATGCTTATTTGTCTCACCGTGGTGATTCCCCCCCTCTTGGAGGAGTGATCAGTTGTTTATAGACCCAAACATGGTAAAAAGTTCCCCAAAGAGGGGGGTTGGTGGTGGTTCTCTATAACCAAAAACAGTGCTCTTGTCATTCTACAGGTCGTCCACAGGACAGAGTTATTGCAGCAGTTCTTGATGATTTAAGAATTAATAAAGAGTTGCATTGCAGGTGGAGAACTTGAACTCCACTTTCAGACTAACTCTGTCCTAAATGCAATGGCACAAATACTCTGTGTTGTACGTCCAGCATGATGACAGCACAGGTTAAAAAAATAATAAATTCAAAAAAAAGCAAAAAAAAAGCAACTGGGTGATGTCCTTGGTGAGCCCGCTCTCAGCTCTCAGCCAGGTAAAAAAATAAAAAAGGTTCAAAGTCATCGCAACGCCCACGCCCGCACCCCACACACCCCCGCCTTGAAAGGCCGGCCCTGGCGACAACTTGTTGGGTTTGATTTTCGGGGGGTCTGTGTACGCTGCTGTCTCGGCTACAGTCGATTCCGAATGCGGAATTTGAAGTGCAGATGATATCTTCCCTCAACAACAACAACAATAGAAACACGGGGGAAAAAACAGCGTCTTACATGATTTTCTTTCGTTTTTCCTTTCCGGGGAGGTTTTTTTCGATAGTTCTCACCAACCCCCCGGCTTTGATTTGCCCCACCTGTCCTCCAAGGGAGGTACAACACATCTCTTCTTTTTACTAACGGCAAAGAAGCCGACAGCCCACGCCGGTGAAATTGGGCTCAGCGGTTGTTAGGTCTGATCCGGCGGTTGGAAACAAAAATGGAGAGAAAGATGTGGGATAAGGACGGGGGACGGGGGACGGGTGGGGATCCAAGGTACGCGCCTTCCAGCCTCCATTACAAAGCAGAACGAGCGCCTTGAAAAACACACAGGTGTCAAAGGGATCACACACACACACACACACACACACACACAAACGCACACACACACACACATACACACACACACACACACACACACACACACACAAACGCACACACACACACACATACATATACGCTCTTTAAATAAACAAGGACGGTCTATTGCTTGTTAATGACGAGGGCGTTTAAACACCGCAAGAGGCACTTGAGTTCTGAACTGCGATTGAACATTTTGAATAATTCAACAGAAACGGTAAAGTGAATGCCGATTGCCAGAGGTGTCGATTTTCGATGGTTGGGCTGAAGCGCTGTGCTGCTTCCTGTCTGGTCACCGAATGATTTTGAGATTCTGTAACTTGTCTGTATGTCTCAAAATGGCATTTCTCTGGACAATCATTCTCCAGATGGACCTTGATCATGAGCAGGTTAGCCTTCATATGGCATCTGACACTAAACTGTTCCAAAGTCAAAATCCTCTGATTTGTGGCACAAGTGCAACTTGTCTTTAAGTAATGGATAGGTTCCCTTTTTCCCATCCTTGCTTCAACTCAGTCCTCATTAAGATATTCAACCTCCACTATTGAGAAACTTACCACAATGCTGCAACTTCTCACTGTGCTTAAATGCGGTCCACTGGGGCAAATGGAAAGGAGATTTAAGTTTTTTTCTTAAACGCTTTGCCCCCTTGGACTGCATTTAAACACAGCGTGAAGTTGCTGCAGAGTGGTACATTACTCAATTGTAAGGGCTGGACTGTAAAAAAAGTGGACCTATCCTTTAACTTGTCCATTAATGAAAATGTATTGTATTATTATGACTATAATGATCTCTTAATTTTATTGTTATATCATTGTTACCATTATATGTGTATTGTAAGTTATTCTTTTTTACTCTCTGAAGCCCATTGAGCTAGTTTTGAACTTGAAATGTAACAGAGATAAGGTGTGACTTGCCTTGTAGCAGCCGCAGAGGAGGAAGGACTTCAACTTCGAGTGACAGTCGAGGCCCTCTGTCTCTGTGTGAAATCTTTGTCCTCTAATCTCTATAGTTTCTCCCCCCCTTTTCCATTGTTCATCTAATTTATCGGTTGACGTCAATGTCTCTCCTCCCTCTCTTCCTGGGGGAATGAAGTCGTTCTAGGTGATTGGGTAAATGGATGGAGTGATGGGTAGAGCAAGATAGAAAGAGAGAGAGAGAGCCGAGGAGCGTGTCTGAAATAGACCAGGCGCCTCGTTGTGTCACATGGTGAAGAGGCAGATCCATACCTGAACCCCCCCTCTTCATCAGGCTGAGGATCCACTCCATGCATGAAGGCCACTGATGGCTTGTTCAGCTGCTTCACCCAATGCTGATGAGCTTGATTCGCCATCAGCGCAGATTCTCGAGTGGGAACAGCTACAGCGCATGAGAATCATGGAAGATACGAGCGGTTTGAGCATTTCTTGCAGTTTGCAGGTACTGACATTAATTTAAACTCTTAAATGAAATCCCCCTCCATTTCCCCTCTGGGATTAACAACGTGTTATCTTATCTTAACATTTTTTTTTTTACGAGTTATTTATGATTGATGATGTTAAATGATTTTATCTACAATATACAGGAGGAGAAACAGCCACCGTAAAATGCCACTGTTTATTCCACGGCTCTGTGGGATACTCGATTATAATTGGTCCATAGCATCAATCGGCAGTCCGTTATTTCTGAATAATGACCGCTGATCTGTTCATAATTCTCTGTCTGTTTTTTTTCGCTTAATTGTTTCATGCCACCTACATACTACTGCTCACGATTTCACGATTTAAGTAAATGAAAATTTAACATTTATAACAATAAATGTCAGTCAAGTGTAGGTGTGGTAGTTGCCGTGTTAGTTACATAGTGAAGTTTTTGCTTAGCGCAAGCTCTTAAAGGGGACCTATGCTCCATTTAACACAAGTTGATATAGGTCTCTGAGGTCCCCAAAACATGTCTTTGAAGTTTGTTGCTAAAAATACCACTCAGATTATGCATTCTAGGCATTCTGACATACCTCTATACCATCTTGTTCCAAAACGGGCTGTTTTTTTGTGGGGGGAGCCACCCTCCCGAGGCCCCGAGTTCTGTGAGCCAATGGGGTTTGAGCCCAAGTTTCAGGTTCTGTGAGCCAATGGGGTATTAGCATGCCTTCAAGCTTTCGTTGTATTTACTCCATAATTTTCACCACATCAGTCCACCAAAATCTGTTTCTGAACAAATTGTAGACGAGAAATAAACAATACAATTCTGAAAACTCACTCAAATTAGATCTCCTCATTTAAAAGTTAGTTCTGACTTTCCTTGATGTGCATCAAGCTCGTGGAGGACACGCACTGTGGAGGACACGCACCGCACTGTGACGCAGGGATTTTTAGTAAAATAAAATAAAATAAAATAAATAAGTACATCTACAATAAAAACACGCAATTTTTATTGGTTTTGTTTGGAAAAATGCACAACAAATTGGCTGACTATATAACGAAATCCGGCAGAGTAGAAAAAAATGTTGCGAACCGAGCATTCAGAGTGGTCGGAAGCCTCAGCGTTTTGCCAACAGCAATTCATTTGTCATTAGTTTACCTCATTATTTGGGCATTTGGGCATTTGTGGGCATCTCTGCCCACAGGTACGGCAGTTTTTCTGGCACTGGGTTGCTGGCATGGAGAGAGTTTCATTTCAAACGTTTCAAACAAAAAGGCTCACTGGCCAAATGGATAAAGAATAAAGAATAATCAGTTTGGGCGCAGGAGGAATGACATTCCAGTCTGGCTCCTCGATCGGCTGACGAGCCCGTGCGCCGATACCCTCTGCAAGACAGACAAACATTGAGAAAGCTCCCTGCCCTGAGTCGGACCAATGAGCTCTGCGCGGGCGCTGATTCGGCCAACTTAATGCAGCTTGGTGGCCGCAGGCCACGCTGCCGTCTGCAGCCACGGCTTGACCACGCCCCTTGGTCCACCATAGACACTTTAGCCATGTCTGACATGAACATCCCTGTGGGAGTCTCTATTCAAAGGTATGGGTTTACTGTAGTGCTTCCTGGCAGTGGGATGCCGACATGCTGTGAGTTTTATTGATCTTCTTTCTTTTCCTTCCGGCTGGGGTCCCGTTAGGGGTCGCAACAGCGGATCATCTGCCTCCAATACCTTCTGTTCTGCGCATCTTCCTCCCTTACACCAACCGCCTGCATGTCCTTCCTAACCACATCCACGAACCTTCTCTTTGGCCTTCCTCTTTTCTTCTTGCCTGGCAGCTCCATCCTCAGCATCCTTCTACCAATGTAACTCTCATCTCTCCTACACACCTGTCCAAACCATCTCAATATGGCCTTTTTCACCAAACTGTCCAACCTGAGCTGTCCTTCTAATGTGCTCATTCTTAATCTGGTCCATCATTGTCACTAACAAAGAAAATCTCAACATCCTCAACTCTTCCACCTCCAGATCAGCCACCTGCCTTTTTGTCAGTGCCACCGCCTCGAAACCTTACAACATAGCTGGTCTCCATAAAGTCCTGTAGACCTCCTTTTCACTCTTGCTGGAACCCTTCTGTCACAGATCACTCCGGACACTGTTCTCCACCCACTCCACCCTGCCTGTACTCTCTTCTTCACCTCTCTCCCGCACTCTCCGCTGCTTTGGATGGTTGAACCCAAGTACTTGAACTCTTCCACCTTCTCCACCTCAAGTCCTTGCATTCTCAGCTTTTCGCCGCCCTCCCTCCTATTCAGGCACATGTATTCTGTCTTACTCCTGCTGACTTTCACTCCTCTTCCCTCTAATGCATGCCTCCACTTCTCCAGACTCTCCTCAACCTGCTCCCTACTCTCGCTACAGATCATAATGTCATCCGTGAACATCATAGTCCACGGAGACTCCCGTCTGATTTCATCTGTTAACCTGTCCATCACCATTGCAAACAAGAAAGGGCTCAGAGCTGATCCTTGATGCAATCCCACCTCCACTTTGAATGCCTTTGTCACGCCTACTGCACACCTTACTACTGTTTGATTGTCTCATACATATCCTGTATCACTCTTATGTACTTCTCTGCCATCCCCGACTTCCTCATGCAGTACCACACTTCCTCTCTCAGCACCCAATCATATGCTTTCTCTAAATCCACAAAGACGCAATGCAACTCCCTCTGGCCTTCCCTGTACTTTTCCATCCGCATTCTTAAAGCAAACATTGCATCTGTAGTACTCTTTCCTGGCATGAAACCATATTGCTGCCGCTGATCCCTACCTCTCCTCTTAACCGAGCCTCCACTACCCTTTCCCATAGCTTCATGCCGTTGCTGATCAACTTTATTCCCCTGTAGTTACTACAGCTCTGTACGTCTCCCTTATTCTTGAAGATGGGTACCAGTCCACTTCTTCTCCACTCCTCCAGCATCCTCTCCCTTTCCAGGATGTCGTTAAACAGTCGTGTTAGGAATGCCACTGCAATCTCACCTAAACATTTCCATGCTTCCCCAGGTATGTCATCTGGGCCAACTGCCATTCCACTCTTCATCTTCTTTAATGCTGTTCTCAACTCATACTTGCTAATTTGCTGCACTTCTTGATCCACTTTCCCCATATCATCTTCTCTTCTCTCCCTCTCATTTTCTTCATTCATCAACTCCTCAAAGTACTCCTTCCATCTTCTCAACACTCTCCTCACTAGTTAGTACATTCCATCATTACTCTTCATCACCTTAACCTGCTGTACATCCTTCCCAGCTTGGTCCCTTTGTCTTGCCAATCGGTACAAGTCCTGCTCTCCTTCCTTACTGTCCAACCTCTCATACAACTCGTTGTATGCCTTTTCCTTCGCCGTTGCCACTTCTCTCTTCGCCTTGCAACACATCAGCTTGTACTCTTGTCTACTTTCTTCATCTCTCTGACTATCCCATTTCTTCTTCGCCAACCTCTTCTGCTCTATGCTCTCCTGTACCTTCTCATTCCACCACCAAGAGTCCTTGTCTTCCTTCCTCTTCCCTCATGATACACCAAGTACCTTCTTGGCCGTCTCCCTCACCAATTCTGCAGTTGTTTCCCAGTCATCTGGTAACCATTTATTCCCACCTATTTCCTGCCTTACCTCTTCCCTAAAACACATGCAACACTCCTCCTTTTTCTACTTCCACCAATTTATCTTTGGCTCTTCTTTCACTCTCTTCCACTTCTTGGCCTCCAGAGTCATCCTAGAGACCACAGCATCTGATGCTGCCTAGCAACACACTCCCCTACCACCACTTTGCAGTCACTAATCTCTTTCAGATTGCACCTCCTGCATAAGATGTAGTCCACCTGTGTGCACCTTCCTCCACTCTTGTATTACTCTGTGTTCCTCCCTCTTCATGAAATACGTATTCACAACAGCCAATTCCATCCTTTTGGCAAATCCACCACCATCTGTCCTTCCACATTTTTCTCCTTGACACCATACCTACCCATCACCTTCTCATCACCTATGTCTATGATCCTTTCGCCAACATGCCCATTGAGATCTGCTCGAACAACTCCTCTCTCTCCCTTGGGGACGCTCTCCACCACTACATCCAACTCACTAAAGAATTCTTCTTTCTCTTCTATCTCACATCCAACCTGGGGAGCATATGCACTGATCACCCCATCAATTTCCAGTTCATGCTCATCACTCTGTCCGACACTCTCGTCACCTCCAAAACACTCTTGACATATTCTTCTTTCAAGACTATCCCCACCCCATTTCTCCTGCCATCCACTACACGGTAGAACAGTTTGTACCCGCCGCCGATACTCATGGCCTTACTCCCCTTACACCTGGTCTCCTGTACACAAAGTACGTCTACCTTCCTTCCTAGTTTTGAAGACTACTAGACACAGTCAGCCTCTCTTCAGGGTTCCACCAGCAGTCCAATGGCCAGTCAGAGAGGATGAACCAGGAGATGGAGACCGTGCTGCACTGCATGGTTTCGAGAAATCCCACATCCTGGTCCAAACTACTGCTCTGGGTTGAATATGCTCATAACACCCTGCCCAGCTCTGCTACAGATGTCTCCCCATTTCAGTGTTCCCACGGCTATCAGCCGCCTCTTTTTCCCCAGCAGGAAGGCGAGGCCACCGTACCATCGGCCCAGGCCTTCATCCGCCGTTGCCAACGCATCTGGCGGCAGGCGTGGGCCACCCTACACCGATCCTCTGACCGATATCAGAGGTCAGCCAACCGTCGCCGTACCCCAGCTCCTGCCTACACCCCGGGAAAGAAGGTCTGGCTCGCCACACGTGACTTACCCCTCCGGGTTGAATCCACGAAGCTGGCCCCACGTTTGGTGGGTCCGTTCCCTGTCTCCAGGGTTATCAACCCAGCAGCCTTTCGCCTGCGTCTTCCCCGGTCTCTCCGCATTCATCCCACCTTTCATGTCTCTCAACTCAAGCCGGTTAAGGAGAGTCCACTCCAGCCCTCCTCCAGAACCCCACCACCCACCCGGATCATCGACGGGGCCCCCCGCATACACAGTCAGGTATCTACTGAGGTCTCAGCGCAGGGGTAGGGGCTTCCAGTATCTGGTAGATTGGGAGGGGTATCAACCTGAGGAGAGGGCATGAGTCCCTTCTCAGGCCATCTTGGACCTGTATGTCATCAGGACTTCCACCAGGACCACCTGGACCAGCCCGGTGGGACGTCAGGAGACATCCCTAGAGGCAAGGTTCTGTCATGAACCCTCACTGAGATCGGTATTTCTTTGCTCCACTCATTTAGGTTAGTCTAGTCTTGTCAGTAACTCTCCTGTTGTTTCAGATGCAGCCACTCCCCTTTGCTACAACATCACTGAGGTTCCCCACTCTTCTCCTCACCTGCAGCTCATTTGCTCATCAGGCACTCCGTACTTATACTGGTCTAGTTCATCGGTTCTGTGCCAGATGGTCTCTTTGCTTAGGCTGAGCTTTCCAGTGTGCCATCCAGTGATCTCGCTAATACGTTGTTGATTCCTTGGTTTTTGATCGTCTGCCTGTCTTACAGATTCTGATTCTTTGCCTGCTTCTTGCCTGACTTGTTTGCCTTCGCTGACGGATATCCAAGCTTTCATTACCCTGGTCTGTTTGTTCTAATAATCCCCTGCTTTGTGAACCTTAACCTGCTCTCCTGCATTGTGCTCTTGGGTTCACCTCTGTTCTGAATCAGTGAGCCTAACAATGACTGAGAAAGGCCATTTGAGTTAGTGCAAAATAAAGGGTGATTTAGTTGAGATTAGTTTAGACCTAATCAGTGTCCGCAAAACCGCCACAACGCTAGACCACTCATGTTTTATTTTATTTTTTATTAAAACAGTTATTAAGTAGAATTTTGTGAACCACTACACTATGTTGATGTGCAAAGGAAGGCAATCTAGTCAAATGCTGATTTGAATTTATGGCATCTGTGAGATTTTCACAACATTTTTGGGTGTAAAAGTTACATTTTATGGGTGAACCTTGGAGACATAAAGAAGCCAATAAGAGAGGAAAAATTCAAATGTAAATTAATTAAAAACAACCTACAGGCTACATCTGTAGCTGCATAGTTCATCGCCTCGTTTGCATTAAAAATAGATCAATATTTCAGGATTTCAATTTATTTAGAGGTAGATTGGGTCTATGTGCTGTGACATCAACAAGCCACATGGATAATTTTGTTTAATGAAAAATCAGATATTTTCAGCCAATAATTTGTTAGACCACAAGTAGTAAGGTATGTATAGTTACACCTATGTATTTTTCATTGTTGTGTGGGGATGGTGTGGTTTGAGCAGCCACACCTTTCCTGGGTCTAGGTCATTGGGCCCAGGATCAGTGTAGCTGCTTACCTGTTGCTTGTTGATATGTCTAACGAGAACAACAGGTCAAACCCTCATCCCCAGACACACACAAGAGAGGAGCCCTTGTCATATGCTGTCCATCTTCTCTGGGACATGTTCCACCTAGCCACCTTACTACATTAAACTTGTGTCTCGTGTCCTCTACTCCATTATCTTTGTCTTTGTGCTGGAGGGCGCTGAAAACGCCACTCGCATGGCATGTGGCACGTGAAACTGCCTGCATAATTTATTTATTATTTTAATACCATTACAAAAAAGTACAGGTACTTCTCACTTAATGACCGAGTTCCATTCCTACAACCAGGTCGTTAAGCAAATTGGTCGATAAGCGAGGACTAGTGTTATTTCACGGTAATGGGGCGTGGCAATTGCGAACGCTAGTGTATACTGACAGATTGTGGGAATGAGACTGAATCAGACCTCTATCAAATTTATGACCACATATGAAAGTGATCCAAATCGGATTTGAAAAGATCAGTTTCCATGTTATTTGTGCTGTTCACAAAATCGATCTGAGTCACATATGAGCTTAAAAAAAACAGATTCTGGCCACACTTGCCTGCAGCGTGAACATAGCCTTTGTAGGTAAGACTTCAAATTTGGCACATGTATTTTAAATAATTAAACAGTGTTTGTGATGCTAAGCCGTCTATATAAAGCTCTGGTTTCTTAAGCATTTCAAAAGAAAATAATGAAGGAAAAAAAACAGTTAAAATACCTGATCTAAATAACATTTTCCCTGAAAATGAAAATGAAAAGGTGCAATGCCATGTCGCATCGCTGTTGCCCGGGGAGACGGACTTATTGTCATGAAGATGCGGATGTGTTTTGTGATGAAACTTCACAGGCACGGTAATTGGGGTCAAGAAACCGTAAGTATATTTGAAAATTGAGTTATGCTGAGGCGATCCAATCAATATTCTATTTCCTACCGTCATTTTAATTTAATTTAATTTTTCAAAATGTCTTGGCTGTGCCCGTAGCCCCGCGGCACTTGAAAAATTCCCCGATTGCTGAATCATTATGCCACTCGTTCTGTCCCTTTGTTGACACAGAAATTACAAATTAGAAAAAAAGATAATGCATTCGGTTGAGGGAAAGAAAAAAAACAACAAAAAATCCTTTAAAACTTTAAATTGCTGGATGTTCCCTGATAGCAATTAATGCGTCATGTCTCATATCTAATGGCTCATGTCAGGCATTAAATCAGAGGGAAAAATAAAGCTATTAGAAGAGAGCACACAATCTGGAGTTTGTGTGTTCTCTTCTAATAGCTTTATTTTCTGGATAATCAGGTCTGGACATTGTGCACACCGGAGATTGTAATTGTCTGACGTGTTTACACCTACTGCAAATAAGGGGTGGAGCCTGCGTAGAGCGTGCAGGAGGCAGGACGTGAGGCAATGACACATGACGCTGCCATGTATTTTGAGGTATCTGCAATATAAACGAAAGAGTGTGATGGAATATAAAGTAAAGCAGAAAGGAATACAAAGAAGCTACGCCTTTAAATGCAATATTAAGAATTGAACGTGTTATCACATCAAAGACAAAAGACAAAAATGCTAACAAAATAACGCCATGTAATTTTTGTGGGAAGGTCAGATTCGTCGTTGTTCATGTGTTGTGACCTGAAACTAAACCTGTCTGTGTACGTGTTGACTTAAAATGCACATTTTCCGCTCTGTGCAAATTTTGGGGAGTCATAGTGAGGTGTCTGGAAGGTTTAAGGTGAATAGGTCACTGAGCTCCCAAAAATGAGATATAGCGCGGTAATAATATTAACGTATGTTACTTTGAAAGTTACACAGAGAAAGTCAACTTTAGAGTGTACACATTGGAGGCCCAGCGAGGAGAGAAGCGAAAATGTTTAGATTTATGGCAAGACAGAGGCTGAGCTGACACCTATGGATTGGAACCAGATGTGGTAAGTTATCTCTGTACAGCTATTAAAGCGAGTGCCGAGCGCTGCTCGGCAGAGAATACTTCCGGCTTTGTTCTCTCCTGGGTGGTCCATGGCAAGTCCGGTTTGATGCTGATTTGTGTAATAAAATTATTATTTTAATCAAGTCAGCATCAGTGGAGACTCCTTCTTCATCGACACATCAAAATCATCCAGAAACTACAAAGTGGCGTCACGAATCAGGATCTGTTGGGCCTCATCTACCACTGCCGCCCCGCTTCAGAAGTTATCACTTTCAACTCCTCAAGGAGTTTTCACTCACAATATGAGCTGTTATGTGGTCTGAAGCGGTTGTGTTTTGTGCAGATAGGCTGCACTAACAGAGCAGATTGTGCGGAGATGAGAGATGATGTGTTGATGTGTGAAGTGAGTTTCCGTCTAAATTGGGGTTTAGTAAGTTGTAAAAGACGTAAATAAGGGGAATAAGAGAATAATAAATGAATGAAAAGAGAAATAGAGAATGAAGACGACAAATAAGGTAAAAGAGAATGAAGTTGTAGTAAAAAGTAATATTTGAATGGCAGAATTAGTAACTCAAATGCAGTTAAATAACCATGCAAGATTAAATGAAGACAGGGCAAGGTAACGGTAAGACATGTGTACATTAGCTGCTGAGTGAAAGTTGGCTGTAGGATAATATAATAATAGTCAAATCTGTGTAGGGAAAACAAAGAGGAAATAACCCTGGCCAGGGGAATTGGCTAAATATGAAATAAAATGAAAACAGATGAAAAAGATGAAAGTAAAGTGAAAAAGAGTTAGAAGTTAAAATCTTAAAAGAGGAAATAAGCTTAAAATAGGAAATAAGATGAAAGTAAAGGGAAAAAGAGTTAAAAGTTAAAAGCTTAAAAGAGGAAATAAGCTTAAAATAGGAAATAAGATGAAAGTAAAGTAAAAAAGAGTTAAAGTGAAAGGCTTAAAAGAGGAAATATGATGAAAGATAGAGTTTGAGAAAAGTGTGGAAAATAGGGCTGAACCTGCCCAAGAGAACTAGTGAACATGCATGATGAGAGAATCTGATTACAAAGATAATTTGTTAAAAGTATGGCCAAAGTGAAGATTTTGATGAAATTAGAAAAGTATAAATGACTCGACGTTAAAAAAGAAAGTTAAGCGCTGTTGAAGTTTTTGGAGGGTCAGACGTGCTCCTGATCAGACATGTCTCTCTCTCTCTCTCTTTCTTTTTTCTTTTTGTGTGTGTGAGTGTGTAAGTGCCCTGGCTACAGATGTGTGAAGAACTTTGTGTAATGTTTTGTGTATGTGTAAGTGATATATAGAATATATGTGTTATTAAATAGGTAAACATATGTGGTGAGCAGTTGAATAATCCATAAAAAGAAACATTTCTTGCCCCTTTAGTGATAAACATATATGAGCCTGTTTACAGACTTTGTAAAGTTGATAATAAAGATTATGAGCCTTTCTTTAAGGACGTTTGATAAATATATATGAGCCTTTTTCTTTAAGGACGTTTGATAAATATATATGAGCCTTTTTTCCAAGGACGTTTGTACATTTGATAAAGGATATTAACCTTTACAGGACTTTATATATTTGATAACAAAATGAGCCTTCTGAAGGACTAGAGCCACAGTCTGCCTACACATGCATGTACACATTCAGAAGAGAAAAGAAAATCTCCTGCTATGAATTGGAAGTAGGATTTATGAATTGTTTGATTTGTGTGTGGGTTTTCTCTTTCTCTTTTTATGCTTGGGGTGTGTGTGGCGGTGATTTCTGTAAGTCATATCTGGTTAAAAGAGCAGAGAGTCTTGCTGAAATAGAAGGAAACGCTGGTCTTTGATGCTAGAAAAGAGGTTTTGTGTTTCAGCTGCTGAGTGAGAAAAAACACCTATGATTTATGACTGTGCGTAACTGCATTGAGCTGTGCTGTTCCTATGGGACCTTAAACAGGATGTTCACTCGCTGACGACCAATCCATACTGGAAGTCTTTGCTAAATTTAAAAGGTGGAGATAGGGGTGGTGCTTCATACAGAGTGGAACTTTCATTACATTACATTTCATTTAGCAGACGCTTTTATCCAAAGCGTCTTACAATTGTTCAAACACTGACGGACGCAGCCATCAGGAGCAATTAGGGGTTAAGTGTCTTGCTCAAGGACACTACAGCATGCTAGCAGGAGGTGCCTGGGATCGAACCAGCAACCTCTACCGCCTGAGCTACCATCCCCTATGTTAACTTAGTTAACTCCTCCTGACAAGAGGGGCTGTGTAGTTAGAAGAAAAAAACAATATAATTAAATAAAAATAAATAGATAAATAGAATAAAAATTACTAATTAAAGGTGATATCAGATTGACTAATATACTCTTTAGACTTTAAATGCATTGCGTGAATAAAAGTAACCATAGCTTTATTTCAAGTGCGCGCAAAATAAAAAAGCTGATAATGTGTGTCACACTGAATTGTATAACAGTGTGTATAAGAATTTAGTGAGCCTAAGACATTGAACTCTTCTGTTGTTCTTTTTCTTTTTTCTTTCTTCCTCTCTTTTGTTATGCTGAGTGAAAGCTGGGGGAAAGACAGAGAAGATGGAATGAGTCTGAATTGGATCATCCAAAGGGCAGATGACAAGACATCTGGCAGATCTTCACAGACACTGAGGCTTGCGGATGACAACGTTTTGGAATCCTGAATCCAGCTGAACCAGTTAAAGGCCAGTACAGTTTTTTCCGCAAACTCTTTCAACAGACCTCACCTGCATTTACCTATGTCTATACATTTAGTTATAATACACGTGTTTAGCTTGTTTTCACATATAGGCTTGTAGTAGTTATTTTTTATACATTGCATTTGCAATTATTTAGTTGCAGACTTGGCAACGGACTGACTAATTAAGGCATTTGCCTAATTAATCAACTATTATTGATTTGATTGATCACATGTGGAAAAGCTGATTTGATTTAAATACTGTTGAGTGCTGTGGATATTGGTTTCATTGTCTGAGTATGGTTTATCTAGGCTGTTTTGAGAGTGAACACTGATATAATTTTGACAATTTATCATAAATGAGTGTGATCAGATGCATCAGATGGTGAACAAGTGAATTGGCTTTCACAAGTGGGAAGCGATTGGTCTCCTTTGGGGTTGGCAAATTCAGCTTTTTTCACTGGGCTTTATAAACATATTTTTAAAATAATTCGATTCGATTTACAATAAAAGAAAATAAGATTACAAAAGTAATCACTCCTATTGATGTAGTGCGACAAAATAATCCCCTTATTAAAGATATTGCGAAAATATCAGGAAAATGGAGCAAGCGTTGGCCTGACATTGAACAACCGTGGCCAGTTGACGGAACTCTTAACCCGGATGTGATTAAAACAATGCAGGTGCTTGTGTCCACATATAAAGTAAATCAAAGAAAGGCAAGAAAGGAAAGAGATGCACAGAGAAATGACAAACAGAACTTCACATTCTGCAGCTGTTCGTAAAGGAGGGACAGATATGGTTCGAAGCTGCAAAGGAAAAAAGAGAACAAAGTAGACAAGAAATAAAGAAAAATGAAAAGGAAACAGAAAAATTTATGGAGAAGATTACCGCACCCTTCTCACATACAGCATCTGTAAAGAAGCCCCCGCCTTATGAGAAGGAGGGGAAGTTCACTGATGTTTATCCCCAGCTCCCAGTGATTACAACGGAGGGCAACTATCTCTTCAAAGATGAAGATGAGCAAATAATAGAGATGGGCAAGGCTAAAACAACCATCAAGATGTATCCGAACTCCAACAGTACCAAGAGGAGGAACCGTCTGGGAAGCAGCCAACGAGTCAGAAGTCTGGAAATAGGAGAAGAGATTGGGAGTGACTCTGACAAAGCTATTGGAGGATACGACCCAGCAGTCAGACGGATGTTGGCTAAAGTGGAGAAAAAAGGAGATCGAGCAGTGAGGAAAATGGCTCCAGGAACGGACGACACGGATGAGAGTGAACAAGGTGAAAGCGATGAAGAATCCAAGAAAGAAGCTTCTTCCTGTTTTCAACTGTTAGCAGCCAGTACTGGGGTAGGAGATGACCGACACATGGTTTTAAGCGAAATTGAAAGGAGCATGGACGGATGCCTCGAGGACATTAGTGGCTCCACCTGTCCCGAAGTTCGACAAGCATTGGAAAAACGATTACAATAACTGCAAATAACGGAGAAGAAACTACAGAAGGAAAAGCCTCAAAAGCCAGACACTTTGAGGTATGGACTACGTCCAAGAAAAGGAAAGAGACCCGACAAAATGTGTCCAGTGATAATTCAAGGACAAAATTTAGAATACAAGCCTTGGCAGAATACAGACATGTCTAACATTCTTGAAAAGTTACCCACTCTTCAAGATGGAGCACATCCGTAGATCTCAAAGCTGGAAGAGGTTTTGGTGGGAACACAGCCTGCCATAGGAGATATTAAAAGACTTTTGGCTAGCCTCATTGGAGTCCCAGCCATGGAAGAGATCCTGCAGGCGGCAGGCCTTAACAGATACGTGGCAACTGTGGTGTATGATCCAAAATAGTTTGCTGCAAGTAGAGGTCGGATGTGTAGACCATTGAATTTCCAACAAACAACCAACCAATCAACAAACGTACACCCGGATAACATCTTTATTGAGGCATTGGGCCCACAGTAAAACCAAGAGCTTATGTGTCAAGGACTCATCAAGTGTGGAGAAATGTCACAGGAAATGATCCAGATTTGAATCAAATGGAGAAATCAATTCTCCAAATACAGAAGGGGCTGCCTCTACAAGTGAGGAGCAAGTTGGCAGGAGTGGTTGGTCTTGGAAGCATGACCAAAGGTCTTTTTAAGGACCACATAGCGCATCAAGTGGAGCTATGTTGGAAAAAAGAGCATGACCAGAAGGAACAGGACCAGGAGACCCTCAGAAAACTCAACCAACTACAGTTGGTGGATAAGAAGAATGAGGAGAAGAAGGCCAAAGAGAAGGTTAATAGATGCGCAGAACAGAAGGTATTGTCGGTAGATAATTCACTGCGGCGCCCCCTAACGGAAGCAACCGAAAGAAGAGGATTCTTGGTGGCGGAATGAGGAAGTAAAGGAGCAGCTATGAAGATAAACGCTGATGATTATCTTGATAAAGAGTGAGACATTGAGAAAAGTGTACCACATATGACTTTAATGGTGGCTTAATGATTTGAGCAGAAGCATATAGGAGAAAGGACGGAAGTAGCTACAGTATTGTCAAGAAAAAGTAATTGATATGGGTAAAACAATAACCCATGGACACAGAAGCATCAGGCTCAGATAATGAAATTGTTGCATGCAATGATGAAGCCAAAGGAAATAGCTGTAGCTAAGTGTGCAGCACACAAAATGGACACGTTTGTTACTCAAGGTAACAAAGGAGCGGATGAGGCTGAAAAAGCAGTTACAGGAGTAAACAAAGCAGGCACAGTTCTTCTTGTCACCCATGAAGTGGACTTGGAAGATAAAATCTCAGAGATGTGATCTCGATCCAACCAATCGAAGCAGCGTCAGCCATAGATAAACAATTATGGTTGGACCGAGTGGCCACACAAGAGCCTACTGGTCTGTTGAGAAATCATGAAGGAATGATAGTAGCACCCCCCGACCTACTAGGTCTGATGATTCAGGAAGCACATGGGTTAGCCCATGTTGGATGTAAGGAATCATACCATACTCTTTCGTGAAAAATCACGAAAGAGTATGGTTTTTGGGCACCGTACTTGCTTGAGCAAATTGATTATGTCATAGGCAGATGAACAATCTGTCTTAAAAACAATGTTCAGAGGGGTGTGATGAGTCCACCCGGTCACATTCCAACTGGTCCTATTCGTGAGCTGGTGGTGGATTTTTTTTTGACATGATAAGACCAGTAGGAGGTAAAAGATACATGTTAGTCGTCATGGATAGATTTTCACGGTGGCCTGAGACATGTCCAACCAAGCTTAAAGATGCTCAGTCAGTTGCAAGTTCTTGTGTCGGGAGGTCATAAGCAGATGTGGACTCCCAGATCGCATATCCTTAGATAATGGGAAAGAGTTCGTTGGTAGAACAGTAAAATTAATTCTGCAGAAATGGGGAATTAAACAGCGTTTAGGAGCTGTTTATCATCCGCAAAACCAAGGTGTTTGTGAAAAAATCAATGGTGTGCTAAAAAAATCGCATTGTTAAAATCTGTCAGCACACAGGTCTGAATTGGGTAGAGGCGCTTCCGTTGGCATTAATGGTGTGTCGTTCAAGTGGGCTCCGTGATTTGCGCATGACACCCCATGAGTTGGCTCTGGGTAGACGGATGCCAACACCTTGTTTGCACACAAGTGGAAAGAGTCCAAGTTTCGCCTTTTTAGAGGATGGAATGCAAGTGTATTTTAACTATATGACTGCACTGCAAAAGTAAATACACACATATGTCTCTGACAGGCAAAAACAAGAGGAGGTGCTAGAGAGACAGTCAGTCCCTGAGCAAGAAAGACACTTTGGTGACATTGATTTACAACATGTCCCAGATACAACAGAGTCTAGTTCCAGAGAATATGAGTCGTCAAAGACTCCAGAGGGCTGCGACACCTCTCCAGGAAAGTGCACCGTCCCAGTTGAACCCAGGAGTCCAAGACAAACTCGAAAAAGGGTTAAACCAAAATGATACGAGAACTAGGGTTGAAGTGACTTTGGGAAAGTCAGTTCAGCTGCCATGTCAGTGTACAAAAGAAATGATGAAAAAGGGGAAGTCCAGTGGGAAGATAACCATGGGAAGGTAATTGACTTGTCGGGAACGTCACCACTAAAGAAGTATGTGCTGCTAATCGAAGAAGGCTGAAGATGGAGGATGACTGTAGTCTTTATCTACATAGACCCCAGATTGAAGATCAAGGAGACTACAAGTGTTCTTATCATGATCCAAAATTAGTGAATGTGAGCGATGATGGAGTGCAAACAAAGCCAGGCTAATGGATACGAAATTGTGACTCTTGTGGTATTAAATGAAAGTAAAATTGTAGAGCCCGCAGTTATGGAAGAAGTAAGAAAACTGACAACTGAAGTATCAACTCTCCCTCCAACTGAAGAAATAAGGCAGATGTCAGCCTTGTTAGGTCTGAAAGTCACTAATGTTGCAGAGGAATTGCGGTTAACTACGGCTGCGCCTCAGATGATTTCTACAACTACAATTTCTGTGAATACTGTGATTAGAACTAAATTAGGAAATGCAGCTAACCTTCCATGCAAATGTAGTAAATGGAATACTGGTGGAAATATTTCCCCCAAATGGAAAAATGCGTGTGGTGAAGACATAGTGCCAACAGGACCTGATGTTAGCAGTGTGCCTCGCAATCAACGAAAGTATGTGTTGTTTAATGACAGGAGATGGGTTAAAGTTCAAGATGACTGTTCGCTTGTCATAAATAATGTCCTATGGGAAGATCAAGGAGAATATACATGCATATATTTGGATCCAGAGTTTAAATACGTCCCAAGGCAAAATTATTGGGAAGCGGGATACAGAACTCATAAGATAACGCTTGTAGCCAAGGGTGACTGTTGGACCGATGACATCTATTACCTTGTGTTAACGTATCATTGTCAGTTACTACTCTAGCTACAACATTGGCAGAAAACGATGTTACAACCACGATGATGACAACTTCTACTTCTATAACTTCCGATAGTCAGACGAGTGAGGTTGTGAGGATGAGATCCACTACCAATAAAACAATGACGACTTCGTTGGTGTCTACAAAGTCTGTAGATAAGACGCTGACACCTATCTCTACATCCCCATCATTTGAGAAGTTGGTAAAAATGCTGTGATCTCTGAGAGGGGAGCATGCTGTGATCTCGCGAGAAGACGGAAGCAGAAGTGAGTAGTGAGCGGAGACCCAACATGGCAGCGCCCTGCTACAGTAACTAACGTGGTGGCTCCACCTCAGACAAAATAATACAGCGAATTGAAAATTATATATATAAAAAAGGGAACACCGCGCAAAACTAAAATTGAGGGCCTCGAGGATAATATCGATTTTTTTTATAAAGCCTACGTGACGCAATAATCCCGCGAAAAGAACGAAGAACCGACTCAGCAACAGACACTGATGATCTAATACTGGGTGCCGTAGAGGTTAGTGTCTTGGATGAGATTAACAAGAAGCTGGACATGCTCGGTCCACTTCTCCGAGACATTACCGAGATCAAAGCCAGTCTTGATTTCCTGCACCGCACGGTCGACCAGATGCAAAAAGACAACGCGGATCTGAAATCCTCCGCGCAGTATCTCACGGCGGAGATAATGAAAGAGACCGTCCTGGATATTCAATCCAGAAGTCAGCGGGACAACCTCATTTTTTCTGGGATCCCAGAGAACAACACAGAGTCCCCAGAAAATATGGTGAAAGACTTTCTCCGCACCGCCTTGAAACTCCCGACAGACACCGTGAAGCAGATCACCTTTCACCGAGTTCATCAATTGGGACACCGCGTCCCCGCTCCATCATTGCTAAGTCTGAACACTTCAAGCACAAGGAGCTGGTTAAAAGCAAAGGACGGGAGCTGAAAAGAACCACGCTGGGTATGAACGATCAATTCCCCCGGGAGATCAACGACCGAAGAAAGGTGCTGTATCCTATCCTGAAGGAGAACCAGCAGAAGGGTAAGCGCGTATCGATTTTTGTTGACAAATGATATATAGACGGTCAGTTATACCGAGACTCCTCCACCAAACCCTGGTTATTCTGACCATAATGTATGTATTCTTGTAATTCCAGTTATTATATACTGCAAGATGTAGGAATAGGCATGCTATCTATGTCAGGATTTAAAATATTGCTCACTCTCATCTCACCTTCCTAATTCCCCCTCAATACTTCTCTCATCATCTCACCTCCCTAATCCCTCTCTCCTTACTTCTCCTATCACTCTCACTCTATAATGTCTTTCACTTTATGTATGTGTAATCCGGTAATGTTCTGTGTTTTTCTTTGTCTACTTGTCAGTTGTTTGTTTAGTTATGTATCCCTACAAACTTCCTACAATACTATGGCAATGAAAAGGAATATAAAGGAGGACTCCCCAGACTTATCTATGGGAAAGCATGGGAACGATAGTATAGCTATTGCCTTGCATGCACTGTGCCATCACCCACTAACTAGCTTCAATGACACCCATTAAGTTTGTTAGTTGGAATGTGAGAGGCTTGGGCTCACCTGCTAAACGTAGCAAAATCCTAACTCACCTCACTAAGATGACCCCCAGCTTCTGTCTACTACAAGAAACCACCTCACTGCATCTGAGCACCTCAAACTCAAAGCTAAATGGGTTAATCAGATGTTTTCCGCATCATACAACTCAAAAGAGAGAGGTGTATCTATATTGATCAATAATAGTATCCCATATCAAAATAAAACCACAATATCAGACCCAGAAGGGCATTTCATAATGATTAATGGGATTTCAGGTAACATCAAAATAACCATAGCTAATATTTATGGCCCCAATGAGGATGACCCAAATTTCTTTCACAATATATTTTCAAAGCTTTTAGAATTTTCTGAATCAATTATCATATTGGGAGGAGACTTCAACACAGTACTGGATCCAAGTTTAGACTGCTCTCAAACCAGAAATATTTCCAAATCCTGGCGTTCGTCGGACACTATAAAACAATACATGAGTGATCTTGCTCTTGGGGATTGTTGGCGATCAAATAACCCACATTCTAGAGAATACACATATTACTCACCACCCACCAAAGTTTCTCTAGAATCAACCTTTTCTTAACAAGTAACTCTGCACTGTCCAAAACCACTAATCCAGAAATCCACCCTAATTTCCGATCACGGGCCGATTAGTTTCAACCTCATAAACGAAACAAACCGGAACCCTCCTGGCAGGTGACGGTTTAACACCTCACTTTTGACAGATAAAGAATTTAATCATTTCTATTCAAGAGAATGGACTTCCTTCATTGAACTGAATGACTCCCCAGAAATATCCCCATCCTTACTTTGGGAAACAGCTAAGGCAGTTCTAAGAGGAAGTATTATTTCATTCTCCACTCACAAATAAAAGAAAGGAGAAGAATGCCAAAATAAACTCGAACAGCGACTAAAGGAGTTGCATTCCCAACAAGCCCACTCATCTTCTGAGCAAATCCGAAATGAGATCAGGACAATTACATCTCAACTTGAATCTATCATCCACCAAAAGACACAATTCCTTATGACACGGACAAGAGCAAATTATTTTGAATTCAATGACAAATCAGGTAAATTTCTAGCCAATCAATTGAAACGTGATAGAGAAAAATCATTTATTACAGCCATCAAAGGTTCACAGGGTAGAATGACATACTCTCCGCAAGACATCAATAACATATTTAGAGACTTTTATAAGAACCTATATCACTCGGATAATGATTCAAATATATCAAACATTCACTCATTCCTCGATGATATCGACCTTCCTAAACTTTCAACAGAACAGGCAACCACCTTAGATCAACCACTTACTCTTGAAGAACTCAGGAAAGCGCTCTTCTCTATGCCAAACAATAAATCACCTGGATCAGATGGCTACCCAGTGGAATTTTATAAAAACTTCTGGCCACTTATCACCCCATTATTCATCAGAATTGTTACAGAGGTCAAGTCAACCTCAACCATGCCTCCGCACATGAACACTGCTCTTATCTTGGTTTTGCTGAAACCCAAAAAGGACCCAACCCTCACCTCTAGTTACAGACCCATAAGCCTTATTAATTGCGACCTCAAGATTATAAGTAAAACACTAACCAACAGAATTGAAAAAGTAATCCCATTTATAATTCACCCAGATCAAACAGGCTTTGTCAAAGGCAGACACTTATCCAGCAATATGCGTTGTTTATTTAGTCTGATGAGCATATCTAAAAGGAACAACCTAAATGCTATCATTGCCTCTTTGGATGCCGAAAAAGCATTTGATAGAGTGAATTGGACATATCTCTTTTCAATCCTCAACAAATTTGGCTTTGGAGAGTCCCTCATTCAATGGATCAGAATCCTCTACAACTCTCCATCTGCTTCTGTCATCACCAATGGTTACACCTCACAGAGTTTCACTCTACAACGCGGCACAAGACAAGGATGTCCGCTCTCCCCTTTACTATTCGCCATCTTTATTGAACCCCTCGCAGCGGCTATCCGTCAAAACAGTAATATTGTAGGCATACAAACAGGAAAGTCTGTTGACAAAATCAGTTTGTATGCAGACAATATCCTGTACATACAGGACCCAATATCATCCCTACCGGAGGTGTTCAATCTTATATCTAAATTCTCAGCTATCTCAGACTATTTAATAAATTGGAATAAAACCACAGTCTTACCACTTATTGGGGGGGACTGTAATGCTGCAACCCAGAAACTTCACTTAACCATCTCAACGGGCAATATTAGATACCTTGGTATTGATATCTCCCCAATCTATCAGATTTGTTTACCCTTAACTTCACTCCATTGCTCAAATCCATTGAAGAAGATCTCATTCGATGGAACAACCTACCCATCTCACTAATTGGTAAAATAGCAGCAGTGAAAATGAATATAATTCCAAAAATAAACTATGTATTTTCAATGACCCCAGCGCAACCAACAGTACATTGGTTTGATGCTCTCGACTCAATAGTCAACAAATTTTATTGGAAAGAAACCAAGAATTAAACTAGCAACACTAGTTCTGTGCCGGCGGCTGCGTCTTGTGCCTGCGCCCAGGGGTTGGTTGTATGTGTGCGCCCCTGGGGCGCAGGGCCTCCTCGTGCTGCCTGGGACTTGATCATGCTCCTCGCGTTGGGCGCGAGAATTGCTCCTTGGCCCTCTGGCTTCTCTGGGGGCCCGGGGGTCTTCCGTGGCCACAGGGCGGGGTACCCGGGGATCTCCTGCAGCCGGGGGTTGTCCGCGGGGTTGTGGAGTTCGGGAGGCTTCGGGGCCCCTTGCGCTGCCTGGAGGCGAGTCATGTACACCCACCGGTGGACATCTTACACACACACGCACCCACGCACGCACGCACACACGCACACACGCACATTTTTCCTGGACCTAGTTCAGTTTTTCAAGACATGTTGTCATCTAATGTTCATGTTTTTGTGTAAATGTTGTTTGTTTCTATGTTTATTTGTCTCACCATGGGGATTCTCCCCCTCTTGGAGTAGTGATCAGATGTTATAGATCCAAACATGATAAATAGTTCTCTAAAGAGGGGGGTTGGTGGTGGCTCTCCATAACCAAAATTGTGCTCTTGTCATTCTACAGGTCGTCCACAGGACAGAGTTATTGCAGCTGTTCTTGATGATTTAAGAATTAATAAAGAATTGCATTGCAGGTGGAGAACTTGAACTCCTCTTGCAGACTAACACTGTCCTGGATGCAAATGGCATACAAATACTCTGTGTTGTATGCCCAGCATGCTGACAGCACAGGTCAAAATAAAAAACAAACAAACAAAAAAAACAACTCAGCTATGGTCTATGGCTATGGTCTATGGTAAAGTTGGAAGCTAAGTTAAATAACAGCAAGGAGAGCTCTGTGATTAGAGAGCCAACTGCTGAGGAGATGGATAGCAATTCAGGTGAAATAGTTCAGACGACTATGTCAAATGTGGTCTATGATTTTCTTGAACCAGAGTGGACATCAGAAGACATGACGGAACATCTTCATGCTTTACAGAAGCGAGAAACCCAGTGAAAAGCAGAATGTGAAAGCTACATGATGCAATTTGAACAAAGTGTACAAAGGACGGTTGATGACACACATACAGTGACCTTTCATGCACCACATGTCGATAGAGTAAAACTTTAAGCGTAAAGAATCAAACGTTACCAGGTAATGTGACTATCGGAACATTTAAAGAAATTTGGTGGGTATGTGGCGATAAAGCATACTTATTTCTGCCGTATGGGTGGATTGGATGTTGCTATATGGCACAGTTGAAACTTCCTTATGATGTTTTTGCTATCCAGAAGGGACAAAAGCCAGATGAGGGTAACTCTACAAAGACTTCTGAAAGCAGGAAGAAAAGAGAATTGGTACAATTTCACAATTTGGAGTCTTATCATTGGAGGATATCTTTAGGAGAAAAATGAGCTAAAGTATTGTTTCCATGGTATTGGGTTACATTCTGAGCTGATCATATTGATAATATCACATATTCCCTACACGGGTTTGCAAATGAGACCATAAGAGGTTTTGACTATTTGTCGAACACCCAGAGGAGTCATCGATTGACGTTGCTGAAACACGCATGGCTCTTGATCATATTTTGGCCAGACAAGGTGGAGTCTGCGTGGCTTTAAATCTAACCGGAGATGCCTGTTATACGTTGATCCCTGATGTCGCCAACAATATGACTAATGTCATAGATGCGTTGAAACTTATAAGGGATGCGTTTCGGCCATTAAAAGGAGCTGTGTGGTCAGCTAATGCTTGGTTGCAAGATAAATTAGGACCACTAGGAGCTATAGTAGTTCAGGTTCTGGGGGCTGCTCTTCTATCACTGTCTGTGATGTTTTGTTTTTGTATGGTGTTGTTGACCTTTGCTAAGGCCATGGTATTGAAATGGGTAGGAGTCGTAATGCCGGAAGAAAGTGTTCAGATGCCACTATTAGATGGTAAGGACGTCAGTGAAGCTGAGGAGGAGCTAACACTAGTAGAGAAACACCCATTCTAAATATCTGATTCCGTCATATACTCAACACTATTGTTAACAAGGAAAATGCATGGACAAAGGGGGGAAAAGGAAAATGTTAATCATATATTGGAATAATGTTAAAGTATAATGCAAAAGTGAAATTATTACACTGTATTTGATGTTTGTGCAAGATACTGGCCGGTGATTCTTTCTTTCAGGACCAGTCAGAGGGTGGCTGTGTCCAGAGATCCTAACAGCATAATGGACTTGAACACTCAAACATGGACAGCCGAAAATGGAGGATGAAAATGTACGGCGGAACCGGAATGAGGACATCATGATCAGGGGTGTCGAATGAAATATCATCCAAAGTTGATGGTGTTCAAAAGCAACAATTCAATACATACATATGTGTCCTGCATGTTTTTATAATATTGGAGGTTGTTCATTACAATGTAACCTGTATTATTGATTAATATCCTGTACTCTGCACTAGATATTTTAGCAAGACGTATTACTTTGATTTGCTATTGTCTTCTTTGAGTTGTCTGTATTAGGATGAAGTGAATACATTGGGACCGCAGGTATTTTCTTTTTTGCGGTTTTTGAATGACATTGGTGCTCGGCAGGGAAACATCCACTAGAAGGTCCAATGGGTCGACCAGCCTGACTTTGGATTTATTTATGAGTTTCAAAATGTATGCATTATATGTAACATCCTATACAGTTTTCTAAACCCTTCTTCTTTTTCTGTTAATTGATTTGGAGTACAATTGGTTGTGTGGGGCAGAGGGACAGTGAGAGAATGTTCCTGTCTTGATTGTTTGCTGGATGCACTAAGAAAGGAAGCTGCCAGATGGGTTTTTCGCTCTCACACTCCACAAATTTACTGTATTGCTACGACTAAGCATGGTGGGAAGGGTATATTATAATCAATTTTGTTTGTTATTAAGTGATTTCTATTAAGCCAATTAACATCGTAAGTTCAATTACTCCTCTCTCTTTCAAGACTTTGTATAGTCTCGAAGGGGGGAATATGAGGTGTCTGGAAGCTTTGGGGTGAATAGGTCACTGAGCTCCCAAAAATGAGATATAGTGCGGTAATAATATTAACGTATGTTACTTTGAAAGTTACACGGAGAAAGTCAGCTTTAGTGTGTACATTGGAGGCCCAGCGAGGAGGGAAGCGAAAATGTTTAGATTTATGGCAAGACAGAGGCTCAGCTTACACCTATGGATTGGAACCAAGATGTGGTATGTTATCTCTGTACAGCTATTAAAGCGAGTTCTCCTGGGCGGTCCATGGCAAGTCCGGTTTGATGCTGATTTGTGAAATAACACTATTATTTTAATCAAGTCAGCGTCAGCGGAGACTCCTTCTTCATCAACACATCAAAATCATCCAGAAACTACAATAGCAACACACAATTTAAAAAACACAGATAAAAATGGAATGAATTAAAATCAACAGAGTTTGGTGTCAATACTCATAAGGTTATGGCAGTACAGAAGATAGATAGAGAGTGAGAGAGAGAGAGAGAGCTCTGTTCTATAACCCCGCTGTGCGACAAGACATCGCCCTGTTTCTCGATCTCATTTCCGAGTCTTCACGCGTCCTCACGATTTTCTTCTCACATCCCCCCTCCTCCTCTCTCTCTCTGTCTCTCACTCACTCTCTCTCCCGTCTTCTGTCTCTGTAGTATGCAAGTTCTAACTAAAGCCACTTCTCTAATCTGCTTGAAGATACGCTGTATGTGCACACGCGCGCACACACACTCACTTACTATCTTGCGGGATTCCCGGATGAAGCGCAGAGATTCCACGCATTTTTCACATCCTTGGACATGAAATAGACAAGTAAAGGTCATGTAACTAGCCTATTTTGTGTGTTTTGGGTACATCTTAAGGCTTCCATATCCTTATTGGCATTGATTTCATGTTGGCTAAAGCAACGGGAAACAGGTGAAATGGGACACATGTCCCGCCCACTGCTGGCTTACTCAAAAGAACCTCAAACCCCAAAAATACATATGTGACCTCCTGTGGATTTTAGGTACATTTGGTACCTTTTGACTTTCTTTTGCATTTGAAAGTGAAGAATCACAGCTTCAAAGCAAGGTGTCACTTGAGAGAATCAAGCTAAATTTTTTAAAGCAATGGCTTGTTAATGGCAAGGGTGCGGCAAACCCTCAAAGGTTCCCCAACACTTGGCTTCATTCAGCAGGCTCCCAGAATGCAAATTGTTTGAAGGACCAATAAAGCCACATGGCTACTTGCCACATGGCCACTTGACACCCTGCTGAATGGGGCAATCTCTGAATTATTCTTGTGTTTATAGGGAATGTTGAACAGTGTCATCGACACACAACATCTTTGTTTTTTTAAAAAGATTTTATTTAACAGTAAAGATATACATGTACATGTTTTATACAAGTGGAATTATTTAGAACACAACAAAATGTACAGTCTGTCAATAATATTAGTCTCTGTATATCAAGCTTGGTGTGTCATTTAATATATAAATGTGCATATACCAAATAGCCAAAATCACCTAGGAATATAAATAGTTGACCAACCCATATTCAACTTCTGCTCTAGCCTTTTGTCAACCCCTTTCATGTAACTGACTATCATCGTGGAAAATGTAGTCCAGTACCCGCTGCTTACACTGACTTGGATCCATCGCACTGCTCAGATTAAGGTTTGCGATATGGTCTCGAGCTTCCGCCACCCGCTTCTCGTAATCCATAACAACATGGAGATCGTCGGACCGCAGGCCCAGAGCCAGGCCCCGTGACGACACCCCGACACTCAGCCCGAACCGGCAGCCACGCAGGCGAGCCAGCCTGACCCCCATGCCCACCCGTGACTCGTGCGAGGGTGAGGCCCCCCCAAATGCAGCCGAATCTGTTCAGCGCAGGGCACCTGCTGATGCCAGCAGGCCAGCAGATTTATAGGCCCTCCACCAAGCCTGGCACGGGGAGCACCCGCAGCAGAGAAGTCGCGCCCCGCAGGCCCAACCTACACCCACAACAGCAAGCGGGCCCCAAGGGCACCCGGTGGCACTCTCTGCAGCCGCGCCAGGTCACAGCACACCATAAACCACCAGGGGCAAGCCGCCAGGACTCCAGCTCAGCCGGCAGGGGGCACACTGTGCCGCCCCCCCGGCCAACCACACTGGGGGGGTCTGGACTAACTAAAGACGGCCTAAATCATGCAGTGATTTCAAGAGCTAGTTTGCGATCACTTCTTAAGATATTTTGGCTGGTATAGATGACGAAGAAGAAGAAGAAGAAGAAGAAGAAGAAGAAGAAGAAGAACAGTCCCCTGGGGGAAATTTGTCCTCTGCACTTGACCAATGGTGCCTGAGAACTCAAGGGGGGTCATGGGCAGAAACAGCAACGTCCAGGTATATTAACAGGGGCCCAATGACTCCCATGTTTACAATTTAATTCCAATTCCTTACCATTGGATTTTCGGAGCTGAAAGGAAGAAAGTAATTTGATTTAAGTGACACCAATAACAATAATAAAAATGAGAACTATATGTTAGAACTCCATAGTTGGAAACCATAGCACCTAGATACCATACCACCTACATAACGTTGCACTATAGTAAAACAAATGCTGCATGACAGACTGAAGGCGTCCCACGGCCGCCTCAGTCCTATTTAGTGCTCTAACATTTGCGTTTTGTTCTAAACCCCACCACCATCCACACGCCTCTATCTCATTTTATGCTCTTCATCCCACTCCTGTGGCTTTTCCTTAGCGCAGACTATTTCCTTTTTCTTTATTTTCCCTCCATCTCCTTCTCCTCCTTGCACTCCTACCGCCCTCTCTGGGACTAGAGGTAGTCACCTCATTATGTGCTGCCTAATGTCGCAGGTAATTAGTTTGAAACCGTTCCCGGCTGAAAAAAAAAAAAAAATCTGGTGGCATGCGGAGCCAAAGAAGGCAACGAGAAAAAGAGAAAGAAGGCGGCACTGACACCCATCGCTGCCGCTTTAATATATGCTAATAGAAAATACATTTATCTGCATAGTTTTACATAAGAAAGGAGCCATCTGTCTGGGGCTTTTAATAATTTTCTCTTAAAACTGTGACAGAGAGTCATAACTTACCTGTTACACATAATAACGTTTGCACTCTTATCTTTGCCCGGTGTGATCCGCCGGAGAAGAAAAAGCAAAAAAAAAAACAGAGAAAGAAAAAGATTAATTAAAGAATGAGAAAGAGAGGAAACCCACGGAGATGGGGCAGGTGGGAGGAGAGATGAGCTTTGTGGCCATCGTTTTTATGCTGGCAGCGCGTGAATAGTCTGAAGGGATCTGCATGGAAATGGGTCGGGGTGGGAGATTTCTCCTCTGTGTTGATTTATAGATACGTCAGATGACGAGAAGAAATAGCCTGCGACGTTACGAGAGATGAACAGACGCCTGCCTGCCGAACATGCAATGTGCAGCACCGTAGTTTGTTATCACCATCATTAGGACATGAGAAAACAGAAAATCAATTAAAATGGAAGAGAAAACTAAAAATAATGCTACTAATGCAACTTATTCCTAGAGAAGGTTTATCTGGCTGTGACTGTGATATACAGTGGTTTGATACTACTGACAAAATGTTCTCATTTGGACAATAAGTACAAAGCAAAATGTAATTATTTCGACAACAAGTCAAGCAAATACTTCTTGGAGTTATTATGTGGGCTAACCCCAACCTTACCCCACCTACACTCTGAGAGCCTGTTTGGGGCCTCTTTTCATTTTCTTTTCACCCCTGACAACATTTGCAAGTAAACTTGAGAATCTTGTCCATTGCTACTTGTTCATAATCTGCATCACCAACCTCAACGGACTTAGCCACGTCATCCACTTCTTCGGTTGTAACAACAACGGGTGTGTCATTTATCTCCTCTGGTTGTTCCTGAAAATATTATGTTTCATCACATTCAGGTTAAAATGCACTGTTTGCACTGTTTTATTCAGCATCAGCAGCACTGCTTACACTGACTTGGATCTATTGCATTGGTCAGATTAAGGTCCGCAATATGATTTAGATCCGCCACTTGCTGGCAATGATCTTCACCTGGACGGTTGCTTAAAAGGAAGCGATCGATCTGCGTTGTTTAGTGCTATTCAGCCTCTCAATAAGTGAGCTGTCTTTCACCATGTAATCTAACAGGAATATTTAACTCCAGGGTTTAACATTTATCTACTATTTATAAATCAAAATCTCATTTTCCTTCTAGAAAAGTTTTTTCAACTTATTTGGCTGCTCCTGGCGATTAATGCGCAACAATGCAGGTTTTGCCGCGGTGGGTCACATTTATTCAGACAATAAATACAAATGAAATGTTCTTATTTGGACAATACTTACAAAGTAAAATGTACTTTTTTGGACAATAAGTACAAAGTACTTACTTTCCTCTGAGATTATCACTTTAACATAAATTCAAGGAAATGACAAACTCAGACTTTTGCCCGCCAGTTGAAATTAAGATATATTGTAGAAGCGATCGCAGATTATCTATAAAAATACAATCTGACTCATATTTATTTTTCCCAACTTGCCATTTATTAAATGCATGAGAAATCCCAGAGGCTCGTGCAATCAGACCTGAAGCAAATTAAATATTTTGGGCTTGTGAACAGTGGGGAGCCAATGCTCTGGGCAAAGTGGAGCTTGCGTGAAGCGCAAGTGCTGTATAAGCACTTATAACCCTATGCAATGAATAGTAACCTCACCTCATCACCTCATTTCATTTCATTTACCACAGTCCTAGTATTGAGTCTTCTGCGCAAGATTAAATAAAGATACTCTCCGCCCCATATATCACTGTATATAATGTCCAAAATTTGTAATGGCCACAGCTCAAATTTTGTTCCTGGCTCATTTACACGGTCGTCCTGATATCACACCTCAGTGTGCGTCACATTTATCACAGTTGCATATTTCATATTTCTTAAGTTGTAGCACAAAGGCAGACATCTCTCATGTCTATGGCAGTTGAAAAGGAATTCCATTTAACCTTGTTCTTCTGTGAAAGCGGAAAAAAAGAAGAACAAAAACCAAATCATTCATTTTCCCCACTTCCATCGCATTATTCGATTTTAGCGAAGAAGCCAAAATGGACAGTTTCTGAGGGAATTATTCAAATCCACATCCTTGGACGCCTTGGGCACCAACTCCATTAGGCAGAATATGCGTGTTTTGATTGGTATCCAGTGGTAAAGTAAATGGCTCCTCTTGTACGACTAGCAGCGATGGGAACAGGAGGTTTCAAGTGATGCCACTGGCCTTATTCTGGTGGAAATGTGTGTGTCACCTACAGCCTGAACCCATATACCTGTGCTTATTACAGTATTATTATGGCCTGCTAATAGCAAGTAAGGCAAGACTCATTAACGATTTGTTTCGAGCAAACAAATCCTTTAATTAATGGATATCGGTCCGGCGAAAGAGTTGCAAGGAAGTAAATGTTCAAACTCACACAGTCCAAGTCAAAAAAATGTCTAGTCACTTAGCATTGTCCATACTTAATCTGACTGATTTAACCTTGAGTCAAATGATTCTTGTGTGAATTCCATTCACAACTCAGAGCAACTGAGTCATCTGACTCTGATTCATCGCTCACTGTGCGTTACATCACTTGAAAAAGAAACGAATCTCAAAACGGAGTCAAAACTTTCATCGCTGCAAATAGACCTAGGTTTCAGTGTGTAACCTAGGCTTGTTCTGATGAACACAGAGCTGCTATCCTGATTGAAATCGATGAATAACATGAATAAGAGCCTTGCAATTTTGATCTTGCGTCATTATTTTGTATTTTTGTTTGAATTTCAATATATTGTAGTGGAATTTAAACAGTCATGTGCTCGGTGGGTTCGGGCCTGAGCTCGGACAGAGGAAATAAATGCGTGGAGCCATTGAAAACCTGGAGTTCAAGCATTGCACCAGGTCAACTGGGGTGATTAAACAAGCGGATGTTTGATTAAAATTTTTGATAGAATGAAAATTAAGAAAGAAAGTGCCATTTGATTGAGTAATAGTGGAGCGCCACAACTCTAGCAACAGAAAGGCAGGAGGAGAACAGTGAGCGAGGAGAGTGCTCTTACCTCTCAGACACAAGCAGCGAACACTTAGGCGCTAATTAACACCCAGTTTACCTTGAAATGTGTGTGTGTGTGTGTGTGTGTGTGTGTGTGTGTGTGTGTGTGTGTGTGTGTGTGTGTGTGTGTGTGTGTGTGTGTGTGCGTGTGCCTGTGTGTGTTTGTATGTGTGCCTGTGTGTGTGCCAGATTTACTGTACATCTCAAATGCTCAACCTCTGTTTAATCCTATTGACGGTGAGTTCTCCCGGAGCCGAGATGCAAGTTGTAACACATTTTTTTTCCTCTTTTTGTCTCTTGATCAAAGCTTTGCGAGAAATGTTCCAGTCTCATCTGTAGGATGTCTGACATATCTTGTGGTGAAGCTTGCGCCAGCCGGTGTGTCCCGTCTCACCTAAATGTTCTCCTCAGGTTTTGACTAGAAGCAGCTGACAGGCGCAGTCGTCTAGATGTCTGAATACAGAGAGATCGGGGGGGGGGGGGGGCCCTCGAGTTGAAACAGGTGTGAGCCAAGACGAAAAGAGTCTCCGTCCGGCCGTTCGTCCTTGCAGGAGATGTGCAAAGAAGCCTGGTGGCTCGCTCGCCAACAGATCTGGAGTCCCCCAAAAAAAGACCTGTATCTGGCTCCCACTCATCGCAGCCTTTGGCAGGGGATCGAAACGCATATTGATCAACACTTCTGATCCACTTATTTAGTTTGCTGCCATTCCCAGATTGTCTGGATTGAGCCTTCATGGTATCTGCTGACCAACTTTAATTGATTGACTAGTTTTTCCACCCCGGGCGAAACTTACCAATGACGCAGATTCTCCCTCTGCTTCTATGCAGTCCAAATGTTTAACCTTCTTCATTCATCTTTGGCACAAAGAAAACAGTTATTTGTTGAAAAAATGCAAAAACAATACCGGTAGGTGGCCTTGTGACTATGAACACCAAAAGATAGATCCAGAAATGCACTATCAATATCGTTATTTTCCTAATAATCAACTTCGACACTCGAAGGCCATCAGGCGTTGCGGCGTTGCCCCTTAAGATCATCCATTTATCTTGGCGAGCGGCGACCTGTTTTTTGAGAGTGGTGCTTTCATCATGGTAATGCCATTATCTCTGGGAGTTGGTGTGTCTGTGTGTGTGTTCATAGAGATCACACAAACAGGGGGTGACAGCCCACATGAGAGTGAACTACTTAATTTTGCGGGATGCAAGCGCCCCATGCTCATATGGCATAAAAAAAAAGGAATCAGTGTGACTGCTGGCTGTCCGAGCTCATCTCTCCTCCCTCCGCACGTGCACTTTTCACCACTCTCCACAGACATGGAGAGCATCTTATGGGTGTATCCAGCCAAATGCCCTTTAGATCCGCTCCTTTTAATGTTGAAACCATGTGAAAAGGGTAGAGCGCGAATTGGGGGAGACGCACTGAGACTGCATTTTTAAAAGCGATCATGGAGAAGATTGTGGAGAAGATGCGTTGTGCTGATGTGAATTCCCCCTCCGGTCAAGCAAGCAAAAGACGCTCTAATCACAGATACGTACCGAAAGCCGACAAAGACACGTGCAAATACTGCCTTTTGTTAACCCCCACCGACACCGATGATCTTGTATTGGAGTAAAGGAACATATTGATGGTGGCGGCGTGTGGCTAATACCATCTAAAAGGGACCTTGAGGGCCAAATTAGCGTACGTTTCTTGCCTGTGTGGCTGTATACCCAAGAGGACAACACCCCAATCCCCCCATGCATCTCATCTACAAACACATACTCACACACAACACACACACACACAATTATAATGTGAAGGCCAAAGCACCGGACAGGCAGGAAGGCCATTAGTCTCTGTAGCATTAATGTTATTGAGCAGCGGCTATTTTTGCTCAGCCAGACTGGATCATGACAGCCCGCCCATACGGACGGAGAATCAATGGTTCCAGGCCGGTTCCTTGAGAGGCTCTTGGGTTCCACCTAGAACCATTACCGAATCAAGAAACCAATTAATTTAATAGATATAGCTCCAAGTCATGTTGACACAATATTAAAAGTCTCAGTTGTTATAGGAGCTCGACACAGTCACCCTCCGTGGCCAGGGGTGTGTTATTACTATGCAATATTGAAAATTAGTGCCTATATTAGCAGAATGAATCAGCAAGAAAATACAATGCTGGTCTACCAACAAATGGCTGCAAAGGAATTGCTCTTTAAGGAACCTAAGGTCTCAAAAGTTCTGTGTGGAGCCAAACATGGCTCTTCTGAGATACCACTCCAAAGAAGCATTTTCCTTGTAAACTACTCATTTATTGTCCGTTAATAAAAGGTGGAAAACCGGACTCCTGTGAGTTTAACAAAAATAAAATTTAACAACTCTCAAAAAATACTGCATCTAGTTTACTCTGAACATTCCACAGAGCGGGAAAACAACGACATTCCTGTGGTGGAGTGAACCTACAGAGAATGTAGTCCTTAGTTGTTTCTTACTTTTCAACGTCACAAATGAATGAACCAGGATAGCATTATGTCGAGTTTATATGCATTTAGAAGCTTCCGTGGGCCCCCTTTTTTGTGCCTCTTCTAATTGAGCAACTGTCATATTCGTCAGTTGACGATTAAGCTACAAATGAAGTCGAATGTACAAAACATAGATTATCTCGTTAAAATATCGAAAGCCCCATAATTGTAGGTATTGTGCTTTTGCTGAGATTCTGCAACACCGGTTTTATTCGGCCCCCAAAAAATAGTCTTAAAAAGATCACAAAATGAATACAAAGTGGTTTTATTCAGTGTTTAGTCAAGGCAAATCAAGGTCAATTCAACAAAAGGTGTTGTCATCCAGATAAGTGACACATTTACATGAAGATTGACAAGGAAATGTTGGTTGATTCAGGCTTTAAAGGCCAAGATCAACTCAGACTAACAGACTAACAGAGCATTTTCGAGTACATGTGGGTATGGATATATTTGTCATCCATTTAAACCAGAAAAAAGTGACTGAAATAGAACCAAACCGAAGGCATCACAGCTTGACTTGAATTCCAAACCTTGCATTCCAGGGGCCATTTCAGCACCTTCCGATGTCGTACTTTCAAACATTAGCACTAACTGCGAGATATAAAAAATGGGTAAACAAACTGTATTTGTGCAGTGTTCCTTTCACTCTTTCTTTTAATCCACTACGCCCACTTACGCAGCTTTACAATTAATGCATCTCATTCACACACAGACACACACACACACAGACACACACACACACACACACACACACACACACACACACACACACACACACACACACACACACACACACACACACACACACACACACACACACACATACCCGTGCCGACAGCGGAGGCAGCCATGCGAGGCGACAACCCTGCACGGCTGACTAATCTTCTGGATCAGTTAAGTTTTTTTCTGTGCCCCCCCCACCCCAAGAAAAAAATATTGGACCGAAAATGCTTTAGGCTCAGTGGTACGAATGTTTAATGCCGAATCTTCAACCGCCTTGTTTTTACTCACAAAGACGCATTCTCTCTCACTTTCCAAGCACACACACACACACACACACACACACACACACAGAAAAACAGGAGGCAAAAGGTGCCAAACTTACCGCCTGACTATCCCACAAGTAGATCCTATCAGGACATTCGGGAGGAAATTAGTTTATACTGGTGAATATAAGATGGAAGCAGGAAGTTGGCTGGAACGGAGAAAGGGAAGGGTCGGGTTGATTGCTGTAAGATACGGTGGTCCACCACGGCTAAAGTCACCAGAGAAACACGCCGGGCGCATGTCTGTCCATGGCCTTTGACCCCCGCTCCACCGAGGCAACCTCCTCGGAACTTCTAGATGGGAGTCAAACGCATTCTCGATAGTTTCGGCGATGGCCTTTATTTCGCTATCGGGCAGTTTGCGCATTGCTACAAACCCCTCATTCTGACCATTAACAGGTTGGCTTTTTTTGAACCCAGGCCTTATTAAAATGTTGCTTACTATCATTTATAACTGTTCGTTACAACAATCGTACCACATGCTTTACAAATGAGAACTGTACCACTCTGCTGAAGGTTCTCACTCTTGAATGCAGTCCAATGGGGCAATGGGGGTTTAAGCCATAAAAAAACATTACATCACGTTAAAGCTGTATCTATGAAGGAATAATTATATCGTAATGCCTTCCAAGCAGCGGAAAAGGCCCCGCAGCCACCCTCAAGCTCCGCAGCCCCACCAAAGAGGAGAACCCAGGCCGCAGCCACCAGGCACAGACCGCAAGCTCTGAGCCAGGCACCATGGCCAAACCGGCCATACCAGCACAGCGCCAGAACCCAGGGCACCCGCTGCAGAACAAACACTCAAATTATTTTTCTAGTTTCCTTACCATTTACAAAGGCAGTTTTCATATTAAAATCCTTTCAATTCTGCTATGAGCCTTTAAATAGTATGATTCTCTTATTTGTTTATTTAGGGTTGGATAAAAGTTACCATTTGTTGGCATTTTTGTGCTTTATTCGACAGTGAAAATAGACAAGAAAGGCAGAGGAGAGAGAGGGGGAATGACATGCAGCAAATGGCCTTGCGCTGGATTCCAACCTGGGCCTGCTGTGGCAAAGACTTTAGTCTTGAAAATGGTATGCGCCCTACCAGGTGAGCCACCGGGGTGCCCACAAACTTTCTCTTTTGAGTGCAATGATTTATTCATGCGTGGATAGGATCACAGTACCTGCAGTTCTCAGAAGAAGAGGGTCTCCAGAGTGAGAGTATATAAATTCTTATCTCTCCGGATAACAGGGAGGCTAGCCAGAGAGCCACTTTGTGAGTAATGTGTTGTATATATGTATATACTGTATGTATATATATATATATATATATATATATATATATATATATATATATGTATATACATACAGTATATACATATGTATGTGTATTATGTCTTGGTGAAAGTTAACTTAAGGCGGTATACTTTTCCAGTCACGACCAGAGACCTTGAGACAGTAATGGTACCAAGTTTGAAAAGTCTTAAAAAGATCACAAAATGAATGCAAAATGGTTTTATTCAGTGTTTAGTCAAGGCAAATCAAGGTAAATTCAACAAAAAGTGTTGGCATCCCGATAAGTGGCACATTAAAATGAAAATTGAAAAGGAAATGTTGGTTGATTCAGGCTTTAAAGGTCAACTCAGACTAACGAGTACACGTGGGTATGGATATATTTGTCATCCATTTAAACCAGAAAAAAGTGACTGAAAAAGTATGAGTTTTTAATTTCCACGTGTACAGACATCATCTGCCTTCAATAAACTGCCATTATTAAGCTACACAAATGTAGCTTTGGCTTATATTTTGTTGACAAACTTCACAAGAAAGAAGATTGTGAAGGTGAGTATACTGTATGCACTGCATATTTTCTTTAAAAAAAAAAGTCTTCACAGACCCCAAGGGGGCTAATATCCCCTGTAAACAAATGTACTATACAAAACAAGTGCGCTACACATCTCTTCCGAGTAAACAATGCCCTCTACTCTGTTTTTTTTTTTGTTTGTTTTTTTCAGGGACCCAGTTTTTAAAAATTATAACCCAAGATGGACCTTATCTTTAAACTGTGTGCAGAATTTGTGTGTGACTTGATATTTCTGCACATTTTTTTTCCACAGTCAATTCTGCACTTGACACTGATATTGTAGCTTGAATAGGTAAACCCACCATTCACAAAGGCACCATAAAGCTCTGATAAATCACAAGTTTATTTTGCTTAATAACACGTATGTTATGTGAGACGCATTTTGTGTATTTTACATACTCACCGAGATTTTTATTAGGAACACCTATACACTGACTAATTCATGTAATTATGTAATCAGCCAATCGTGTGCAGAAGTGTGATGCATAAAATCATGCAGATACGGGTCAGCAGCTTCAGTTAATGTTCACATCAACCTTCAGAAAAAATATGATCTCAGTGTTTCGACCGCAGCATGATGGTTGGTTTGAGGATTTCTGTAGTTGCTGATCTCCTGGGGTTTTAACGCACAACGGTCTCGAGAGTTTACTCAGATTGGTGGGAAAAACAAAAAACATCCAGTGAGCAGAAGTTCTGCGGACGGAAACGCCTTGTTGATGAGAGAGGTCAACAAAGAACGGCGAGACTGGTTAGAGCTGACAGAAAGGCTACGGTAACTCTGAACAATTATGGTGAGCAGAAAAACATCTCACAATGCACAACGCATCGATCATTGAGACGGATGGGCCAAGACAGCAGAAGACCACAACGGGTTCCACTTCTGTCAGCCAGGCATAGAAAACTGAGGCTGCAGTGAACACAGGCTGACTAAAAACTGGACAGTCGAAGACTTGAAAAATGCACACCGATGGTAGGGTCAGAATTTAGCGCCAACAGTATGAATCCATGGACCCAACCTGCCTTGTTTCAACAGTCCAGGCTAGTTAAGGTGGTGTAATGGTCTGGGGAATTTTGTTCCTTGCACACTTTGGGCCAGGTAATACCGATCAATCGTCGCTTGAATGGCACAGCCTATTTGAATATTGTTACTGACCATGTGCATCCCTTCAGGGCCACAATTTACTCATCTTCTAATGGCTACTCCTAGAATGACAATGCACCATGTCACAAAGCAAAAGTCGTCTCAAAGTGGTTTCATGAACCTGACAATGAGTTCAGTGTTCGTCAGTGTCCTTCCCAGTCACAGGATCTGAATCCAGTAGAACACCTTTGGGATGTGATAGAACGGGAGATTCACAACATGAATGAGCATTTGACAAATCTGCAGGAATTGTGTGATGCAATCATGTCAACTTGGACCAGAATCTCAAAGGAATGTTTCCTAGATCTTGTGGAATCCATGCCAAGAGGAATTTACTCTGTTTTGAGAGCAAAGGTAGGCCCTACCCAGTATTAGTATAGAGTTCTTAATAAAGTGCTCAGTGAGTGTATATGTTGACAAATGAGGCCCAATAGTTGCGTTGAGGCAGAGGTTATAATCTCATAAACTAATTTTTGTATTTTCTCTGATCATGATTAAAGTCATGATAACAGCATGTGGCCTACCTTTCTCTGCGGATATAAATATTTAAAAATGACTAAAGAAGAAACTCTTCAATTTGAAGAATACAGGCCTCTCCTGTAAAGACATACATGTATTCTCACATCACTCTACTCAGAGTCCAATCTCCTCCTCCCCCTCCTCCGTTATTTCCTAGTCAGTCTCCCTAATGATCTCTCTGAGGAGTTTCCAGCGCTGTCTGTTCATGTCTCTGCCAAGCTCTCCATCTCTGCTGTAGCTTTCGCGACCAACAATATGTTCAGTATGTTTCCGCCGAACTTCATCAAAGTGACAGGCGGCAATGACACAAAAAAGAAAATACAAAAAGCATCACACAAAATCACAAAACCGACCAACAACTGTTTCTGTTAGGTGCCAAGGTCTTAGAAGTGCCGCTGCGGTTTTCCAGGACATGGAAGCTCCAACTGTGGACGCTGAACATCCACAGCGAACATAAGGTAGCCAGGTCAAGATAGATAAAATAATTATATCATTACTCAGTTAATTAGTGTAATCCGCTCTATAGTGGATGTGTTGTGAATGCATTGTGATAATTAATATTTACTCCTCAATTTAAAAAAAATATTATTACAATTATATATTACTAGTTTGTATTTCTTTGGGTTTTTTTTATTACGTTAATGTGGTTATTTCTGTGCTTTTGCATTTTGTGTACATTTTGAGTATTTTCCTGAGCTGAACTGTTGCCACAGCAAATTCCTTTTTATTGTTTCTATTTTATGTTTTTGTTTTCTATTTTCTATTTTCTATTTTTTTATTGTTTATTGATAATTGTATATTATTATATATCATATATTGCTTATTTATTGTATATTATTGTTATAGTATTTTTACATTTTTCTTTTATCATTTATTTATTTTTTATTTTTATTGCTTTCATGTACCTTTGGCAGTTTGCATTCCATCTTCCAACTGTGTACTATCCAGAGCAACTGTAGCCACAGCCAACTAATTTTCATTAGGATTATTCTTTATTACGAGTTTGTGTTTTTATTATTTTTTATTATCTATCCTTTCTTTTTTTAGCTTATATAATGTATATTATATATTGCCTATTGCTAATACACTGTATATTGTTGTAATAGAATTGTATTTTATCATTATTTGTTAATTTATTATTGTGTTTTTTAATGTACCTTTTGCATTTTGCAAACCTTCCTCCAACTGTCGCAGCACATTCCTTTCAGGATGAATGAAGTTTCGTCTCATCTTATCAACTGGCATGTGATAATTTGCCGCTTTAACGCCACGGACGTTGAACATTTTGACGCTGATGGTGTGCAAGTGGGTTTTACGCTCAGGTTTCATCCCAGCTCAGGCTTAACAATTTGTCACATATGTTAACACCGTTCCCGCGGTGTAACTGCGTGTGCATTCTAGGAAGTGATTCGTGCCCTATCCGCGTTGGAGCGGCATTAGACAAGCATGAGGAGCAGATGTGCACGTTAGCATACTCGGATGACAACGCTGCGACATGAAAGGAGTGAGGGAGCCAGGCAAAGTGTGTGTGTGCGTGTGTGTACAAGGGCTGTGTGCATGTGTCTCGGATGACTTTGAGTAGGGCACCGACAATGGAGAGAGATTGGGTTTGTTCGGGTATGAGAAACTAGAGTATGGACTTTAGCCATGAGGCAAAATCCATTTCATCAAAATGATATGGATGTTTCGTAGTGTGTTTGACTGTATGTATTCCTTACTTCAACATGAATCTAAAAAAATCTATTTTACCGGCGGCTTCGATGGATGCTGTGTGGAGAACAAAGATATATGTGTTTTGTTCTCCATTGACTTCCAGCGTTTTTGCAAACCAAGCCACAGAAATGTTATTTCTGAATACCATATGAATCGAGTTAAAAAGTCCCATGTGAGAGAATCACAGAAACAAGTAAATATTACAATACAATAGATGCTATCAATTATCGATAAAGGTATTCTTTTTGTCCACATAATTGTCTTCCAGCTAGTCAGCTTGCTGTATCATCACCCCAATACTCCCTGAATTGATAATTGATAGGCTACATTGTACTTCAGATTCCTTTTTCAAGAGACTTTTAGGCTTGCATCATATTCTAGTCAGATTGTGTGTTTGTGAGGCAAGGGAAGTCAATGGAAAGCAGAAAATGTTAAATCTTTTTTTCTCCACACAGCTTTCAGTCACAGTGAATAGCAGTATATGGATCATAGCGAGCAAAAGAACATATACAGCCAATTGTTCTACAAAACCTCCATATGGCTTTAACTCTGGGGAGAGACCCGTCCTATAGGTTTGGAACATAAGAAGACTTGAAAGGTTATGTTTTAAAACCACTGAAGTCAAAATCCACCGGACATGGTGTGTCACTGTGGTCATGACGACTGCAGTAACATGTCATTTAGTTTGAAGTTGTTTAAAAAAAAACAACAACTATTCCTCAAGGTATTTCTCACATTCAAATATTCTGTCCTCAATGTTCTTAAGGATGGGGTCCAATCAAAATATGTCTTTTTTCTCGTCAGATTTAAACATGGGAAGTGTAAATGCCGTTAAGATTAAAGCGAGGAGTTAAAGGGAGCGGAGTTGGTTGGTTGAATGGAGCATTTGGTCACTGTTTGGGAAATATGTTGCTGTCCCTTATTTGATGCCACACTACAAGCTTCAGACAGCGCCTGTGTGGAACCTCTCCACAGAGAAACACATTCATTCAATTTAAACTGCTGAATTGTTCAATGGAATCAAGGTTAGGGTTTGGAGTATAAAGAGGAGATCATCAGTGAAGTTGCTGAATGATTTATAACCACTTGCTCAGGCAACAGACGGCAAGGGAAAGTGTCCAGGATTATGCCAAGATAATTGGCAGACCTATATTACCGATGCATACAGATACAGATGTATAAGCGGTGGACTACGTAACACAGTTTATGACATTGAACCAACTAAATCTCAACTAAAAAAGCAGCTGTAATGGTGAGTAATTTTAGCTTGCCTTCCAATTGAAGTGTCAAAATTTACATCAACCAAGTTCCAAAGAGGCCTAATAATCAGTGCCGAATTGCAGGTTCATCGGTCACAAAAACTGCAGTATTATTAAAATTGAAATTCTGTAGTTTCTGGAGTAGTGTTGCGGTGCTCAAGGTGCATGCGTGACTCGCCACTCAGGGATCTGCAATCCAGTTCAGGAGTCAGTGCCTCCGCTTGAGACCTCTGTGAAGTTGGCACCCCATGTAATTAGAACATCAGTTAAAATATTGCCAGTCGTTTGTGCTGATTTGTGGCAAAACAACTATTATTTCTATCGATATGTTATTTTTATATATATTTAGCATTATATTTTACAAGCTGTGATATCACCCCCGAATGGATCAAATGAATCGTTTAAATGAATGAATGAATGAATGAATGAATGAATGAATCACTGTTTCTTTTATTGTAGATGTATTTGATTGAATGAAACTAATTAAAACACTGCGTAACACTGTGTAACAGCTTGCAACAGGTATTTTAATTTACATAATATAAATGTGAAATATCACAAAAAATATAATCGCAATACTTAATGTATCGCAAAACTCACAATATTGTGCGTTTTTGCACCGCAGGAACTTTTTCATGGTTCTAAGGACATAGTTCTAAGGACCGTCCCTTTTGTTGTGTCTGCACTGCAGGAACTACTATAGGAACGATTGCTGTTCTTAGAATTCAGATTTGAGCAACTTCTTTCGCTCCTATTCCAGGACAGGGACTAACCGGCACAAGAGCAACCTTCAGCGATGGAAGTGCCGGTAATGGGTCCAGACCTAAGACCCCGGTCCCTCAGACTGAATCCACCCAGTTGAGTCACATCGCTCTGGGTGGGGACCAGCCCACGTACACTCAGGGGTAATAAAAACATGACAAATAATAATCTTTAAAAAAAGTATTTTTATTGTAGATGTATTTATTTCATTTTAGGACATTAATTGAATGAAACAGAAAATCCCAGAGCGAGCGAGCCCATACTTTACGAAAGTCGGAACAAACCTTTAAATAATATCTTGAGATCTAATAGGAGTGAAGATTCAGCAACTGGATTGATTATTTCTTGCTTCAAATTTGTTCAGAAACAAATTTTATTTGACTGTTAAGGTAAAATTAGTGAAAGTTACGGAGTAAACACAATACGGAACTTGTGCTGAAACCCTTGTGCTGGATGACGTCACATCAGCGTCACACAAAGCTTTCAAAACAAAATTCCTCTGTGTTCTCTGTGATGATTGAATGACCTTGAGACAATGAATGACATAAAAACAACAACAAATAGCAGGGTTAGCATTGAGGTGATAATGTACATAGTAGCAGTGTAAGGTTTAGAAGATAAGTTAATTAATTTGTTTGATTAACCGTATTATTTCCTCAAATATAAACAGTTACTCAAATAAATATCAAATAACAAATAAATAACAACAAATAAAGGCCTAAACCCTACCTCAGATTAAGACCAGGGTTAGGGGAAAATCTAAGGATGAACTACTGATGCCTGTTACACAGCATGTGTACAGTATGCCCGTTAAGCATAATGTACATTTCTGCTGCTTTAGTTTAAATTGCTTAATTCATGAATAGAATCATTGTGCTATTTTCACTTGTTGTCTTAAACTCATAGTGTGAGAGGTAAACCTGAGACTCTGAGAATTGGAGCAGGTTTTTTACTAATTACTACCACTCCTTGGAAATACTAATTTCAACTATATTATTAGTATCTATCGATCCCTGTTGCTTTTCGGAACGACAACTAATGCACGTGCACACACACACACAAGTGTAACTGACTGTGCATTTTGACTATTGATTGCATGAGATTATTTCTATCTGTATTGCTGCATCACCTTTCCAATTTAGCAATCAACCCCCTTTTCACTGAGAGGAGAAAATTCCCACCGAAAATTCTACGAATACTTATACTACACTTCTCCTTTCCATTTTAGATTTTTTTTTAATTTTGTTTCTGAAAACTGTTCATACTCTTTAAATTCTGTTTTTAAATACGGTTTTGTTTTTAGGTTTTTTTTTTGCCTGTGCTGTCAGCTTGCTAGGCATACAACACAGAGTATTTCTAGGCTATTGCATCTAGGACAGAGTCTGCAAGTAGAGTTCAACTTCTCCACCTGCAATGCCACTCTTTATTCATTCTTTAATCATCAAGCACTGCTGCAATAACTCAATCCGAAGAATGACCTATAGAATGCCAAGAGCGCATATTTTTGTTATACAAAGCCGCTACCAATCATCCTCTTTGAAGAACTATTTTACCATGTATTTGTCTATAAACAACTAATCACTACTCCAAGAGGGGGAGATTCACCACGGGTGAGACAAATAAACATAGAACCAAAAAACATTTACTTGGAAAACGTAAACATTGGACAGCAACATGTATTGAAAACCAGAGTTAATCAGGTCCAGGAAAATTGGAACAGCAATTGGCACCTGGCCTCTTCCTGTCATAGTTATGGCAGTAAATGAGGAAGAAAAGGAGAGGAATGCAACCAGAAGGGTGCTGGGGTGCGTTCAAAGCAGGTGTTGGTGGGGTGTGTGATGGGACCGCATGAATGTGTGTGTGTGTGTGTGTGTGTGTGTGTGTGTGGTGTCCACCAGTGAGTGTACAGGAGTGTACAATAGGTTCTGGTGTGTAAGGTCAGTATTATGTCGTGGCGCCTCCAAGCAGCAGAAAGGCCCCCGAAATCCTGCTCCCAAACTTTGCAGCTGCATAGACACCCCACAGCTGCAGGAAAGCCCAAACACCCTGCTCCGCAGCCACAGAAGACCCCCAGGCCTCCAGAGGAGGTGCAAGCCTGCGGAGCAACCCCTATGCCCGGCCTCGAAGAACATAACCCAGTCCCAGGGAGCACGAGGAGACCCAACACCCCCGGGGCGCAATCATACAACTCACCCCCAAGCGCAGGCACAAGATGCAGTCACAGACGCAGAACCACAGGCCCGGAGCTAGGCCCCTTCCCCACAGACAGCCAACCCGCCACCCCCCCACATGCGAGCCGACGGGACCCCCATGCCCACCCACGGCCTGCACCACAGCCGACCAGACGCCCCACCCGGCCGGGAGCCCTGAGCGGCCATCCGCTCAGCACAGGGCACACAACAGCATTCAGCCCCCCAGGGCTCCGGAAGGCACCCGGTGGCACTCTACACAGCCCCGCAGGTCGCAGCCCACCTTAAGCCACCAGGCGCAAGCCGCCAAGACTCCAGTGCTGCCAGCGGGGGGGCCACCTGGCGCCCGACAAACCAGGCCCCCACACCGACCCACCAGCGACCTGCCACCCTGGAAAACCCCAGTGCTGAATATGTGCTGTTGGCAATTGCAGTTACAATTAAATGTATTTAACACCAAACACACACTCATTAAGAAACACTTCAAATAGAATAAAATTTAATAAAAAAAAATACCCGGGGCTTTAGTTCATAAAGCCTATGGTACCACTGTTGGCACGCTTGTGGAAGCTCTTATGAATCCTCAAAGACAATGTTCATTACTTACAGTCTCAGTCCGTAGTGATGAAAGAATACTACACCAGGCAAACCGTTCTCTGGAAAAGAAAAGTCAGGCCCAACATTGTCCTCTCCACAACGTGTGCATGTCCACTTTTCCTGCAGGAGCAATTTAGCTTCTACTCGTGAGAGAGAGAGAGAACAGTGGGAAACACCACTTTAATTCAGTACTATACTTTAAAACTAAGAAAACACCAATTCAGGGACACAGTTGGGAGTCAGACAGCAATAAACTATTTTCTTTCCAGTGTCCATGCACTTCCGCACAGTAGCTAACTTAGCCCCATCGGCCCAGCAGGGTCCTCGTTCACTCCGCTTACGTCCAAATGTGGTCGACGTTCATCCCTTGAACCCGGGTAAACAATTACCACTAACTCACATTAAACGTAGTTTCCAATTCATTTTAGCAGTTAAACTGTCCCTTTTTCTTTCTCCCGACTAAGCAAGTTTTTAAATATCTGACAAACTCTTACTCAATTTCTATCATTATAATACATGTCAAGTTTGCCAACACACAATATGTTTGAATGAATTTGTGAAAATACAATTTTATTTTCAGGGGCACTGCATACAAATTATGATAATAATGTCAAAATATTATTTTCAGATCACTCAAAAGTCTGGGCATGAGCTCTAATAAATACGGTTCAATTACCATCAGGTCTCTGCAGATGTTAATAATTTCACTCTTACTGTATGTGGCGATTAGCGCCCGTGTTTGTGATTTGGACACTTTTTGCAAGGAGGCTCATTTGCATAGAAAGGGGCAAATTTTGCTGCAAAAGTATGAATAATACCTAATTTAAATACGTGCAAATAGCACTGGCGCACCGAGATGCTATTTGCGTGGCAGCCCAGTTAGCTGTGCATTTCATCGTTTGTGCTTTGGTTCTTTGTGAATTAGACGCTTCCTTTTTTCTGTTATTTGGCCCCACCTATTTTCTTGATAGGTGTGTTCCATTATTTTGTCCACCCCCTACAAATATGTATATGCACCATGTCTGCAAAACCATTGTATAAAAACCAAGTGGACAGTGGTGAACATTGTGAGATAGGTATCTTGACACTAGGTTTGTGTTTGTGTGTGTGTGTGCGTGTGCGTGCGTGTGCGTGTGCGTGTGTGTGTGTGTGTGTGTGTGTGTGTGTGTGTGTGTGTGTGTCTGTAGTGTGTGTGTGTGTGTGTGTGTGTGTGTGTGTGTGTGTGTGTGTGTCTGTGTGTATGTATTTGAAGAAGCCGAGGCGGTCCTGCTGTCCAGATAATCGGCCTTGCAAAGATGACACATTGGGCAGCTTATCTGACTGCCTGCTCGGACCGCATTCTGTGGGTGTTCTTTATGCTGGAGAAAAGAAGAGAGAACATGAATATCATAACTCCTTTGTTTGCCTCCGCCGTACCGTCGTCTCTTCCCACAGAGTTTCTTTTCACCCCTCTTAATGTGATTTTCAGTCCAAGTCTTGTCATTACCTTGGAAAGTAATCCTTCTGAACGAAAAAAATAATAATGAGGGGAATATTTCCATTACTGTAAAATAAAGGCATAATATAGGCCAACATGGATAATTGTAATACTGACATGTGGTCTATAATAAACCACACAATGAGAAATTACCCAATATCTCTTCTAAGCAATGCAGCAGTATTTTTGGCTTTCCCTTTATGTTGTATCTTTCCTGATCGATAAGATCTTCAGCTTTTTTTTTTTTTTTTTACCTGTGCTGTCAGCATGCTGGGCATACAACACTTAGTATTTGTATGCCATTGCATCTAGGGCAGAGTTAGTCTACAAGTGGAGTTCAACTTCTCCACTCCTCTACTTCAACCTGCAATACCACTCTTTATTCATTCTTTAATCATCAAGAACTGCTGCAATAACTCTGTCCTGTGGATGAACTGTAGGATGACCAGAGCACAGATTTTTGTTATAAAGAACCACCACCAATCCCTCTCTTTGGAGAACTATCTTACCATGTTTGGGTCTTTAAACAACTAATCACTACTCCAAGAGGGGGAGGATCGCCACAGGTGAAACAAATAAACATAGAAACTTACCAGTGTCTCACTGTGCTTAGATGGAGACTAAATGCATTATATCTTTGTTTTCAGGATTTTATTGGCTTTTTTGCATCGTTACAAGACGTAAAAATTATGCAAACCAACATCTAAATCAAGCCGTGGTTGAAAAATGCAGAACTTATTCTTTAACATATCCCTCAAATCATCAGCAGTTCATATTGTGATAGTTGGGTTAGGATTAGGGTTTGGGCCAAATTCTATTTGTTTCTTTGGGCATTACATTGCTTCCCTTAACAATGTTTGCTGTCACTTTATTAATCCATATTCTTACAGAATCACTGAATTTAGACATTCTCTCCATCCTTTGCATATACATTTCAACATCTATCTTGGGCTTTTCAGAAAAGGAGTAAATAAGATGTTAATTTCATGCAGATTGTGATCATGTACATCTTTTCTGGCATACACAATGCATTTTCGGCAGTCGAACAACGCCTCTGGTTACATTACCTCCAGGGGACAGTAGTCGGCAAACAGTGACATTGGAGAGTCCCTGACTAGCGGCTTAAGATGTACTTCCACCAGAGAGCCCAGGAATCTCACCAAAAGCCCGCCCCAAGCTGTGAAGCCCCCACCACCACCACACACACACACACACACACACACACACACACACACACACACACACACACACACACACATACACACACACCCAAATACCTGGCCTAGCAGATCTCAGCCCACTTTAGCTCAGCTGAATTGCAAGGGGAGCGTAGAAAAATACAGAGGATGAGCTGGGGAAGAAGAAGAAAAAATTGGTTTAGAGGTTTACATCAGGGTATGGGCTCACATACACACTCCTGTTAACACACACACACACACACACACACACACACACACACACACACACACACACACACACACACACACACACACACACACACACACACACACACATCCACACGTAGTATTTAGTTTGCTCTAGGTGTGCAGTTGCATCCTCAAAGAGATTCAGGACTGGTGACCAAGCCCTTCAGAGCGAGAGAGACTAGAGACTAGACAAGAGGTTCCCAATTATACTGTGGAGTGAAACGATAACGGCTGCTTTATGTCGTTATGTTGTTAGATGAGGCCAGCCAGTACGCAATGTCCCCCCTAGAGGTTAAATGCACAGGCTGGAGTGTCTAGGGTTAATGTGCTGCTTTGCCCACCAACCCCAATGACCCTCAGCCACAATGTTTTTTTTTCCACAAATATTTAAATTTTATATATATATATATATACATATATATATATATATGATAACAAAATAAATACATAAATAAATAAATATATATATATATATATATATATATATATATGAAGAAAAAAAAAAGTTTGCCATTGTATTAGGAAGGCGACGGTACATCATTATTATTTTTTGAAAGCTATGACCTACACAAAATCAGCCACAAGACTCATGAGGCCATGACACTTTTGAAAACAGTGACATACGATTGTCCTCTGATTACCTTGACCGATGTGATCCAGACTGTGGCCGAAGCATTCAGGGCAGCGGACAAAGTGTGAAGGGAAAAAGTATGTTGCTTGGATCATCACACTTGTCAACAAAGTGCTTAGAAAAAGTGGAAGAATCCTGGTTTTGCGTATATGATGCGATACTACTCGTTGGTTGCTTCAGTTTTTCTGCACGTTTTGGTCAGTTTGGACCTTCTGGAACTTTTTGAAAACATGGCAAAATCCCTATTCCTGATGGGAGACCATTTTGAAACAGAAATCAATGTAGATATTGCCTCAGATCCTGGGTTTACTCACACTCAATTTAATTGCTCAAAAGGTATTTATACATACATCATACATACCTTTATAGTAGTGGTTTTGTTCAGTTTACATCAAGAACCTTGGATGATTAAAACCCACACACATTCAATTAACAATCACGATTCTTGTTGTGATAAAGAATTATACTTGGCCCAAGTGGGATGAACTCTGATCAAACGTACATTTTCAGTCATACTGAAGTCATTAATTTGATGTTTGGCCCATATGTTTTTTTTTCAATCCTTTTATTATCTGTTGTCCTCGTCCTCCGATGAAAGACACCGATTGCAAGTGCCTGAGTGGGTTTAAAATAAAGTTAAAGGACATAGGCCATCGAACATTTGCAAGCGATCATAACTCAAGAGATTTCGATGAGTAATTGTTTTTTTATAGACTTACGGACGTGATGCAGTTTTTATATTAACCATTTTCTAGCAATCTGTAAATTTACAGGTTGTTTGAGTATCCTATCGCGTAGAGCTGTTGTTGGTACATGGCTTGTCTTTGGTGCTTTTTTCCAAAATCTACACTATACCCACACTTTGAAATATGTATAAATACTACGGGTGGGCCGATCACAGGATAGTCATAATCGGATTCAGATCAGTACATTGTATCCCAATATTCGTGATTGGATGGTCGGAATCGGAAAAAAAACGGAGGTTTTCTAAAATAGGCAGTAAAAAGAGTTACGAGAGAATGTCAATAATAATGGGAAGACGTGTGTATATGTGTAACGTTAGGCTATTAGCAGCTGGTGAACGCAATGGTACACAGCAGCTGCACACAGCACACACAGCACTAGCTGGCTACCTCTTGTTAGCTAATGATAACAATTAGCTAGTAGTAGCAGTGCCACTTATATCCCTTTATCCTAAGCAGCACTTAACCATAAGATACTCTAGATGAGCAGAGCAGTAACAGCAGTCTCGATGCCGCCTGCGAGCACTTCCGGTTGGCGTAGCCCGGTTGGTAGCCTCTAGTGTTTTAGCAATCTCAGTGAGCTTGAGATCGCTGAAAAAGCTGTCAATATTGCAAAATCCAATGTCCAAAAGTTCCTGTCGGCTGTACGATGTGTACGCAAGACTGTTCTGAGTAGACAGACTTGAAACAAGTTGGAAGATAACGACTAATTTGCATAATCTAGAGAGACACTGAGCCTTCCATTCTACTTGCACCGCCACCTTCCACGTATCTTAGGGGACCATGGATGGGTGGTACCCTATGTAAAGCTGCCCCATCATGTGAGCATGATCAGATCACGCAATGTATTTGCCATTAACGGACAGCAGATATACCCAACGAGACCAAATGATAAGGAAATTAGATTCCTCCCATCCTGATATAAACTTGAAATGATCAAACTTCAATGGTAATTGGACAAAACACAATATCCGTAATGGGTAGTCGTTTCATCTGATCAATCGACCCACTCCTAATAAATACACATACATTTAACTTGACCCGTATTAGACTCTTTCTCATTATCAAAACAAAGAGCCCTTATTCACAATTGAGCCACAATTACCAGGAACATTGCCAATTTAATTGCAGCAAAAAGGTCTGATGTTTTATTGAAAGAAACATGTCCCACTGTGAACGGGTCAGGGCTGTTGACATGAGGAAGGCATGATTGGAAGGCAGTGGTATGAGCTGCTCCTCAAATCACGATAAAAAAAACCCCCAAAAAAACACTAACAGCCCAGAACAAAAATCAAGCTTTCTCGGTGACAAAATGGCAGATACAGTCCGGTGGGGAGTTAGAATATTAAAACAGTGTCTTGTCCTTTCTGCTGGCTATTGGTGTTATTCTCTCTCTAGCTCCCCTTAAATCTGTGTTCGCGTCCACAGCAGGGCACATCTGGAGAGCTCAGACATGATATTGAAGGTAATCTCGCTTTCCTGGACCGGTTTGGCCGTGTTTGTGACCAGGAACGATCCCTGGATAACTCTGAGCTGTCTTTCCCAGAGGGTTTTCTGGTCCTTCCTGTAGGTTTAAGGTGTAGTTACTTAGCACTGGCTCAGCATTTGCTGACGGGCGATAGGCAGGTTTGTTTGACTTGTTCCAATCATAATGAGAAGCTTTCCTTATCTCATCCTTGATGTATGTCCCTCTACCTATGTGAGGGGACTTGGTGTCCGAGCAAGCTGCCTGGCTGCTGGCCCCTGGCTTGCCAGTGGTTCCTTCCCGGCTGTTCATCCACTTGTGGAGTCCTGGCTTTTGCTCTCGCTCTCCCCTTATGCAACAACTTTCACATTGGCGGCAGCGGCTTGATAACATTAAGAAACGTTGTCGCCCTGAACCATCATCCTCTCACCAATTCCCATGAAGAATGGGGGTCGCTCCCTCTACTTTCTTCCTTGAGTTTGGATATAAGTTCCTCCGTCTGCTATCTTGTTTGGATACAGAGCCAGATTGTTTTTATAATTTGTGCAGAGGGGCAGAGTCATTCATGGTTTTCTGAGGTGAGGGAAGTAAAATCAAGAGACAATTTGGAGGAAAGAAGAAACATGGGCCACCTTGCTTGGACATGAACCAGAGACCTGTCCATCAAGGCAACCACACTCCAAAATATGCCTCTCTTTAAGCCGTAATATCCACCTTATGGAGCAATTAATTTCAAAGTCACAACCACGACCATGTAATGTATTGTGCAAAATAATTATTGACTTTGATATTTCTAGTGAGAAGTTTCTTCTTTTTCCATTGACTTCCAAGCAGCCTCTAGTGGTCCTTAGCGGAACAGCAGTTTAAAGCACCTCCACTTTGGCTTTCGGACCTTACCATAATGGTGGCTGCTTGGCTCAAATGAAGTGGAGAAGAGGCATCTACAGAGACACCTGTATGACCATACCACATCGCCCATATTCTCCTCTGAATGTGCCTTGACCATTTTTAGACTTATTTACTTTTTCACCCGTGGTTGTTTTTTGACCAGTATTTGCAATTTGCTATGTGAGAACCCTTTGCTCTTTGTCTTGTTGCATTTAAGTATATCAACACTGCTCACAAAAAAATAATCATGGCAATTAAGTTGAATATATTTTAATTCACCAGAATATATTTCCTGCACCTACTGTAACCAAGGCTATACTGGCAAAGGTTTTGCATCTCTATGATAAATTTGTGATGTTCTTTGCCTGATAACTTCTATGTTGGCCTAACAGAACAGCACTTCTATCAGCACGGAACAACAGCACCGGGAGCCCAAAGAAGACACAGGAATTTAAGTCTGTGCGTCCACAAAGGGCTGTAATACTCTTCTAGCCTATGAAAGCCTAGGCTACAAGCAAGTACAGGGAGTTCTGCCTCTAGAGCCAACCTGACAGGTTGTGTAGAAATTCAAATACGAGGTTAGGATTGTCTTTTGACACGTGGATGGATTACTGTGTCATCTGCATGGGCTCAGTTGAACAATGAGCTTTGTATCTGGCTTATAACTATGCAGAACACCAACACTGAGACAGTTGTCTTTATCTCTGGGCTCTAGGCTTGTTTGTGAAGTGTTATACTTGATAATACTTTTTGCAAGTCATACCTTTGAGAGTAGCCTTAAAGTGGTGATCCATTTATCCCAGAATTCCATATGAAACAGCAATGTTTTTGTTTCTTAACCCTCTTCTTTGCTTGTTACTTTACTACTAGTTTGTCTTCTTCAGATGGACTTATTTCTTTGTCTTTTTCTTCATCACTTGAGGTGGTGGGGATATTTTTTCATTCAAGGATGCTGTTCTTTTTTTGTGAAGGTTCATCCATTTCGATATTTGACTGGCCACGAGTACTGACTCTGGTTAAATTCACCTAGCACTTCTTGCACGTGCCCAATCTTTGCAATTATGCCGCGAAAGCGGACCCTGCAGCCAACAATGGAAACAGCATACACCAATCAACCACAACACTAAAACCCACACTAATAAACACTATTATTGTGGAGCTCCCCCTCGTGCCACCAAAACAGCTCTGACAAGGCATGGACGAGGCATCCATCGAGGCATGGACTCCACAAAACCTCTGAAGGTGTCCTGTGGTATCTGGCACCAAGACTTTAGCAGCAGATCCTTTAAGTCCTGTAAGTTGGGAGGTGAGGCCCCAATGGATCAGGCTTGTTGTTCCAGCACAATCTAACTCTGGTCATCCACATGATGTAGAAGAAAATGTAATTCATCAGACCGGCCAGCTTCTTTCATTGCTCCATGGTCCAGTTCTGACACGTATGTGCCCATTGTAGGCGCTTTTGGCTTTCAGGGGTCACCATGGGCACTCTGATCAGTCTGCGGCTACGCAGCCCCATACGCAGCAAGCTAAGATGCACTGTGTGTTCTGACACCTTTCTATCATAGCCAGCATTAACTTTTTCAGCAGTTTGTGCTACAGTAGGTCTTCTGTGGTATCTGGCCAGACGGGCTAGACTTGGCTCCCACATACATCAATGAGCCCATGGGCGCCTATGACCCCGCTTCACCGGTTGTCCTTTCTTGGAACACTTTTGATAGGTACTAACCACTGCATACTGGGAACACCTGTCATTTTGCAGATGCTCTGACCCAGTCGTCGAGCCATCACAATTTGGCCCTTGTCAAAGTCACTCGGATCCTTGCCCATTTTTCCTGCTTCCAACACATTAACTTTAAGGACTGACTGTTCATTTGCTGCCTAATGTATCCCACCCCTTGACAGGGTCCATTGGAACGAGATGAGCAATGTTATTCAGTTCACCTGTGAGTGGTTTTAATGTTGTGGCTGATCGGTGTATAGTGGAACAAAGACATAACATAAATCAATTAAATGGCTGTTTCTTACAAAGTGACAGCTAAAAAAAGTATCAAATATGAGATTTTTTAAACGAAATAATCTCACGTATTACCACTTTAAAATGATTTAGAAACAGTTAAATGTTAATGAGCGCAACCCAATATGTTTCTGCAGCTATACCGCTAGTCCATATTTGGCCTTTATCAGGCCTAATGAACCTTATCTTAAGTATCTTAAGTGTGACTGGGGTTATATTGAGAGAGTCGGCTTCATCTCCCCTTCATTTGATGCCCCTATACTTATTTGGCTCAGTTAATTTCCTCTCTTAGTAATGAGGGCTTAACAGAGTAGTACAATTTACAAGGATCGGGGTCTGGTGCCGGTCTCGCTGGCGGACACATCGCATTCTTTCACGACTTTAAATTAACAATACAGTCCACATACGCGAGTCAGAAGTGGAGGGCGCCAGAGCTGTTCAAGCTGCAAGAGCTGTGGTGCACAGCTCCCCGAGACTGCAAGATGATAGATAATGAAAGAAAGTGATTCTGCATTCATATACTGTCTCAGCTTCAACCGCAGTCCACAGAGGGGCGTATATATGCACTTCATCAGGGCCCCTCTATTGAAGATGGCATCTAACTTTGTTCCGATGTGTGTATGGTTGTCAGCGAAAGTGCCCGATGTCTGACAGCCCCTGTTATACTGTCAGATCCCTTGATCCCGAAACGACTCGCCCATATCTGGTAGCAGACTTGCATTATGCCCACGGTTGCAACAGCACAGATGGAAGGCCAGTCATCAGAAACAATTCAAGGACATTTTGTACGGGTATGAGGGTGTGTGTGTGTGTGTGTGTGTGTGTGTGTGTGTGTGTGTGTGTGTGTGTGTGTGTGAGTAGATGTACTGTATATATGGATCTAGCAATAAGCAAATTGAGCCGCCGTCTAAGGTCTAATTGTCACTGTCCCCATATAGAGGAGTCAAAAACTCACAGACTTTGAATAATGTTGAACAATTTTGCTCTAATTCCAGATGAAAATATGATAATACGATATAAAAAAATATCAAAATCGAATTGCAAAAACAATTTCAATCAATGCAGGTCTGTTTGAATGATCGACTCAACGTTTCAAAACACATTTTCAATATCGTCTGCAGTGTATTGCCACTAGCGGTGGTAAAGCATAAAAAAAAGAATAATACAAGGGAAAAGATAAAGAGATGAAGGTAGATAGATAAAAGTAGATAGATAAAGATAAAGGGAAGAGATATAAAAAAGAAAAAAAAGAAAAAAAGGTGCACAATTCAAGAATATAGGTGGGATGGAAGGGTGGAAGGCGCAGTTGTGGGAATTTGATAGGGAGACCAGTTGTGAGGCAGCCAAAGTGTGAGAACCTCACACCTCCCGCTTCAATCAGAAACACAACTAATAAGCTCTGCCGCTTTGGAAAGATACATTCAGCTTGCTGTCTGGCTGTGGAATTTTTGTCCAAGTAAAGGAGCATAAGAATTTTCTTTTGTGTTAATCTAGTTACATTTTTGGTACCCTTCTGCCTTTGAAAATAAAATCTGCAAAATGTTGTATAACCTGACCTCCGCTTCTTGCCGCCATTCCTTATGCCACTTCCACCACTCCAGTGCTTTAAGGCCACATGTTTTCCAACACTAGTAGGTGTTACTGGTATCTCTACAGTATCTACAGAATGTTTGTATGTATCTATCAATCTATGCATATATGAATCTCTTAGTGGTGTGCATCACTCCCTTTTAAGACCATCAGATACGTATCTAGATACATGGGCAACGAAACTGCGGTGCGTGGATGTATTGGTTGGGCTAACAAGCGGCAGGTTAAAAACCCCATCCACGCACTCAGGATAGGAGCCCTGTGTCATGACATGTTCGATCTGCTCCTGGCTAATTCCCCCTAGCCTCCTCGCTACAATAAACTGGTGTCTACAACCCATTGTCGTCTGTGTCTCTGTGCTGGAGTGCCCTGAAATGCCACTTGGGTGCCGTGTGGTAGGCAGAACTACCACAAAAACGGGACAATACATTTTATTACAGGACGATTGGGTTCGGATCGATTTGTAAATGTACTTGGTGAAAATAAACCGATTTTGATTCTAAAAGTGGCATTGCTTACCTTCAAATAGATATATTTCATAAACGACCAGTGAAGGGAAAGTTAAATTTTTCTTGCGAGGGGGAAAGTGCGTGCGTGCAAGCTCTGGTGCGGGTGTGTGTGTGTGTGTGTGTGTGTGTGTGTGTGTGTGTGTGTGTGTGTGTGTGTGTGTGTGTGTGTGTGTGTGTGTGTGTGTGTGTGTGTGTGTGTGTGTGTGTGTGTGTGTGTGTGTGTGTGTGTGGCGAGACAGAGTCGGAGAGAGAGAGAGAGAGAGAGAGAGAGAGTTTGCAGCGGAGATGTGATTGGTTGTCGGGTCAAGGGCGTGAAAGCCACATGACTTGTAAGGTTAGATCAGTGAGTCTTCTGCAGCAGCTTAGTTTATACTTAAGTCGAATTAGCAGCAAAGCTTCAGTCAACCCATTCCTAACTTTAGTCGGTCCATTGACCGGTTCATAGTACGTTTGGATCGATCCACGGGTCGCGTATGGATGTAGTGCCATCTTGAATGTTAAATCCGTTTTCAGATTCGTATCGGTGATTCGTTACACCCATAGAATCTATATAAGCATCTGTTTATCTATGTATCTGTCTATGTGTCTATCTATCTATGGGTCTTTATGCGTCTCTCTCTCTCTCTACATACAGTATCTATATCTATTTGGGTCTGTGTGTCTGTCAGATGGTTGATCTACTTTCTCTCCAGATTTTAAAGATGCATTTTTTGTCGCTTAACAGGGGGAAATGTGGCCCTGAGACTGAATTTTGCCCTACACAAATTGGTGCTTTTAGTGTGTGTGTGTGTGTGTGTGTGTGTGTGTGCGTGTGTGTGTGTGTGTGTGTGTGTGTCTGTGTGTGTGTGTGTGTGTGTGTGTGTGTGTGTGTGTGTGTGTGTGTCTGTAATGGGGAGCTTTTACTAATCAGCCCACTTGGTAAACACTCAGAGATTGACAGCAAAAGCTGAAGAAATATAATCGACTTGGCTTAAGGGCTCAAGCTTTTCACAACATACAATTTGCGGAGTGCAATGGTGTAAATCACAGTTAAACCTCTTGTGTGCTCGCTGACTTTGGTGAGTGTGTGTGCGTCAGGGTGTGTTTGTTTGTGTGTGTGTGTGTCTTATGCACACTGGTGGATTTGACAGCGACGTTGACAGTCCTCGGAAGGAGGTGAGAGGCATGTGAGTAAGTGGTGTCGATCTCACCGCACAATTTAATTTTGATATTTTCCTGTACATATGTCCCGTAACAATTACAGCCGACGAGTACAGCTTGATGGATTCAAAGTTGATATGAAAAAAAAGCAAATCACTGTATTTCTGCCTTTTTGTTGTTGTGATAGCTTAAAGAGAGAATCTTTTTTTGTATACATCATGCTTAAATCAACTCTGGAAATGATCTTCGATGGTTGCCGGAGTTGTCACGGGGGTTGGGGGCCGTAGATACCTCCTAAACACAAAGTAAACACTGTCTCCATGAAAGCTGATTTTGTTGTTAAGGGTGTTATATATTGCAAACTGGAGAAGGAAAAAAATATAAAAAGGGAGCAGTATTTTAGGCCTCCCAGCGCATAGGCTTATGGATAAAGATGAAAATGTATACAGTCCACAATTACCGATGCTAAGAAACAAATATTTCAAAGGATGTGCGTGCGTGCACACACACCCACACATACACACACAACACACTGTACAATAAAGAACAAAAAGCATAATGCATTTTTTTAAGCCGTTTCATTTCTTCCCTGTTTGTTTTGCCCTACTATAAAATTCCATTAGTGAGGGTGTCCAATCCCCTTCCTCTCTCCCAGTTGTCTACTCTTCCTTTTCACTCTTACTTCTCGTCCCACACCCACATCCACTCCTGTGCTGTGACTGACACTCCACTGGCACAACACTCCAGTTGCTTATTTCTGGTACTGAGAAAATTCTGGAACATATGGATTTATATACTGTATGTCATTTCAAATTTTTAATACTAATTATTTTTTAGTCCAAGTTTTGCAAATCTCGAGCATATCTCTGGTTAGAATTGTGCTGAACCTGAATTACCAGACATATTTAGATGAATAATTTGTGAGACCTCAGCGCAGACTGGCAACTGGAGAAACACACCCAATGGGTTAGTGTGGATGATCATTTTCAGCAGCCTGTTTTCCATCAGTGCATTGTCAGAACGAATTCCCGGGTCCTCAGATTAATGAAGGGGCAGAGGGGGTGAGAATGAATGGTGCCTTCGTTCTAATGCATCACATGGCGTTAATGTGTAACCCCCCCAGAGTACAAAGGCTTTGAGAGTAGCGGTGGGGTGAAACTTCATTGGCTGCCTCGCACGGGATGCCATATGCTATCCAAGAAAAGAACTCATTGTGGTGAAGGAGTGACCTTTTTTCAAGATCAAACACACCCCATTGGTATTTAACATGCATAGCATTGATCTGCTGTTGGAGACACTGGTACCTCCAAGCACATCTGTGTCAGTCACAGCTTCCTTTCGCACTGCAGTAATTGTAGTAATGTGGTCATTGAGCCAAACAGGAGGCACTTTATCCAAAGCTGCTTGCGCAGTAAAATTAAGCCCCTTTACCTCATAGAATCCATAACATAAAAAATATCCGGCAAAGGCAGTAGGTAGTAATTCCCACATTCCCTCCTTTACGGAAAAGTTCCATATGGTGTCTGTTCCCACATAGATGACTGTCATGCATACATTATGTAATTCTCACTCACTATTGGTTAAACAGTACCAAAGCAGAAACTTTTGAGGGTTTCTGGACAATATTTGTCTCCCAAGTTGATAGAGTATATATATATATATATATATATATATATTACTTTACTTAACTACTCATTGCTACAAATAGATATATGGCAGGGGCAAAGGACCACCAAGAGGTGAAGCCAGATGGGGATCATAGAGAGATCCTTGACAATTAAGATGGAGTGACCTTTCAGTCATAAGCATTTCTATAAATTTCTATAAATTTTGGTTCGATCCCCAGGTCCTTCTGGCAGCACGTCAAAGTGTCCTTGAGTAAGACACTAAACACCCAACTGCGCTCGATGAGTAGGTGTGTGAATGTGAGGCACGTATTGTAAAGCGCTTTGAGAGGTTGCAAGATTAGAAAAGCGCTACATGAGATGCAGTCCATTTACGATTAACCGAAGAGTGGCGATAGTGGCGCCGCCCCTAGCGGTCGCCTGCGCCGGCGCTCCGGTTACTTTCTTACTCTTTAGTATTTTTTTCCTTTTTTTATCACAATGTTCGCCAGAAAAACATCAACAATTAACTCATACGGCCGCGATGCACTCATGGATATAAAAATTTCCCTAAACGAACAACTTTGGGACTTTTTATCCGTGGGAGCAGAGTGGCCGGCGGAAATCCTACGCGGGAACACCCGCAACAACAACTACAACAGAAATGGAGTCGCTGTTCCACGAGCCGGCCCACGGAGGAAGCACCGAGGTAAACGCGGCGGCATTCGGGTCAGAATGAGGACGCAACCTTACCGTCCACCTCTGCCAAGCATCCTTCTTGCTAACGTCCAGTCCCTGGAGAACAAGATGGATGAACTTCGAGCGAGGATTCAATTCCAGCGAGACACGAGGAACTGTTGCGTTCTGCCTGACGGAAACATGGCTGACCCCACTGGTGCCGGATGAAGCCATACGTCCAGCCGAGGCCTTCTCCGTGTTCCGCGGCGACAGAACGGGAGAGTCGGGGAAATCCAAAGGTGGAGGCGTCTGCCTAATGGTAAACAACCGCTGGTGTAACGCCAACAACACCAAATTCCTCTCCCACTCCTGCTCGCCGAACCTGGAACAGCTGACCATACTATGCCGTCCATTTTATCTCCCCCGGGAATTCAGCACGGTCATCATTACAGCCGTTTATATCCCACCGCAAGCGGACACCGACGCAGCTCTGTCGGATCTGTACGATGTGTTGTGCGGATTTCAGAACAGACATCCCGACGCGGCTGTGGTGGTGACTGGGGACTTTAACAGGGCCAACCTTAAAAAAGTTCTGCCGAATTTCCACCAACACATCACGTGTGCCACCAGGGGAGACAGAACTCTGGACCATTGTTACACTCCTTACAAGAACGGATACAAGCCCGTCTCGCTCCCTGCTTTCGGGAAATCAGATCACGCCGCGATCTCGCTGCTTCCTGTTTACAGGCCTCTGATCGCGCGGGATCTGGTGATGACGAGGGAAGTGAAGCGGTGGACGGACCAATCGGAGGCTGCGCTTCAGGACGCTCTGACTGACGTAGACTGGGACGTGTTCCAAACAAGTTCAAGTGACGTCAGCGAGTTTACGGAGGCTGTAGTGAGTTTTGTGGCTACGCTCGCGGATGAAATCGTTCCCACGGTGAAAGTTCGGATATTTCCAAACCAGAAACCATGGGTTGATAAATCCATCCGCTGCGCTCTGAATGCGCGCACGGCCGCTTACAACGACGGACTTGTATCTGGTAACATGGACAATTACAAAGCGGCGTCGTACAATCTGCGGAGGGCGGTGAGGGACGCTAAACGGATGTACAGAGACACCGTGGAGCTGCAGATGGAGCGGGGGGACACAAGACGCTTGTGGGAGGGGCTGCGAACAATAAAAAACTACAAGAACAGCTCCTCCCCAGCCACGAGTGTGGACGCCTCCCTGGCCAACCAACTGAACTCCTTTTATGCGCGGTTCGAGTCTGGCAGCAGCACCGCTAGCTCGCCGGCTAATTGGAGTTACACCGCTGGGGACGAGCGCGCACTCTCAGTGTCCGTGCACGAGGTCAGGAGGGCTCTGATGCGGGTGAACACCAGGAAAGCTGCGGGCCCAGATGGCATATCTGGGCGAGTACTGAAGACCTGTGCTAACCAGCTAGCTCCGGTGTTCACCACAATATTCAACATCTCCCTGGCTGAATCAGTGGTCCCGTCCTGTTTTAAGAGGTCCACCGTCGTTCCTGTCCCGAAGATCGCCTCTCCAACCTGCCTGAATGACTACCGTCCGGTGGCCCTCACCTCGGTGGTCATGAAGTGTTTCGAGAGGCTGATTAAGGATTACATCTGCGCCTCCCTCCCCCGCACCTCGGACCCGTTGCAGTTCGCGTACCGGCAGAACAGATCCACGGATGACGCGGTCTCCCAGGTACTGCACACCACGCTCACGCACCTGGATGGCCAGAAGGGGGCCTATGTGAGAATGCTGTTCATTGATTATAGTTCAGCTTTCAACACCATAGTTCCCACCAGACTGGCTGTCAAGTTGATGGAGCTAGGATTGAATGGTCCGCTGTGCACCTGGATCCTGGACTTCCTCACAGGCCGCCCCCAGGTGGTCAGGGTGGGGAAGTACACGTCAAGCTCCCTCACCCTGAATACAGGATCCCCCCAGGGCTGTGTCCTTAGCCCCCTACTGTACTCCCTGTACACACATGACTGTGTGGCCAGGTCCAGCTCCAACATCATCATCAAGTTTGCTGACGACACCGTGGTCGTGGGCCTGATCACCGACTGCGATGAGAAGGCCTACCGCGGGGAGGTGGCTGACCTGTCACTCTGGTGCCAGGACAACAGCCTCCACCTGAACGTCAGCAAAACCAAGGAGCTGATTGTGGACTTTAGGCGTGGATCACAATCGAGGACGCACGCGCCCTTGTGGATTAATGGGACTTTTGTCGACAGGGCGAGCAGCTTCAGATATCTGGGAGTCCACATCACAGAGGACTTAACATGGACTGTACACACAGACACTCTGGTGAGAAAGGCGAGGCAGCGTCTCTACCACCTCAGGCAGCTGAGGAAATTCCGGGTCTCGGTGAGGATCCTCAAGTCCTTCTACTCTGGAGCAGTGGAGAGCATCCTGACAGGCAACATCACTGCCTGGTTTGGGAACTGTACTGCCCAGGACAGGCGGGCCCTGCAGAGGGTGGTGCGTTCAGCTGAACGTACCACTGGAACTACCCTCCCCCCCTTGCAGGAGTTATACACCAGGAGGTGTAGTAGCAGAGCCCGTAGGATCATGAAGGATCCTCATCACCCCAACAACGGACTGTTTCAGCTGCTGCGGTCAGGCAAGCGCCTCCGCAGTCACGCAGTGAGAACAGAGAGACTGAGACGGAGTTTTTTCCCGCACGCCATCAGAACTGTCAACGCTGACCTCACCAGGGGTCCTAACTGAGCCATACACTAGGCTCCACTACCTACTGTACTGTATGTAGCATACTGTATCGCATACTGTGTCACTGTTCAGAGTTGTTCGTGATGCCGTTTTGCTGCGCCGTACTGTTGTATACTGTGCTGTATTATCCCAAACACTACTCCCTCTATTCACATTCACATGCCACTTTAATTCACATGCCACTTTAAATGCACATATCTGTATATACATAGGCATATTCCTTCTATCTATTCCATTTTATTTCAATTAATTTTTATTGTATTTTATTCTTTATATTTTTATCTTATTCTATAAGTATTCCACTTACTGTATTACGTTTTAGGAGTCAGTTAGTCGGTCTATTAGAAAGGAATTTTCTACTTTTTATTTTATTTTATTTTTTATTTTTTCCTAGGACATATTGTGTGCTATCACCGGGTGCGTTGCATTACATTTCACTGCATATATGTATGGAAGTATGTATATGTATGTGACAAATAAAAAATCTTGAATCTTGAATCTTGAGAGGCGGGGATTGTATTGAAAGGATTGGGTGGGCAGAGAGGTCAGGCATTGGAGGAACCAGAAGATTAGAAGAAAGCAATGTATAAATGGCCCAGGGCTGATGAATCTTTCATCACTCATTTTAGAGCCCTTAAGGGGCTGAATGCAACAGGGATATAATCTATTATTACGCTCCTTGATGACATGACCATGTTTGAATTTCAGACAAGATGTCTGAAATTCAAAGACGTGGAAGACACGCTGAGAAATTATACCAGAAATGCAAGAAGAGGATCTTCTCAAACCCTAATGGTTACCCAACGGTGCACAGCTTAGCTTAACCCAAACCCGTACAACAGTTTGACAACACAGAAGAATAGAGGGGAGAGAATCTTCGAAATGAAACAAAGCAGAAAGAACAAGCCAAGGCAGGCTCCTGTGAAAGTTTGATTTGTGGAAACCCTCCTCAGCGAGGAGTAAATGAGGAGTGAAATCAGAGGAGCAGTGGCAAAGACTTATGGGGACGTAGTGCACCAATAATGACAGACAAGGTGACACAGCTTCAAAAAGGTGGTAGCCTGCCAAATGCAGAGAATTCAACTATGCAGCATTGGGTGATAGTTATCCAGGCCCAGTGCAGTCGTTCTAATTTTCAGATTTTCTGCAGCTTATTCCAGCAGTTAGGAATCAAGTGATAAAAAACAATTATAACCAATTCAGTGCTGGTACGAGGATCTCTTGGAGCTAAACTATTCCTGTGATCTGGTGTCATGATTTAATTAAAAACATTTCCAAGAAGCCATCGTTCTTTTTACTTAGATACTAATAATACAAACATGTAGTTAGGGTGACCAGATGCTAACAAACCAAATGTGGGACAAAGAGAAAGTTTGTGTGGGACAATGTGAGACACAATTTCCTTTCACAGGAACTGCAATCTATTATTCATGGGCTGATCGTCAGCTCATGCCATCCAATCAAAGACTCTGCATTCACACGGAAAGGCAGAGGAAGTGACCACTTCAATCCCACTCCTGTAAATAACCTCAGCCCACCTTACTCTCTTCCTCTTTTCTTACTTTACAGAAGAAGAATCCTACTTGGGATTCTTGAAATTCACAGTATTAACTGTTTCACCTTCTGCTTCCGAACTCGAGTTCATTGAATTGGTGTGTCACCGACTCCAGTACCCTCTGGTGAGGCAGTGTTGTGTTTTCCCACTATTCTTTTTTCTTGTCTTAGTTTTGGAGCAAATGAACATGGCGTTCAGGAGTGTGTACCCGGACTGTGAACACCACAGCGAGAAGGGAGATCCTCACCCCTTCTGTGCGACGTGCTTGGGAATGCAGCCGACGTGGTGAGCCTGTGCCCGGTTTCCCCTGGCCACTGTCCGGAAATGAGCTGCGTGCTTGCGCAAGGAGGACCCCAGCAAAGAGGCTACGTTGGAGGTCAAGTCCATTTCCCCGGCTAGTGTTAGCGCAGGAGCTTGCCCCTTTCACGCCATCAGCCCTGCTAGCACTAGCCCAGCCTTCAAACCCCAAGTGCTTTCATTTCGCGACAGATATCCCAGAGGAACCACAGCAGGGTATAACGTTTGAGGTCCGGGCGGAGTCATCGGACTCGGACAAGTCCGACACCAGAGAGAGCCTCCCCAGCTTCCGGGCGAGCTCCAGCCTGTCCTCGTAAGGTGTCCCATCGTATGGCAAACAAGATGGGCCTCCCCACCATGGCCATACTGAACACGGAGGTGTCCATGCTGGACTACTTCTGAGCACCCTGCCGAAGCCAGCAAAGGGCTGGGCTAACCCCTTCTCAGCACGGACGCCAGTAAGGGGGTTCGAGGCCCAGGAGCTGGACCTGTCCTTCCCTCCGCTGGAAGGGGCCGTCGCCGTCTGTCTTGTCCTAGGGGAAGGTATCGGCCTTGGGAATAAGCCCATCCTACCCTACAAGGTGGCCAAGCAACTAGCATCGAAAGCGGAGAAGGCCTACTTGGCATTGGGGCAGGCGGCCTGTGGCATCAATACGCGGGCCCTGCTACAGTGCTATCAGGCCAAGCTGCTGGTGGTAAAGGAGGAGACCTCATCCGCTGCGCGGCCCAGGCTACCAGGCTTAGCATGGGCGCTGGCATGGCCCTACACCACGCCCTCTGGTGAAGAAGCTATGTGTCTCATGACTGCTCAATTTGGTTTTCGACCTCACCATAGCACAGAAACAGCACTTATTAAAGTTGTGAACGATTAGCACATAAATTCTGATTCTAAAAAACGATCTGTTCTTCTGTTCCTGGATCTCAGTGCTGCCTTTGACACTGTTGACCATCAGATTTTATTAGCGAGATTACAAAAATGGGTCGGCCTATCTAGACGGTTCTAAACTGGTTCAAAACCTACCTACAGGACAGGCAATTCTTCGTGTCCATTGGTGGTTTTGTGTCAAACAAAATAAATATTATATGTGGAGTGCCCCACAGTTCGATTTTGGGCTCATTTTGGTTTAACCTCTGATTCACAACTGAACATATCCCTATCTACTGATGACCTACTCCCCATACACTCCCTCACTCATTATATTAATGATATGAATGCATTGGATGTCACAGAACTTTTCACAACTGAACACAAGATAAAACAGAAATGCTCATCTTTTGTGCAAAGGCTCAGAGACACAAAATTGCAGCTCATCTCATTTATCTGTCCCTGGAGAGCAAGGATGAAGCCAGAAATCTGGATGTAATCAAAGAAGGTGATCCAAATTTTAACATCACAAAATCAGCCTCCTACCATCTAAAAACATTTCAAAATTAAGAGGCTTCCTGTCAAAAGCAGACTCTGAAAAATTAATCCATGCATTCATAATGAGTAGATTGGACTACTGTAATGGCCTATTCACCGGCCTCCTGAAATCAGCTGTGCAGCAGCTACAGTTAATCCAAAATGGTGCTGCACGTGACAAAATTGTTTGAACACATTACAGCTGTTTCTTAGATCGCTACATTGGCTCCCTGTTAAAAGTACGATTTGTTTTAAGATTCTGCTTATTGTGTAGAAAGCTATAAATGGCCCTGCACCTCAGTATATAAAACACATGTTAATTATACCCAAACCGGCAAGAACTCTCAGGTCCACAGGCAGTGGTCTTCTAACTACCCCTCGTATCAACTCTAAAGCAGGGGAGGCTGCTTTCTGTATCTGTATCTAGGACCTGAGAGATGCCCCCACACCGAACACTTTTAAAAGCAGGTTAAAAACCTTTCTGTTCACTACAGTCTATGACTAACTTGTGTGTGTGTGTGTGTGTGTTCTCTATGTTGTGAGATTTGTGTGTTTGCTCAGAATGCTGTGAGATCTGTTTATTCCGCACTGACTTCTTATGATTGCGCAGACATTTTCTGCTGCTGTTTCTTTTATTGTTTCTCTTGTTACTGCTGTCACTGCGGTTTCTGTTGTTGCTGTTGTTGCTGCTGTTTCTGTTGTTGCTGCGGTTTCTGTTGTTTCTGTTGTTGCTGCAGTCGCTGTCGCTGCTGTTTCTGTTGTTGCTTCTGCTGTTGTTGCTGCTGTTTCTGTTTTGCTGCTGTTTCTCTTGTTTCTGTTGTTGCTGCTGCTGCCGTTGTTGTTGTTGTTGTAGTTGTTGTTTCTGCTGGTTTTGTTGTTGCTGTTGTTGTTGTTGTTTCTGTTGTTGCTGCTGCTGTTTCTGCTGCTGTTGCTGCTGTTGATTTTCCTACTGTTTCTATTGTTTCTGTTGTTGCTGCTGTCGTTGTTTCTCCTGTTTATGTGGTTTCTGTTGTTGTGTCTGTTTCTATTGTTGTTTCTGTTGTTGCTGTTGTTTCTGTTGTTGTGCTTTTTCTGTTGCTGCTGCAATTGTTGCTGTTGCTGCTGTTGCTGCTTTTATTTCTGCTTTTGTAGTTGTTTTTTTTGTTGTTTTTGTTGTCGTGTTTGTTGTTGTTGTTGTTGTTGTTGTTGTTGTTACTGCTGCTGCTGTTGTTGTTGTTGCTGTTGTTGTTGTTTCTGTTGCTGCTGCGGTTGATGTTGTTTTGTTGTTGCTGGTGCTGCTTCTGCTGTTTTTGTTGTTGCTGCTGTTGTTGTTGTTTCTGTTGCTGCTGCTGTTGTTGTTGGCGCAATTGCTGCTGCTGTTGTAGTTGTTTTTGTTGTTCTGTTTGTTGTTGTTTCTGCTGGTGTTGTTGTTGCTGATGTTGTTGTTGTTGTTTCTGTTGTTGCTGCTGCTGTTTCTGCTGCGGTTGCTGCTGTTTTTTCCCCTGCTGTTTCTGTTGTTTCTGTTGTTGCTGCTGTAGTTGGTTCTCCTGTTTATGTGGTTTCTGTTGTTGTTTCTGTTTCTGTGGTTGTTTCTGTTCTTGCTGTTGTTTCTGTTGTTGTGCTGTTTCTGTTGTTGGTGCTATTGTTGCTGTTGCTGCTGTTGCTGCTTTTGTTGCTGCTGTTGTAGTTGTTTTTTGTTGTTTTTGTTGTTGTGTTTGTTGTTGTTGCTGCTGCTGTTTTTGTTGTTGCTGTTGTTGTTGTTGTTTCTGTTGCTGCTGCTGTTGTAGTCCTTTTGTTGTTGCTGGTGCTGCTTCTGCTGTTTTTGTTGTTGCTGCTGTTGTTGTTTCTGTTGCTGCTGCTGTTGTAGTTGGTCTTGTTGTTCTGTTTGTTGTTGTTTCTGCTGGTGTTGTTGTTGCTGCTGTTGTTGTTGTTGTTTCTGTTGTTGCTGCTGCTGTTTCTGCTGCGGTTGCTGCTGTTGTTTTCCCTGCTGTTTCTGTTGTTTCTGTTGTTGCTGCTGTAGTTGGTTCTCCTGTTTATGAGGTTTCTGTTGTTGTTTCTGTTTCTGTGGTTGTTTCTGTTGTTGCTGTTGTTTCTGTTTTTGTGCTGTTTCTGTTGTTGGTGCTATTGCTGCGGTTGCTGCTGTTGCTGCTTTTGTTGCTGCTGTTGTAGTTGTTTTTTGTTGTTTTTGTTGTTGTGTTTGTTGTTGTTGTTGCTGCTGCTGTGTTTGTTGTTGCTGTTGTTGTTGTTGTTTCTGTTGCTGCTGCTGTTGATGTTGCTGCTGCTGTTGTAGTTGTTTTGTTGTTGCTGGTGCTACTTCTGCTGTCGTTGTTGTTGCTGCTGTTGTTGTTGTTTCTGTTGCTGCTGCTGTTTCTGCTGCGGTTGCTGCTGTTGTTTTCCCTGCTGTTGCTGTTGTTTCTGTTGTTGCTGCTGTAGTTGGTTCTCCTGTTTATGAGGTTTCTGTTGTTGTTTCTGGTTTTATTGTTGTTTCTGTTGTTGCTGTTGTTTCTGTTGTTGTGCTTTTTCTGTTGCTGCTGCAATTGTTGCTGTTGCTGCTGTTGCTGCTTTTATTTCTGCTTTTGTAGTTGTTTTTGTTGTTGTTTTTGTTGTCGTGTTTGTTGTTGTTGTTGTTGTTGTTGTTGTTGTTGTTACTGCTGCTGCTGTTGTTGTTGTTGCTGTTGTTGTTGTTTCTGTTGCTGCTGCGGTTGATGTTGTTTTGTTGTTGCTGGTGCTGCTTCTGCTGTTTTTGTTGTTGCTGCTGTTGTTGTTGTTTCTGTTGCTGCTGCTGTTGTTGTTGGCGCAATTGCTGCTGCTGTTGTAGTTGTTTTTGTTGTTCTGTTTGTTGTTGTTTCTGCTGGTGTTGTTGTTGCTGCTGTTGTTGTTGTTGTTTCTGTTGTTGCTGCTGCTGTTTCTGCTGCGGTTGCTGCTGTTTTTTCCCCTGCTGTTTCTGTTGTTTCTGTTGTTGCTGCTGTAGTTGGTTCTCCTGTTTATGTGGTTTCTGTTGTTGTTTCTGTTTCTGTGGTTGTTTCTGTTCTTGCTGTTGTTTCTGTTGTTGTGCTGTTTCTGTTGTTGGTGCTTTTGTTGCTGTTGCTGCTGTTGCTGCTTTTGTTGCTGCTGTTGTAGTTGTTTTTTGTTGTTTTTGTTGTTGTGTTTGTTGTTGTTGCTGCTGCTGTTTTTGTTGTTGCTGTTGTTGTTGTTGTTTCTGTTGCTGCTGTTGTTGATGTTGCTGCTGCTGTTGTAGTCCTTTTGTTGTTGCTGGTGCTGCTTCTGCTGTTTTTGTTGTTGCTGCTGTTGTTGTTTCTGTTGCTGCTGCTGTTGTAGTTGGTCTTGTTGTTCTGTTTGTTGTTGTTTCTGCTGGTGTTGTTGTTGCTGCTGTTGTTGTTGTTGTTTCTGTTGTTGCTGCTGCTGTTTCTGCTGCGGTTGCTGCTGTTGTTTTCCCTGCTGTTTCTGTTGTTTCTGTTGTTGCTGCTGTAGTTGGTTCTCCTGTTTATGAGGTTTCTGTTTCTGTGGTTGTTTCTGTTGTTGCTGTTGTTTCTGTTTTTGTGCTGTTTCTGTTGTTGGTGCTATTGCTGCGGTTGCTGCTGTTGCTGCTTTTGTTGCTGCTGTTGTAGTTGTTTTTTGTTGTTTTTGTTGTTGTGTTTGTTGTTGTTGTTGCTGCTGCTGTGTTTGTTGTTGCTGTTGTTGTTGTTGTTTCTGTTGCTGCTGCTGTTGATGTTGCTGCTGCTGTTGTAGTTGTTTTGTTGTTGCTGGTGCTGCTTCTGCTGTCGTTGTTGTTGCTGCTGTTGTTGTTGTTTCTGTTGCTGCTGCTGTTGTTGTTGCCACTATTGCTGCTGCTGTTGTAGTTGTTTTTGTTGTTGTTTTTGTTGTCGTGTTTGTTGTTGTTGGTGTGTTTGTTTCTGTTGCTGCTGCTTTTGTTGTTGCTACAGCATTTGTAGTTGTTTTTGTTGTTGTTTCTGTTGTTTCTGCTGCTGTTGCTGCTGTTGCTGCTGTTGATGTTGTTGTTGCTGTTGTTGTTGTTGTTTCTGGTGTTTTTGTTTCTGTTGTTTTTGTTGTTGTTGCTGCTGATGTTGTCGTTGCTGCTGCTATTGTTGTTGCTCCTGTTGTTGTTGTTGTTGTTGTTGTTGTTGTTGTTGTTTCTGTTGTTGTTTGAGTAGTTGCTTCTGTTGTTTTGCTGCTGTTTATGTTGTTGCTGCTGTAGTTGGTTCTCATGTTTCTGTTATTTCTGTTGTTGTATCTGTTGGTGATGCTGTTGCTGTTGTTTCTGTTGTTGCTGCTGTTTCTGTTGTTTATGTTGTTGCTGCTGTTGCTGCTGTTGACTTGACTTGACTGCTAGGTTCGAGGAGGAAAACAAAAGCCAAGAGGCCCTCCAATAATGGATCTCCCACACAGCCCCCTCACAACTCCCCCCAAAAAAAAAAAAAAAATAATAATAATAATAATAATATATATGTGACAACCAACACAACCTGCCATCTCGTGCATTTCTAAAATTGCCAGGAGCACCCAAATAAGTTGAAAAAACTTTTCTTTGATTTTGATTTTGATTTTTCCAGATTCGTGTTCCTTTGTGGTTTTGTTTTTATCTCTTAATGTAGAGTAAAATATTCCCGTTACATTACATGAGGAAACGCAGTTCACTGACTGAGATGCTGAATAGCGCTGAACAACGCCGATCGATGGTTTCCTTTATAGCGAACGTCCAGGTAAAGATCATTCATCCATATTCCATGTGATGTGAAGTCACAATGTGAAACCGTTTTGATAGGATTCAACCTTTAAATCGTACTACCTTTTTACACACGGAGCCATTGTTGTGAAACAGTGTAGAAAAAGAACCCTTTGTATCATGCACCTACGTCACTTCCGTATACAGACAGTTAAAGTGCAAAAGGGGGTGTTTCGGTCTCATTGTCTGTAAAAACTTTCTCTCAAAGTCAGTGTTAGCAGCCCGTACTGGACTTCATTTTCCAGTCAGTTCTCCGACTGCGACGCGGAGAACTAGAGCGTTGCTGAATCTGATATTATCTCAGGCTTGGAGAACATTTCAAACAGCGGATTTCAAACTTAATGTGACGATGAAACTGAATATTTTCAAGAACCACCAGAGGAGACCGACGATACGCCTGTGGAAGTATTTGATGACCTGATGAAGTCTGTTGAGGTTGGTGACAGATTTTCAGATTTCAGATTTTCTGAGACTCATAATATTGATAGACTCCTTTTGTTGTGTTGTTCATACTTTTAAACTCCAAAATAATTCCACTTTTATAAAGCATGTATATTCTCACTGTTAAATAAAAGATTCTTTTAAAAACTAGTTATTTGTGTGTTGTTGACACTGTTCTTGATTGGCCCATTCAGCATTATGTTAATTAGCCCTGAGGCTTTGTTTGTCCGCCAACCCTAATTTGCATTCTAGGAGCTGGCAGAATAAAGCTATGTCTCGGAAAAACTTTGAGGGTGATTATCTCAGAATCACAGTTTGCCACACCCTTGTCATTAGCAACTCATAGCTTTAAAAATATTTGCTTGATTTGCACAAGTGACACCTTGTTTGGAAGCTCTGATTCTCCACTTTCAAACGATCCAAAAACAAAAAAATAATTGAAAGCCGCCAAATGACCCTAAAGTCTGCTGTGGGTCACATATTCAGTATATATATAAATTATTTTTTCTACAATCAGTTCTATATTTCCTTGTTTTAAGGAATCTTGACAAGTAAAATGATCTCACACCAGTGTCAGATAGTTATGCTTGGTTTTACTTTATTTACTTGATTAAGAAAGAAAGAAAAGTAAGAAAATAATCATGTCTGCTGTGGACCTTAAGACGTGTGGGCTGCGACCCGCAGGGATTCTCACCCATTGTGCGTCCGCTGTCTCAGCCATGCACACACAGAGGCACTGCTGTAGGACCTGTTTTTCCGCGTTGACTGCTCGAGTCTGCCACTGGAGTTCATCCACCATTGGGCCGACATCTTCGGTTCCCTCCCCAGTTGCACCTGTATGCCGAAAGGCCTACGGGCGTCTTGTTGGAGGGCGACGAGGAAGAATTGGCTCTCCCGTCCTGGGGCCATATGAATAAATAAATCGTTCTACTTTTATAAACACACGGAGACATCATTGTGGAGGGGGCGGATACCAACGTATGCCACCGAAGAAGTCATGCTGACGTCACTACCGTAAACAAGACGAGGATCCTTCGGTTTCACTTGTCTGTGAAAACTTTAATCTCTGTGCTGTTATGGAGTACGAGAAGGGGGTGGTGGAAGATCAAAATCATACCGCAGACCTTAATCTGACCAGTGCCATAGATCTGAGTCTATGTTAGCAGCGCATACTGGACTTCATTTTCCGCGGTGATAGACAGTTCTCCTCCAGCGACGCTGAATCTAATACCGGCGTTACCCCGGACTTGGAGAACATTTCAAACAACAAATTCAACCTGAATGTGGCGATGAAACTGAATATTTTCAAGAAACACCAGAAGAGACTGACGATACGCCAATTGTTTTTACAATGGAAGAAGTTGATGACGGGATGAAGTCCGTTGAGGTTGGTGATGCAGATTTTGAACAAGTAGCAATGCACAAGTTTCTCAAGTTTACCTGCAAATGCAGCCATGGGCGAAAAGAAAATGAAATGAGGCCCAAAACAGGCTCTGAGAGTGTAGCTGGGGTAAGGTTGGGGTTAGCCCACATAATAACTCCAAGAACTTTGATGATATTTGGCATACACACATTTATATATTAAATGTCACACCAAGGCTGATATACAGAGATTAATATTATTGATAGATTCTACATTTTGTTTTTTTGTTTGCATTTTTTAACTCCTAAATGATTCCACTTTAATAAAACATGTAGATTCTTACTGTTAAATAAAAGCCTTTTTAATAACAAAAGATGTTGTGTGTCGATGACGCTGTTCCAGATTCCCTCAAAATACAAGAACAATGCAAAAATTTCCCCATTCAGCAGGTTGTCAAGTCCCCGTTCAGTTGGGTGTCAAATCCCCATTCAGCAGGGTGTCAAGTAGCCATGTGACAAGTAGCAACGCTGTGTTGGTCCACCAATCATTTGCATTCTAGGAGCTGGCTGAATGAAGCCAAGTGTGGGGGAAAACTTTGAAGGTGATTATCTCAGAATCACAGTTTGCCACACCCTTGTCATTAACAATCATAACTTTAAAAATATTTGCTTGATTTGCCGGGTGACATCTTGCTTTGAAGCTCTGATCTTCACTTTCAAATCATCACTTTCACCAAATGTACCTAAAGTCTACGGTGGGCCACATATTTCAAGGCCACGCTCCCCCGCCTCTCTTGATCGCCCTCAGCACCTTTGCCAGGTGGATTAGGAGAAGATGGCTGTGCACCAGGAGTTGCAGGACTTCCATGCAGCCCAGTGGGGCTCCAAGGTGGACGAGGAGGGGGAAGGTCCAGATTCAGGTGAGGAGGCACAAGGTGTCACAAACCGTCCCTGGGGCCTTTCAACCTGGATCTGCTACGCCTCCTGGAGCTGTGTCGAAGCTGGGGATCGTGTGGAGAGACTTCGAACTTGTGGCTCCCTCCATGCTTGGCGTTTTTTACGAAGGCTGGGGATTTGACCCCCCATCGCGTCCCCTCCTGGTGCTAGAGGATATCACTAAGGAAGTTAGGTTGTCTTGGGGCAGCACTGCTCAACAACATCTGCCAGCTGCAGGCCTACCAGGCCAGTCTCCTACGGGAGCTGGAGGGGAACGCCACCCCTGAGACCTATGTGGGACTTCGCAAAGCCACTGACTTCCTCCTCACGATAGCCAAGGGTGCAGCTCCCCTCCCACTGTTGCAGCAGATGCTGGACAAGGTGAGGGAGGACAAGGTGGAACTGGTTTTGGCGGCACCTTGGTGGCCGACACAGACCTTGTTCCCTGATCTGAGGTCCCTCATCGTAGGTATGCCGTGGATTCTCCCGCTTCATCTGGACCTCCTGACCCAGGCAGTGGGGAAAATCTTCCATCCTACCTCTCACCAGTGGAAACTGGTCACCTGGCCCCTGAGCGCGACCGGCTATTAAACAAAGGTTAACCCATGGAGGTGGTGTAAATAATTCAGAGCGCTAGAGCCCCGTCAACAAGGGCTCTTTACACATCAAAATGGCTAGCTTTTGAGCGCTGGTGTGTGCACGTAGAGACGACCCATTATGCTGTAATATTGGGGTCATACTCAGTTTCCTCCAAGGCCTGCATGTAAAAGGCTTGGCACCATCCACCCTCCTATATCGACCTGTCATAATGGAGTGGATAGAAAGTCACAGGGCAGTCATACTTTGGCAGGGCACTTTGGCACTCTTTCATGAAGGGCACGCGTCGGCTACGCCCGAGGGTGCGGTCGCTGACTCCGAAATAGAATTTGGTTTTAGCGCTAATTGCTTGAACGAAACTCCCATTTGAACCCCTCCAGGAGGTGGGATTAAAGTTTTTGTCATTGAAATCAGTGCTGTTTTTGGTACTTTTCTCTAAAAACGTGTGGGAAACCAGGCTGCACTGTCTGTCCACCAGTCCTGCTTGGTGTTCTCCGCGGATAATCAGAGGGTTAGGTTGAAACACAATCCGGCTTTTAAATTCTACAGTTTTGACATGACGGCGTCAGCACTGGTGCAGGCTTTTTTGACAGCTGCCAAGTGTTAGCCTGTGTACAGAGTTATGTGGTTGAGAGTGGTTACGGTCAGGAGATACAAACTCAGCTGTATAGGGAAGCCCAACCTACGAGCATGGCAGTGGGTCTGGGGCGGGGGGGTGGTAATGTAGTTTACCTCCACACCCTATGAATGGGTTCTAATATGCTGAAATTGGGATTTGAGGCCAGTTGGTCCTCGGAAAGGAATACTCTGCCTTTGGGGGCTTGCATAGGACTCATCAGTTCTGACCTCATGGTTGGTGAGGGAGGTTGGTATACAAAATGGCATACTGTAGTAAGAACTCAAGTTCGAAATGAAGTAAAACCTTTGGGATGTGCTACAACCCTGGTTTTACAAATGAAGAACGAGAGTTCTTACCGGCGGCTTCACTGACCAGCTCGCTCAAGAGATGAATAATATGTCAGAGGAAGTATGACAGGTGGTATGCCCAGTATACCCAGTATATATGCTGGGGGCATTATGATGGGTGTCTGGCTGTCCCAATCACAGCCTGTCAGGGACAAGTTGAGACTTGGTTGGTTTAAAGGGCTTTCAGCTTAATTCAGAGGAGCTGTCTGGAGACAACTTAAGGCATAGTCAGAACTTTCGTAAATCATTCGTAAAACCAAGGTCGTAGCACAACACAAACGTTCGGCATATAAAGTATTTGTTTATTATACTATGTATCAATATCTTGTTTCAGGTATCCATCCTTATACACAAATGTGTTTACAATAAATGTATTGCTTTAATATATCAATTCAAACATAGATTTGATTAGATAATAATAATAATAATATTAATAATAATAATAATAATAATAATAATAATAATAATAATAATAACGTGAAAAAAAATAAAACAGTAGGGGTTTGTATCTTTTCTTATCTGATCTTATCTGATTCTTCTAATGCTGAGATGCTTAGATTCAACATGGAAGCAATTCCATACGATTCAGCTCCAATTCAATTCAAATCGAATGACTCTCAATTAAATGTATTTGTGTGATTCCACGGTTGGGGTACCATTTTTGTCCTGGCCATATAAAATTTACAAATATGCATTTAAAGTAACAACCTACATGCAAATTTTGAATAAACATAAATAAAAACTATCAGCACTTATAAAACAGCATTCTTGCCTGCCCCAACACACTATAACTAAAATTGACCTTATTATATCATCATTAAAATCCTTCAGAAATGTTATCATTTTTGCATTACTGTGTGAATCCATTTCATATCTCATGCTTCAGAAAACCTATCTTGTGAGTAATTCATTTTATATGATGAACAATGTACATTTTAGTTGTGTCCCATAAAACTCACTCATCCCTATCAACTGAACACATTCACCCCTATGAAATATTTTGAATAACCGTCCCTAGTTTATTGCACTGAGAATCCTGAGTCCTGCACATGTTCATTTTACATTTGTGTAAATGTCAAACCCGGGACTTCATTGATTATTCTCCAGAATGTAAAGTACCTACAGGTGTGTGTGTGTGTGTGTGTGTGTGTGTGTGTGTGTGTGTGTGTGTGTGTGTGTGTGTGTGTGTGTGTGTGTGTGTGTGTGTGTGCGTGTGTGCACTTGAGTGTATGAGAGAGCGAAAGAGTGTGTAAGGATGTGTCTTATAAGTTTAGTTTCTTACTCCCTTGTGTTGTGCGATCACTTCTGCAGCAACCCTTGAGGAAGGTCAGACAACAATTAGGTTGAAGAATGCTTCTTGTTCTTCTTGTTCTTCTTGTTCTTCTTGTTCTCCTTGATCATCTTCTTCTCATCATTGTTGTTGTTATAATAACCTGGATGTAAAGTCCTGGTAGAGCTTGATTTTCTTCCCTTAGATGATGGTCTGGTCATCTTCAATTGGCTTGAAGTACTTCTTAAGCTTGGCCTGGAGTGGGACAATCATCGACAGGGTGAAGGTTTCTTCCGCACTCAGCATTTGTTGTTGCCACCTTTAGAGGCGCCATAAGTTTCAATGTTGAATAAAACCTCTTCTTTAAGTGTGATCCAGCATGTCATAGGAGCTATTCCCACGATGAGTTAGGTCTTTGATCAGTTTTGGATATGACAGACCGAGCAGTTGCCGTTTTTCATGTAGGGCAGCAGAGGCCTGCGGTGGAAGAGACTTCCTGACTCTTCCCAGCACTCTAGCTGCCCCACTCACTTGTATGGCTTTGTTGGAAGCAAAATTAAATGTGTGAGCCAGTTATGTAACATGGTGTCTCATGTGCCTCGCTACCTGCAATCGGCACATTGTCTGCCACAAGCACTGGATCTTTGTTTTCATGTTTCCATTTGGCGCCGATATTTTTCCGCTGTGTGCGTCGCGTTGAATAGCCTGGTCTGCAAAACGTAACTTTTCATCCTCCAGTTGTCTTAAATATAGTGCACAGTGATTGTAATGTAAGGCTCGGTAGAGTAACTCATACCTTTGTCTTTGCAGGCCCCATGCTTGGCTTTGTGATTGGCCTCAATGCCATCATGCCTTTGTAAGTGGGTGGCGAGGTTCATGGTGCTGCCATTTTTTTCATTTCTGCCATACATACTTTGCATTCTGTGGTACTTTTATCAAGGTTACCGTCACAGTTTTCTCGGAATCCGAAATGCTTCCCAACTCTGGATTTTGGGCTCACATTAAAACAGTGCACCATCTGAATCTGCCATTTTCCTCCATGCAACTTCTGATGTGTAGGCGGGGATGGGAAAATAGGGGCCTGGCCTTGATGACACACACACATGCGCAAGCACGCAAGCACGCACACACAAACACACACAAACACCTCACAGCACAGCACTTTTAGGTAACGTCATATCGGTTTTGGACTGATATTCTGTTTTGGGGGGGATTTTAACCGATGTCATTAAATTCATTTTGTGAGGAAACCTTTAAACCATTTTCTGACATTGGTACTTTCAAGCATTAGTAATGTTTATCACAGCGAATTTGTGTGGATTCTTATGTATTCATTGCAATCATTCACCCGTAGCAGTGTTAACTTTTCCAGGTGGCCGCGCCGTTGCCACGCCGGCAAAGGCGGGGCCCGCTCGTGTTTTTTTAAGCCGCGGTCATGTTGTTCGGCTGCGGCATAATCAGACATTAGTAATCATAACTTGGTGGCAGGCTGGTGGCGGAGAGCGCTGCCTTCTTCCGAGCGCCCTGAGCAGGTGCGGCGAACATGGCTGACTGGAACGCTGGTAAACAACATGTCGCCGCTGCAAGCCCTGATTCCAGGCTCTTCATATCGGACTAATCAGGCCTTTGACAGCGGGGGCAACACATTCACGCAAAATGATGGATGTTTGTGTAAGTGTCTTTTGACACAAAAGTGTGTTTGTGTGTTTGAACGCGTGTTCACACCAAAAAGTGTGTTTGCAAGTGTGTTTCTACACAAAAGTGTGTATGCGTGTTTGTGTTTGTCAGAGTGTTTATACCCGAAAGTGTGTTTGCATGTTTGCAAGAGTGCTTACACCCAAAAGTGTGTTTGAGTGTCTGAAAGTGTGTTTACAAGATTGAGCTGAACACTCGGATGAACTGAGTTATCCGGTAGGGATGATTCATTTTTACAAACACGAGTATCATCCGATAATGTGTCAATATCCGTATTCATGATGAAGGAAAATCCCCATTGGATAGCTGTGTCCACATCGTTCCGTGATAGGCCAGCCACACACAGAGCGCCTCCCCTCCAAAGAGTTCACTGCTGCATTGCTGCTGCGCCACACAATTTGGAGTCGATAGGTCCAATTGGGGGGGGGGGGGGGGTCTGACTCTTTTTACTTCCTCGAGCTTGTAAGAGTCACTCACTAAAGAGAGTCGGGTTTTTGCACTTGATTCACCAAGCCAGTCACCCAGAGCTTGGGGAATCAAAATATAACAATATAATTATTATTAAATGATAAAATAATTGAATTGTGTCTCTAGACTTTCCAAATGTTATTGACCAAATGGATCAAATACTGATATTGAAACTAGTCATTTCGCAGGCGTTGTGATGCTTAAAAAAAAGGTTTTCCACCGTTTTACAGTCGCTCCTTTTCCCATGATTGAGGCGAGAAAAATACTTTGCTTGTCGGACCAGGTTGTAACTGCATGGTTTGACCACTATGTCAAATTGGCTTCGAAGCCTGGCGCTGTTCTAGTGGGCTTGCTCAGAAGAAGCACTCAACCTGTTTCAGAGCTCCTCTCACTCACGAGTCAGACCTACTCAACTGGAGTTGACAGCCGAGTGTCAAGTCATCCAGTCACTCAGTCACACCCACTGAGCCAGTGAGTTCCAACCACTCCCAGTCCCCACTGATTCACACGATTAGGCCACCGATTTGCTACAGGAAAATGATCCATATCGTTGTGATAAAAGACTGAAAGACCAAGAGTTCTCAAAGGCAAAAGGTTTATTTTTTAATCTCCCAATCTCACACACACAGTCGGAACGGCATCCTTAGCGACACAGTCTGCTAATCAGAATTAACACACTGTTGAATTTCATGATTGATCAAGCAAAATCGAATCCTAGTAAACTACAAAAAGGGACAAATTAAAATTCATGGATGGTTACTGACTGTCACTGTGGCGTGGAACTTGTGGGTGGGTGAGTGAGTGAGTGATTCGTGCAGCCCGCGTCACACCTTCAGTTAAGGGCAGGGGGTGGGGCGGGGCTCTAGGCTGGGACAGTTGAAACAAGCTCCAAAGTGGTTTCCAATCTCACAGTGCAAGGTTAATACAATCATTTACGTGGTACATTTTCACAAATACAGTTTAATATAAGAGTTACACAATAGTGTTTTCGATCGGTGGATGTTTTTACGTACGGATTGCGCACCACAGAACCTGTGGAGAGGAGAGAGCAAAGACGATGAGAACCCAATCTACTTTATTTCATTATTGTGGAGGATTTATGAAGTAGTCGCACAGGGGACTTGTACGTTTCCAATTTCCAATTGACTGAAGTCCATTAAAGTATTGGAATGTGTCTGTAAACCACACCATCTCCACTCACCGAGGGTTTCTAAAGCATCCGGTGTTTGGTTTAATTTAAAGAATTCGTGTAAATCTTCTCCTTCTCTCCAGCGACAGCACCTTTTGTTGCAACATTAACATTGTGTTTTGTTTTGTACAGAAATAGAAAATACCGCCCCCCCAAAAAAGGAAAAACATTAAGTAGTTAAAAACAAAAAAGCCCTGTGATCACACAAACAAATATCAGTGTTTGAATTTAATTTTTGAAAAGAAAAAAAAAAAAGAAATGAATAAAAGAGAAACTCTAGTTTCATGAATTTTACATACTTTTTACAAATGTATACATTCAAGTAAATTAAAAACCTTGTTCTGTAAATATTTTTCCAATAAACAATAAATATAGCAACTTCTGATCAACCCAAATCCATTTCAGGCTTATAATAACAACTTCCGGTTAGTCCCACCCACTTAAGCCCGGCCCAATCAGAGTATGCATATGGATACAGATAATTTAGTTGGTTAAACAGATACAGATACAGATAATGTTACACTCGCTTATCCCTAGTGTTTACACACAAAGGTATGGTTGCTTGTTTTGGATACAGAATATTATTTTGTACAGACACCTGTTATTATCGGTTTCAGAAACAATGCTCAAATCTCATGAGGGGGTTTTGCACATATCCCCCGTCGTGTCCCGATCACACTAATTGATTTCTGGGAGAGGGCTCTGGGACGGGGCACGTGCGGTTGTTTACTCCCGATGTGATTTATGTGCTGATTGAGAGGCCAACTGGGTGGAAAATATTCACTCCGAACACCTGGCAAATGCTGTTCGCCTCACTCTGCAAACACAGAAAAGCCATCTACATGAGACAAAGTGGTTTGTAACCTGTCTACTGTCACCAGCGCTGTCGGGAAATAGAAAAGGGAAAGCGCCATATGGTGAGAGTATTACTTCATCTTCTGAACTAGATTTGAGTTGAAATGATTGTTTTGTTTGTTCCTCCTCTGCGTTATCAAAGCGTGGATGAAAAAAAAGTGAATTATTAGAAAGATAATCATACTCAAATGAAGAGAGATCGCCAATGGGGTCCAATGGGAGGACATCAGTGGAATTTATGAGATTTTTCTTAAAACCAGAAGACAAAATCAATATACATTTTTGTCATGGAAATTGTAGGAAAACTCCCTGCCCCCCTCCCCCCTAAAACGTCTTGAGGTTTCTTCTTTCCAAGTAGAGAAGGCCCTAAATTTGAAGAGGAGAAGTAACATGTTTTTTAAAGTCTTAAACGTTTGCCCCATTGGACTGCATTTAAGTGGAGTGAGAAGCTGCAGCTTAGAGTGGTGAGTTTCTCAATTGTGAAGCGTTCAGCGAGGTTGTGCCATGAACTGTTATCCCTGATGGGAGGCGATAATAATCTATCCTTTCACACAATCCCTCAAATGAACTAAATTTTTTTTCATGTAAGATCATTGATGACAAATTAATCATCTACACACAGCTCTCGACTAGTTCATTCATCTTGAAAGGAACCCAAAACACGAGCCAGATAGATAGATAGATAGATAGATAGATAGATAGATAGATAGATAAAACAACTAATGATAAACATATGCAAAATACGATGTGGGTCATCGCACCTGGCTCACCTTTACACGGACCCTGTCCTGCCCCATCTGTGTGCCAGTGGCATCACTCTCTCCTCTCCTTCTTCCCTCTCTCAAGGCACTAGCGGCACTATGCCTAGCAGGGGCGTCCTCCTCCCTGAGCCAAGTCTGGACTTGGCTGCATACCTGAGCAAGAGATGGCTGGCTACAGCAGGTCATCAGATGGGCACCCCCCTTCACTGGTGTTTCATCGATTTAAGACCATGACACCTCGGGAGGGCTCCACAGCAGATCCAGCGTCCTGGATCTACCCCTGCTGACCACCACCCGCCTCTGCCGTTGTTAATTCTTCCCCAGGTTGGCTCCGCCACCGCACCTCCCACTGTATCCAAATCCATCAGGATGCTGTTTCCGCCTGTTTGGTGACGTTGCCCACTAGCCGCTTCCTGGCCAGACCTTCAATCCCCAGCAGTCCAACGGTTCTCCAGAGTGACTGCCTGGCAAAGCCCCTGCAGCCGACCTCCACAGGCAGATTCCAGGCCTTCCATCCGTTTTGCTGGCCCTTAAGGATAAGGGCTTGGTATTTCTTGAGCTTGCGCTCATGTGCCTCCTCCATCCTCTCTTTCCACGGTACTGTTAGCTCTATGAGCACCACCTGTTTGATACCTCTAGACCAGAGGACAATGTCTGGTCTGAGGCTTGTGTGGGCTATCTCCTCTGGGAATTTTAGCTGCTTCTTCAGGTCTGCCCTCATCTCCCAGTCGCTTGCTGAAGCCAGGACGCCTTTGCCCTTTCGCCACCTGACTGTCCCATCTGCCAAGCTTGACTGACATGATGAGAGGACGTGCTTCAGCTGATTTTCCACATAGCATGCACTTGGGGCTCTCTGCTAACCCCCATGGGTGGAGGTTTGATGGAGTAGGCAGGACATCATATACAGAACACATCAGGAACTTTATTCAGTGTCCTTCCATGCGCCAGATGTCCTGCCAGGTCAGGTCCCTCTCCCGACGCCCTCCCATTTGTCCAGCTGCCCCTTCTTCATGACTGCAGCCTTGACATGCCGAATCTACTCCTCTACTTTGCGGACCTCCTCCTGCACCATGCTGCGCCGCTTCATTGGGTCAGCATAGTTCAAGCTCATTCTGGTGGAGCAACCCAGTCCCAGCGTGCCCTGGGCTACTGTCCTCACAATGTCTGCTTGGTGCAGTCGACCCTCTGTCCCCATCAGTGCTCTGCTGGCTGACCACTTGCGGCCTGTCCTGACCACAATGGCTGCCTGCCGTACTCTCTCGTTCTTGCTGTCTCGCAGCATCAGGGGATGGTAGCTCAGGAGGTAGAGCTGGTGGTCTAGTAATCTAAAGGTTGCTGGTTTGATCCCAGGCTCCTCCTGCTAGCATGCTGTAGTGTCCTTGAGCAAGACACATAACCCCTAATTGCTGCGTCCGTCGGTGTTTGAATAATTGTAAATCGCTTTGGATAAAAGCGTCTGCTAAATGTAATGTAAATGCCGTCAGGCCCTGGGGCTGATTTTGCTCTGGCCTTCTTGAGAAAGGTGTTCACTTCCTGCCAGCTTGTTTCATCAACTCTGAAAGGGATAGTTGATTTTACCAGTTTCTCCATCTCTTCCAAGCTGTCCTCCCTTCTGGGATCACTGTGGACCTGACGGAGGTGCTCCTCCAACTCCTCCTTTGTTCCTTTCAGCTCCCCTGATCTTTTGTCACCCAGAAGTCTTGACAGTTATTTGAATGGGTTCTTGGAGAAGTCTGTCCTTTCCTTCATCCGTCCCTTCCTGTTCCTGCGGTGACATTCAACTCTTCCCAATGTCTTGATGCGCTCCCTCAGGTTGTCTCAGATCTCCGTCAGTGCTGGTCTCTCCTCCGCTGCTGCTTCACGGAATGCCTTCCTCAGTCTCCGCAGATCCCCCCCCCCCCGCCCCCCCCCGATGGATTTCTATGGTAGATAGATAGATAGATAAAACAACAAATGATAAACAAAATATATAACCTAAAAAAAACCCAGAAAAACAGAGACATAATAAATACTCAAAACCAGAAAAATGTTATGATATACCATAACTAATGAAATAAAGCGAGCAGTGAACCCGAAAGCTGAACTTAAGATGAAAGAAAAAACAAAACAAATCTGGAGTTTCGAAATCTGCATGGACTCCCATTATCAGAGTGATAGCTGGCCATGATGGAAAATTAAATTCCCTTTGACAGAGAGCAGCTGTGGCAGAGCGTCGGCGTCCACTTGGCCCTCTGCCCTCGCCAGGGAGTGTGACAGGCCAGGGCCATCCAAGCGAGGCATCTGTTGAGATACTTCCCCCTTGGTTTGGCTCCAATAGTCTCCAAGCACAGGGTTACATCCTAGCGTACAGGTGGGAACACAGAGTGAGACATTATGGTAATATATGTATATATATAAATATTTTTTTAATATATATATATATATATATATATATATATATATATATATATATACACACACATACACACACACACACACACACACACACACACACACAATTGCTTTCTCTTTCTGTCGTGCCCCTTCCCCTTAGAAGGAATATGGAGCAGTAACAGGGTCCCTCTTGACGTGTCCCCCGTGATTTTTGCCGGAACTCGGGTTTCACCTTTGGAGTTCTGAAAGGCACGGTCACAACCTGCAAAACCTCATTAGAATACTTACAGATGGAATATTATCTCGCCTTTCTCCTTGTTTGTGCCGGGTTTGTTTTTTGTTGCCCCCCACCCCCCCTCCACTATTCTCATTTTGACATTTATTCATTTGTTTAAGAGGGCGCCATGTGTTTGTTCAAGGACAAAATGACAAAAAATACCTATTATTTTTTTGTTTTTGTTTTCCTAGAGAAATAATTTCATTTCCATATTCGTTCGTTGATCAAAGGTTATTTGAAAGTAACTCTTAACACCTCGAAGACTTCTGAGCAGTTGAGACTTGCTGCTCTCAGTGTGAGAGTGCTGCTTCAGTGTGCCCAGAGTTCAAGTAATTATTCAGAAAAGAAGCCTGTTTGTTTGATTACTTATGTGTTTGTGTGGTTGCCTGCCCGGGCAGGTGGCGGCATGCAAACGCGCAGTCAATCAGAGTCGGTCAGCCGGTGTAATTTTGCCGCAAAAAGTAAATCATTTTTGAGCGCTTTCGAATTAGCCAGCCTTCGCCGGCCCCTCACTCCCAGATTTGTAATTGTTTTTTTTTTTTTCTGTTATTCCTTTTTCCCCCTTTTTTTTCAAGCTCCAGACTCTTTCCGGATCATTAATCAGGAAGTTCTTAACAGGCTGCCGTTGCCCATTTCCCCAGACAGGGTGTTTGATATGGGTAAATGTGCGCCAATTTTTCCGCTCGAGTTGAACCCGCTGCCCTCTAACACCACCTGCAGTGCTGAAGGTTACCGTTCTCACGGTTCACTCTCCGCTTAAATTAGACTCTGCTTAAATCCAACCGAGCCCAGGTAGGATTTCAGTATCCAATTTCTAAGGAATGGCCTCTGTATTTTTCCTATGCCCATGTCTCCTTCTTTGCTAAGCTTGCTGCAATAGGCTCACTTGGTAAGAAGCAAATTATGTACGTTTCCATCTATGATGAACACTTTATCTGGCAAAGCCCCTTTTCCTTCTTCATCAAGTCAGTGCAGTTTTGCGTTTATTTTTTATCCCCCTAAGAGGAGTTTTGCAAAAGAGCTAACGTTTTTGACACAGGTCGGTAAATAGCTGATAGACTCCTCTTCGGTAGGTTTCACAAACTGTCACCACCAGGCATTTTCATCCCCCTCTCATTTCTTCCAGGGCAAATCGCTCCCAGATTAGCTGGCGCTTAACGTATCCGAGGTGTCACACGAGTTGAATGTCTCCCGTACGGGCTAATCAGTTAGCGCAGTTTGCGCGGGGCCATGTTTTGACACCCCTGGCGCCCGCGCAGGGTGTCAGCGTGTATTACTGAGGGTTTTGAAACGTTCCCCCGGTTTTTGAAAGGGAGCGACGGGACGTCTGGAATCAAAGACCAAGACGCCGTGCGAAACATGCTCTAATCCAATCAGTCGCTGTAGGCTGGTCCCAGATCAGAAGATGTCGCTGTCACCCTCATCCCTTTAACCCCCTCAGTCTAATCCAGACCTATCCCGGGTGTGGCTGCTCAGCTGGGACAGCCGCGATGAATAATACAGCGTCTTAAGTAGTATCGATCACTTCGGGGTGGATGGAGGACAGTGCAGGACTTTTATTGGGAGATTTACAGGTATTTGCACCCCGGCGACATTCACATTAAAGCCGACCTTCCAAAATATGATGAGAATCATAATTGGGTACTCTATTGTGACAAAAGCTTCACGAGAGTTTGCTGATACATCAGCGAGGATATATTATCTACAGAAGTTCAAACTTTGCTCGACTAGTGGAAAATAAATTGAAGCATACTGTGCTATGGGTTAGCCAACTAACGGGTGAGGAAGAGTTTGGGTTAGGTAACCCTAACCCAACCCTAACCCACTTACAGCTAACTACAGGTTAGCTAACCTTTCTGCAGGATCAGCTGGGTTAATGAAAGCCCCCTCACAAGATTTTTGGCATCGCTTCATGATTACCCCGAGATATTTTTTTGTCTCAACACCACTCAAACCCTCCCAAACCCTCTGTGAACCACAACAGCGATATTTTTAGTTGACTGACAATATACAGTGACAACGAGGTGTTGTGGAAAAGAGAGGGCGGGGGCGTTTTATTACGGTTGATTTAATTTGAACATGGCAAACATGCTGTGCTACTCCTTCAGTCTCGGTAAACATTAAATTTCACTATGTGGCTTTGAAGATATTTCTATGCGACAATTGACATGAGAATTAAGGTTTCATTAGCATGCAAGTCACATTTGGGTTTGACACCTGGGCTTTAATTCTCATCACTTCAATGCATGATTTGAGTGAGCAGTGGCGTAGATTGGCAGCATTTGGCATCATGAAATATGGGACTGAATCGCCCCTATCCTGCCTCAGAAAAATGAGACCGAGACACTCCAGGTGGATGAGAGGAGCTGGAGGGACAGCAGCGATGAGCACAGAAAGGTTGAGCAGGTAAGGGCGTGGGAATATTTGGGGGTCATTTGACCTGCAGTCAGAACTAGCTCCACATGCTTCACTCTATTATATCGATGCTAAAATGTGGTCTACATCATCTGTCTAAACACATGGTCCAGTTCAAGCTGTGGAGATTCTCTGAATATCTTGCACTCGCACAGTATGCCCCCATCAATTTCTCCTCCTCCACAAGCCTTCTGAGCCTCCGTAGCGGTGGTTTTGCAACGCCGGTCGTTTGGTATCTGAAAGTTTCGAACAAATTTCCCAAACTAAAATTATACTGGTTCATGGATATACTGTAAGTGGGCCTAGTGCATGGGGCAGGGATTGAGCGTAGATTAACATATCCTTCTTTCTTAACTGGCAAAGCTGTCTCTCCTGGCCTGCCTGTTTTGAGAATCTCAGCAGCCATACTGGTAAGAGTGGACTGACATTTGCAAATCCCTGCTGATATACTTATCATGGTCAATTTGCACAACGAGCCAATAAAATATTGCTTGTTGTACCTTATAGCTAATTGGAAATAGGACAAAGAGAACTGAGGTGGTGACAGTACAAGTGTATGCCACTGATGATCACATACAGTACATAGGCCCTTGAAATGTCACTAAATAGTGACACAAAAACCCTAGACTTGGATTTGATTCGATCAAATATTCGTCCATTATTATTCATCTTCAACATATGACATAATATACCAGTGGGGTCCCCGTGTTATCGACTCAAAAAGATTGCAGGGCACCAATGTATGGACCTCATCAGTTTTTCTGCTAAAGTTCTTATTTTTCCCTGACTTTAGGATTAAATTTACGGTTGTTGCCAGGTTGTTCTTTAAAGTGTTTTCTTAGCTATTGTTGCCCAGGAAGATTGTGCACCAACACCAATTTCAAGGACTTGGAAAATTGTTTAACTCTCATTTTTTGAAAGAATTCCAAAGTTATTTTAGAAGGAAATATCTCATAGCAAGGCATTTTACACAACAGTGCACAGGCTTGCGTATGGAAGTTTCCATTTTTTGTATCCGTCTGTTGGAGCCAGTGGAGCATGTGCTTTATAACGGTAGGCACTTAACTCGACGGCTTAGTTTCACCTGCTAAGAGAGTTGTCTCCCCGCACATCGGCACAGGTTGTCTAAGTGACCTGCTCTTCCATTTAATGGTTGGCTAACAAAAAGACTTAAATCGCTGTATTTTGGCTCGCCTGACACAGCATTTAGCAGAGGCAGGCGAGCATGTGACAGTTCACTCGATACCAGACTGCCTTTTCTTCCTCCTGCTAATTTTGAGCTTTTTCTTACTAACATATCTCACTGCAGGTACCGTGGATGTAGTCTTTTCCCTTGAAATTTTTCAAAAAATATGGAGATGTTTTCACATTTCTGCAGGAACACGTGAGTTAGTCATGGAGCCTCTTGTATAATGTTTATACATTAAACATTATTGATTATACCACCATACAATATTTAAAAATTATGCCTGCCTGATGTTCTTATCGCTTTCATTCTACATACCTATCTATCTTGAACAAGTGATATGGATATTACAGTAATTACACGAATAGTGCACTCGACGGCACTTGACCACAGTATGGCGAAACATTTAGGCGCCCTGTCTATATAAAAGCTTGGAAGATGCCACTGATCAGTCATCCAATCTGTCTTTTTGCTTTTTGGTGTCGCTTTTCCCGACAGCGTTTCTGCTTTCTGCACCAGAACTGAGCGGGTTTTCCACCAGGTTGCGCGCCTGCGTATTGAGATGTAGGTCTCCTATCTGGCCTGCGCGCACCGTGCACGCCCCCGGCATGGGCTGCAAGAGGGAATTACTGGAATGCTCCAAAATAATGTTTTAATGCTTTTGGATCTAGTCTTTAACCTGTGTGCGTAGGCGTAAAATCCTGTTTCCACAGAATTTAACACACACACACACACACACACACACACACACACACACACACGCGCACACACAGTTCTGACTTTTAACTCCAGAGAATAGTGGATGTTCAAATGCTTTATCAAAAAGCATGTAGTATACTTTTGTCCTGAAATAATTAAATATCATATACTTATAATCTTTTTCTTGCCATATTGTCTTAGAAGAAGACTTCTTCTAACTTACTGAAGGTCATTTTAAGTTCTTCAGTTAGAATAGTTAGAATTCTCATTTGGGTCGGTCCTTTTGGTCCGTGGCTTTGTTAACCGCCTCCAAATAGTTTTTGTTCACTAAATGGAGAAGGGCTTTACATTGGTCCTTGCCTGGGGCCTCCAAACACTAAAACCGCCCTTGCTCACACAAATGTTCCGGGAATGGTCAATCTAAGTGGTTTATTTAAACTCTGCCAAAAGGAACATGTCAAGGATAGAGCCATGAACATCAAATTGATATTTAAGAAATAGATCTTTTGCATTACCTTTTGACATTGGGTCTAATCAATGTGTAAATGGTGAAGCAAGGATACTGGGTCAACCAATTCAAGACAGACTGTTGACAGACTTTTTATTCCTTGGACTGCTCCATTCAAATACACCTCTTAGTATTAAAGGCCGTCTCTGGTCTTTTCACAGCAATTTGACAACTTTGTTTTTTTGAACTGTATAGAGAAAGCTGTTCCAGAAAAAAACTTGTGAAACAATACAAATTGCCTTGTGACTTGGATCGGCTCAGCTGCCAATAGTCAACTTAGGCCATAATGAATCAACTGTGAAAGTAATTAATTCAAAGAACAAAATTGTTTGGCAAGCCCATAATGCACCGTATCTTCAAACTTGACAACTCGCAATGTTTTCCAATGAAAAAACCTCTTTCTGAACTGGTGTAATTTTCGTGTATAATGCAACTTAATAAGTAATTCCACAAGGATCATTAGAGATAATAAATTATTCAGCCAGTCAGCCACAAGTACTTTAAATTACATTGGTTGATTTAAATGCAAGTGAAAGGGATTTTGGTGATGCTAGATGTCAAGAAACACCGGGGCACAATCGAGGAGTTGCAATTGATTTCCAGCCCTTTAAAAAAAAAAAAATATATATATATATATATATATATATATATATATATACTGTAAATATATATATACATATATATATATATATATATATATATATATATATATATATATATATATATATATATATATATATATATAATATAGTCTATTTTCTGTCAGTGAGCGATAAGGATTAGAGATTCTTATTTGAGGTGATGTTGCAATAAATAGATTCAAAATCCCTCCCATCCCTCAAAATATCTATATATTTTTTATTGATATATGGGCTTAATTTTATTGATATTTGGAGATTATGTTAAGATTAAGAGAGAGAGAGATGGCAGTGGAGGGGAGATCTCATAAGGACAATAAACATTTTCTTCTTTGTGTCTATGCTGTGTACTGTAACTGCTCATAGGGCCATATTTCTCTCTCTTCCAGTGATATTATTTAGAAGATATACGCTTCTTTTTAGATATGTATAGCATCCTTTTTTCAATATATTATCATATAAATGTCATAGAAATTCTTTCAAAATGTTTGAGTGATATACTCCCAGAGATAGATACTTCCACTTTGTGAAAAGGCAAATCATACAGTGCAACTGTGTTAAATGCGTGTGAATAAAAGGATCTTCTCCCAAATCTGGGATAAACAGAGACAGCCACTCTGAAGTGACCAAAAAACATTTAATTACACGTTCAAGCGATGCAGTCTGACGCCAACTCTATTATGCAATGTTCATGTATTAGTAAAATGAGAGAAAATGTTCGGCGGTGCGTCGATGCTGATTGAAATGTAATACAGACGCTCCATCTCGGGACTCCCGTGAAATGTTTTTAAAGCCACCCACTCCCGATTTTCTGCAGATATTCAACAGATATTCCCCTTTATGTCTGCAACTCACCACCAAAGAGGCCGTTCACTTACCCACAATGCACTCCGGCTTCAGTACTGTGGGCCGCTGAGAGATGCATATACAATTTACAGGTATATCAATATATATATATATATATATATACACACAATTTTAACAGCAATGTTTGAAAATATCTATTTTGGGTTATCTTCACTCATTTGCATGCACCATTTTTCACTGCAACATTTACATTTTTCCTTTTACCTTATATTTTTCACTTTGCTTTGGCAATGTTAACATATGTATGTTTCCCATGCCAATAAAGCATTTTAAGATCAAACTGAAAAAAATTGCTCGAGATTAGTGAGCATAGTGGTACTCTCTGGTATCTTTGTTGATAGATGTGTACATTTGTTATTTTTTTATCTTCCCTCCTATCCCTTCCTTGACTTGTACTCGTTTTCAGGCTGTGACACCTGAATTTTGCCATGGCGATGAATAAAATTGCTATCTTATATTATCTTATCTTATCCTATCTTATCTTGCAACGGTACACAAAGACAAAGCACCGTGATACAGTAGACCTGGAATGCCTTTGAAAGGGCCAAAAAGAAAAGACTAGTGTTCGATCACAACTTCACAAAGTCAATAGAGGGAGCAGATCAAATGGGGCGGGGTGCTCTATTCCGTAGCTTCAGGACAATCGCCCTTTAGCTGTGACCAGGGCCCTGGTGAACCAGAAGCATCTGGTCGGAAGACCGAAGTAACATAGAAACGGAATTGGGGCGATGAAATCTGGAGCTCCAAATGAACTAACGACGGACTTGTGTGCTCAATTTTAGCCAAGTCATGTTTTTTTTACGACCAAGAGAAGGACAGGGGTTTTTTGCACGTGGGCCCCTCGTCTGGTCGACATCATTTTCAGGCGAGACGTTCTAGAATTAGGTCCATTAACGCAAATGTTTAAGCCTAAAAGAAAAATCAACTTTAATCAAATTTTCATAAGCAGAAAAAATGGTCAGATGGTCTTTGTCTATGTCTATGTTATCATGAAAATACATTTGTTGCAAACTGTACATTTTAGCAGTTTTTTCATGGTTTTATTGACTGTTTAGCTCTTCCACAAATCTAAGAGATTAGAAACGGTAGGTTGCGGAGCTTACCGCTGGCGACTTGCTGCAGATAACACTGTAGCTCTGGATGTACAGTGGCAGTTGCAAAAGGTGGTTTTAAATAAAATTACTGTGACTGTATAGGGTGAGTTTCCTGTTTTCTAAAAGAAGATTTAACATGCTATGAACAGTTGTAAATGATAGAAACCAACATTTTAATAAGGCCTGTGTTGAAAAATAGCCAACATATCCTTCAAGGCCTAAGTCTATCTACAATAACTGCTTCATATTATATACAGTACAATAAAGATGTGATAAACCAGTTTCATCTGTTCATTTTGAGACGGCTACCGAAAATTTACCCTCAATCATTTTCCAACTGAAACGATGTGTTCATTTTGGTAATTACACCTTCATTTACAAATGCAATTTATCCAACATTGTCTCTAGTCACGGATGGGGGTTGATCCCATGATCTTTGGTTTAGGAGACCGGCTCCTAGCCACTTGCCCACCATGCTACGGTTAATGGAAAAATAAAATGCGACTACAATCTCTGTATAGTTCTCGGTAATATATAAAGATCTGAGTATCTGTTGTCCCAAATTCCAAGAGGACAATTTCCTTTTACCTGTCCAAGTCCTCTCTAGCCTTGGGTGGGGGTCGATCCCATGATCTTCGGTTTACGAGACCGGCACTTTGCCACTTCCGCAAGCATGTCTGGCAGCAGGCTCAAAAAGGTACTCTGACTTTCTCTGTATAGTTCGGTATATTTTCAACAAAGAGTTTTGATCAGTGGTTGTCCCAATTGAAAAATACTTGTCGCTGCTGATAACAGCGATGCTGGCCGGAGAGCTGTTTTGTGGGGTCAGACGGGTTTCCACTTCCTAATGGCAACCAGCTTTGGGTCTACTGCGGCAATTGCAAAAAGTAGTTTTGAATAGAACTGTGATAGGAATGTTATCCAAAACATGTTCAAAATTTACGAAGGATGCAACACTTAACGTCTCCCCCATGGGCCCCAATTGAAGCACCGTGAGAATCTGCAGCAGAGCGATAAGTTTCTCACTCGTAAAGCATTCAGCGAGGTTGTTATAAATGAAGGGAAACCAACATTTTTAACGAAGGCCTGGGTTGAAAAAAGAGTTAGGAATAAAAGAGATGGAGCACCGGGCCCTGGAGAGGGTTCTGCTGAGGTCACTTCTTCATCCTTTGATCAACAAGGCAGGAAACCAGACGCCAAGGAGGCCCCGAGTGAAGGGGGGGCCTCCTAATTCATTCAATTAATGATGCTCAGGCACAAGCACGTTCTCTCTCTATCTCACACACACACACACACACACACACACACACACACACACACACCTGTAGGTACTTTACATTCTGGAGAATAATCAATGAAGACTCGGGTTTGATCCTAGACTCTAATTAACTTCTTGTTCCAATCATTCTCACCTTCATATAAAGACATGCCGCCATGGGTTTTTTCGCGTCTGTGTGCGCGTGTGTTTATATCGATATCTGCTCTCGCGCATGCACGTGCTTGTGCGTGAGCGTGCGTTTGTCATCCGTAAAAGATCTTTAATTGGACTTTCATTTCCATTTCTATTTGCATAGAAATGAAGTAAATTATGCAGTGGCTGCCTCGATCTCCATCTGATGATTACAAGTTAAGTTAATTAGGGGGAAATTTCCCGGGAAGTAAACACGCAACCTAAAGATCCATAAAGATATGAAGATGGGGTCGGCCGGTTGCTTTATGACTCATAAACTTCGAGCCGCGCCACGCATATATGTGAGCTAAACGTTTTTATTTTTATTTTTTTCGTTTTCCTTAATCCCTAATGTAGGCTAGATTATTAAAAGGTTATTAGACCTGGCGTGCTCATGTGTGCTCACTTTAAACGGAACTCACAGATTCAATTTATGTGTTTACCGCTTCATTCGCGCTTACAACGACTTCATCCCGTTTCACGATGAATTTAAGGGGCTGTGTATTACTGCATATCATTGTGCATCACAAACTGAACACACTCACCAATGACGGGTCGTCCAGCCAAAAATATATTTCCGAAAGAAAAAAAAAAAAAAAAGGGCTTTCCATAAAAATGTTTCAACTTTATTAATGACAGGTAATCATAAATATGTACTTACCATTCTCTACACGATGGAGGAGGATCTCATTACGAAACGCTGCGAGGAATACAAGTATAGAATTGCGAGGTGCAAAAGAATAAATAAAAAATAAAAAAATTTAACATTTGAAATTAATAAATAAAGCGTGAGTCACGACCGGGCGATCTGCAGCTAAGCGTATTGATCGGACTGGTGTGTTCCGCCTGTGTAATACTTAATGCATCTGTAGCAATGACAAATTGCGCCAAGTCCAGATACTCATGCTAAACCTGATATTGTAAACATTTTGTAGACATTAAATCCAGCACATAATGGAAGACTTGGAGGCAGAGTGCCATCAATTGAAAAAAAATTAAGCAAAAAAAAAATCCAGTTTAAAATGTTTTTTTTTAATTATTTTTGCTGAATTATTTTTACTTTCCCTGCCATTCAGGGGCCTAAATGAATCAAAGAAAAAACATTGATTAATATTTTTGCGCTGTCAAATTACAATTAGCAATCTATTGATTTATGTTACAAAAAGCCTGTACGTCACAGTGTCAATGTTTAGAAATGCTGTCACAAGTCAACTAGAGATGAAGGTGGTGGAACCCAGATGCAGGACACACGGAGACTTAGGCAGGAAATGCTTGAACAAATATCTTTTAACGAGAGACTACAGGACATACAAATAACACTCACACCCAGGAATTTATGATCCAACTTCACTGACTGGGGAAGACAAATTTAATACACTGGGATAACGACTAGACGAGACAGAGGTGAGGGGAAAAGACACTCAGGACGCCTGTAGGACAAACAAGAGAACACAGGACCAGGAGGAAACAGAGAGACACCACTAAACTACTCTTGGGAGAGAAGGAACAAGGCAACAGAATTAACTTATAACAACCACAGTGCAAAACCCTGACAAATGCCTGCAATCAACGTACTTGCTTTGGTTGAACAACAGTTGGAAATTGCAGGTCTATCTCCATTCTGTAGAAGATATTCTACGTTTTGGTTTGATTTGAACCGTGGGCAGGGCAACCGGACCTCAGAAGAATGCTTACAGTGGATAACCAATACCAGTGGTTGACTTAACACAGCCTGCGCTTGTGAAGCAGTGGACAAATATTCGGACGCTTCTCAAACTAATAAAAGTGGATCTAATTTATAAAAGAGAAGGGAGCCCTCTAGAGCTCCCTGATTGTTGATACATTTGTGTTTTTTTGAATTTGTAGTACAACTTGCATCACTATAAATTAACTTTCACCTCTCCGTCACCTGCCATCCGCTGTCTGGTATTTTGCTATTCACTTGACCGTAGTGGACAGCTTATAAACACCAGTAACTACAAGATTAATCTTTCAAATATTGGTTTCCCCTGAAGATTGTTTTAACATTTGATGCAATTGATACTTCTGGCATATTGATATTTGCATTTTTGCTGAGAATGGCGGACACCACCATCATCAATGGAAACAGCATATAGTTAAACGCATGTTTAATACAAATACATTGCATGGCATGTTTATTTTTTTTTTTTTTTGTGGCAGCTAAAAAAGGTATAAAATATGAGATTTTCTAACAAGATAATCTGATGGATTTCACTTTAAAAAGTGCATTTAAGCAAAGCTGTGTTAAGTTTACTGGTAGCCTCGGTATGTCGAATAAAAAGATTAAATGTGGCTAGCCAGAAAAAAACCCCCAAATAAAACAACTGAAAAATTCCTACATGGCTTCCAGGAAATGTCTTGGTAAACACTGGGCCAATGCCACTCCTTAACATGAACTGAAACTAGCACAGAGCATAACAACTGCTAGTAAAACTCGCATAGCAATCCACATAACCTGCAATCTTTCTGGGACTGGCGATTCTAACTTGTGCCATCTCATCCTCCACCTATATCCACCCAGTCTGATTCCGCTAATGCCCCAACTAGCCCCAGTCGGCAACCCAGAGACTGCTTACTAGCGTTCAAAATGATGAAGGGCCCCATGATTATGCCAGCCCGCACACAACAATACGCACCATTGTTATAGATTATACCTCAGTCATGGTAATACACTCACTCAACGCTACTACAGGTCCATCCATTAACAAACGAGCTTTGAGAGAAAGCTGAGTGCATATTCCATTATGAAGGAAGTGTGTGTGTGTGTGTGTGTGTGTGTGTGTGTGTGTGTGTGTGTGTGTGTGTGTGTGTGTGTGTGTGTGTGTGTGTGTGTGTGTGTGTGTGTGCGTGTGTGTTTGTGTGCGGATGGGTGTGTGTGTGGGTGTGTGTGTGTGTGTGTGTGTGTGTCTGTGTGTCTGTGTGTGTGTGTGTGTGTGTGTGTGTGTGTGTGTGTGTGTGTGTGTGTGTGTGTGTGCTCGTGTTTGTGTGCGGATGTGTGTGTGTGTGTGTGTGTGGGGGGGTGGAATCAACCATGGAAAAAACATCTTGCTAATTCAACAACCATCTCTCTTTCTCTCGAGACGGAGGGATGGAGGTGAATTATACTTTGATGGACCGGCACAGTACATCACCGCAATAAAGCCTGTTGACAAATCTGAAGGGATCATTTGGGCGGATATCAGTGCGATGGTAGTTTCTGTGCAATGTAAACCAGACCTGGCAACGAGCCAGAGCAAAGGAATATCTTACGTTGTGTGTACACTCGCTGTCACTTACCAACGTCTATGTTTGACGACTTAACACATTGACACAGGTCTGCGAGAGACGCACGGATGTATTCAACAGCTCAGTCCAGTCCAGCCCTCCACTTGGTTCAGTAGTCGATTTCATTCCATTGTCCCTTTTGTGTTGGCTCTTTCGCAATTAGGGCCGAGGCGCTGATGTGAAATGAACGCAAATAAACCTTGTGGGAAGATGGCATGCAAGATTCTAATTCACAGGGCCAGGGCAACAGCTGTCAAAAATGCACACAACCCTTGCACATGCACACAATTATTTTTTTTTAAGATAGCAAGGTACACATATACAAAGACAGATATGCTTTTCTAGATTGATAGATAGACAAAGACACTTACAAAGCATCTGATGTTATATCCCTTGTTTTCTAATTAGGGGTCTACACACAGAAGCCCAGTCTAGCCAAAGAACTGTCACCAACGTTTCATAGAATTAGACACACTACATCTTGAGAAGGCTCAATACTGGGTTCTGGCGTCCCAGGAGATCCGACAGCCTCAGCATAGCCCTATACCATGTATAGTTGCACAGTGATAATCCTTTCATTCTTCCACCGGCACTGCAAAGCCAGACCAAATGACTGCCATACAACACTAATAACCACCACCAATTAAATACGGGACTGCCTTGTTACAAAGCCCGCTGGCACCTCAGGCCTACTCAATGGCACGGGTTCTTCATTTTCTCAAAGGCTTCCTCCATTAGATCCTCAAAGGTAACTGTCAACTCAATGGAATGCATTTGTTCCCTCTCTGAATACCTTCCTGTGTCAAGGTCTCAGGGTAGTGGACACCCTGATCTGAGGAACCTGAAGTTACATTTCATCATCTGCCAACAATTTCCAGTCCTATGCCACCACCACATTTTTCCAATGAAAGAATGAGCCTGCACTATGGCATTCTGTCCCTCCCGTACAAAGCCAATATTTCCATTTTCTTTGTTAAAGGGACTTGAATTAACCTCTATGAGCTTGCTTTCAACTACAGCTACAAAATACTTGAGAACTTGGTTATGAAGCCAACTGTAGCTACCCCGCACGAGACTAATCAACCTGACACTAGACTACAACCTGACATGATGTGCTCAAGCGTAGCGTGCCTGCGTGCAAATGACAACTTTCATCTTCACCTAGCACGGATGAGGTTTCGCGGGGTTTGGAAGCAAATCATACGTTTCTCCAAGGATCAACGTAACACGACTTAACATGCTCCACAAATCTGGCCAGCCAATCTTCCACCTCGCTACACCAATTCATCCACTGACCTTGTTTTGCCTGTGAAACTGCCCCTGTTCAAGATGTGTGGTACAGAGTGTTGGTACGAGGAGGGGGGCATGGACTTACGGATATCTCCATGTCCAAGTACAGATATTACAGTGGATTTTGTGATGATTTTTTTCTATTCTTAAATGAGAAACAGGCATTGTTCTGGGTCTGGCATAGAATCCCATTTGGTTCTTATTTTATTTTGTGGCCAAGATGATGCAAAAAAAAACCTAAGTCATGCCTTTGTGAGCGCTAACTCAGGTCTGAATTAAGTTCTGACACTTGGAGTGATGGGATGTGAAAAACAGGCTGGGAAGAAGGGGTTCTTCATAGAATGACAGAGATAGCAAGTGGGGAGGCGATGGGACACCACCTACAGTAAGCACCGCACATCCACTCTTCCGGCTCTGGGGAGGACGGGAGTCAATAGGAGGTGGAGCAAGGCTGGACAGTCACACGGCGGGTTGATGTACTGTAGCCACCGTGATAAATGGGGTGAAAGGCCGGGGAGACTGCATTAGCACCTTTTTAAAATGCCAGAAAGGTCTTTGGACTTTGACACCAGGAACCAAGGGGAGGGCACGGTCTGAGAAGTTCCACGCCACTTGGGCTGCATTGAAATGGCAGAACATTTCGCGAGATCCCTGCTCTCAGCTGAAAGTTTGCCATTTAAATATGAGAAGACATTATTTTGAATCACCACTGTTTCAACAGTGCAGCGGTTTGCAAGTAGGGGATCTGAGGAAGATACGTGTTCACTGGCAAAAAATTGATGGTTAGAAAAAGGTATATGGGTCAGGTTATAGCAAAATTCCATGACATAGTCTGTGTCAGGTGTATTGCACTCGAAATAACATAATTTTTTTTTTTTCCTATTTGATGTCCAGGCCTCGCCTTGGCTTTGAGAAAGTCACATGCTCTTCCCAAAAGAATTTGTTCTTCTGATCGATCGATGCATTGCCATTCTTGTGGGGGATTTCACCAACAAGTTTGAGGCACGGTGGCGCAGTGCATTGCACTGCTGCCTCACAGCAAGAAGGTCCTGGGTTCGATTCCCGCCTGGGGCGCTGTTGGCACCGTGCTCCGGCGGGTTATCTTCCAAAAAACAGGAGCCTTTCTGTGTGGAGTTTGCATGTTCTCCCCGTGCTCACATGGGGTTTCCTCCACCCCCACCAAAAACATGCACCCATCATCGTCTGACCAGCGATGGACACTTATCACCTGGTCCCCGGGCGCGTCCACGTATGCTGCCCACTGCTCCTGGCTGTGCCCCCGGAGGAAGGACAAGCCAGGATGGGTCAAAAGCAGAGGAGCCATTTCACCGGCCACCATCAAGCATGTGCTTGTGTGTGTGTGTGCAAGCATGTGTTGTGGAGTGTCGTGTGACGATTAAAGACTGTTTCTTCTTCAATGGAAGCGGCATATAGTGGAGCATAGTGCAACAAGTATAACACAAATACATTGAATGCCTGTTTCTTATCGAGTGCCAGCTCAATAAATATAGGACGAAAATAAAACATGGGGTGTTTAACAAAAAAATGAAGATTTGTGTGTGTGTGTGTGTTGACCTCATCTTTTATCTCCATTAAACGTGTTAATTAAGTAAACTGTCATAGAAACACTCACTGTGTGTCTAGACAAGATTGTTCCCGAGCAGGAAAGGGACTATGGTATCGTGTGTGATGGAAAGGTTTGACTTGACAGGTGTCTACATATCTAGGCTACATCACATATTTAATTGACCAAATAAACTTGGAACATTAATTACATGCACTAACAGCCAGCCACATCTGATGCATGGACAATTGGTTCTTTGCTTGAAGGGTTGTATTTAGTGTGACAGTTAGCTTTATAATTACCTGGCTCGAAAGTAATCACACTTTGGGGCCGACTGCCACAACGGCACAACGTTTTTTTTTTTAAACAAACAGCACGTTTTTTAATGTTTGCCACGTTTGTCATGAAAGGACTTCAGCGGTTCAAGCCAACCCAGTTTTGTGGTTAAGCACTTTTTTAAGCAGGATTTTCATCACAGATACACCCTATGAAGGGAAATACAAGTGGGAAAAGGCCATCTGTCTGGGCGGGAGGCATTGTGTACTTCATATTAAGAGATTGGGGCGAGAGGCGAGGCAGGCGGTTTATTCACGGGGCGTACGTCAGCGCATGCCGTGTATGTTTTAGCATCTGCTCGGGCACATAATCAAACTGTCGGCCCCCATTACACCATATATATATATCTCCTGGTAATTTTGTTTCTCACACACAGGCAAGCGCGATCCTACGATCACCCTCACACTAAAATAGTGGGAAAAAGTCAAGAGCCAGAGGCTTTGTTTCAATTGTCACGAAAAATACTATTTCTGCATTTAAAATACAGCAGCGTTCCTCAGTGACATTTCTGTCTGAAATCAGTGTGTGTGGGTTTTTTTTTAACATAAGTCATTTCAGTAGCATATACTTTATGGTAGCATTGTCAGAAAACATGACATAAAAAATGTGAAAAAAATGCCTTGTGTTGTCTCTATGTTCTGAAAACGGTAGGGCCTTCCACCGAACAGCCACAACATTAAAACCACTGACAAGTGAAGTGAATAACATTGCTCATCTCGTTCTAATGGCACCTGTCAAGGGGATGGATATATAGGTCTTGTGGGGCGTTCCCGATATGCAGCGGTTAGGGCCTACCAAAAGTGATCCATGGAAGGACAACCGATGAACTAGCGACAGGGTCATGGGCAGCCATGGATTAGTGGTGGTTTTAATGTTGTGGCTGATCGGTGTATGATGAAAGACTGTAGGTAGTAATAGTATAGTAATAGTAATAGCAAGCATAATACAATTACAAATGGAAGAATTATTGATGTCTTTTTCCAATGTGTGCATTTTATTTAATACTATACAGAGTAAATAGGGTTGGATATTCCAATGTTTCTTTGAGTCAATATCTCGAGTCCATATTTGAACAGTCAATCAAATGTTGTATTGAGCGTTATTTTCCATATTGTTCTGCTGTGGTACTGTGTGTAGAGGTTTTAATTAGTATAGACTGTTTATAAGCGAGGACTTTTAGGGGCCAGTGCACACATCTGGACTATTTCTTCATTGTGATAAGAAACACAAAAGCATTGTCGGATGATGTATCGTTTCTGAAACGATTTATACCACAATGTTTGTTAATGTTCTTACTGTATTTCCTCACTTTAATGTAAAGTGTCTGAGTATTTCCAAAATGCGTCATACAAATCCAATGTATAATAATAATAATAATAATAATAATAATAATAATAATAATACAATAATTTTATGACGTGTATAAAAATAATAATTATAAATTTCTATTAATTATTATTAATTATTGATATTACTACTACTACTACTACTACTACTACTACTACTACTACTAATAATAATAATAATAATAATAATAATAATAATAATAATAATAATAGTAATAATAAATATAGCTGCAGGCAGCAATACATGGGGTCCGATTTATTTGTTTTAGGTATGTGTTACAGTTTTTTGGTTTCTGTGAAATGCATCACTATTTACTAAACTTACAAACTTACTTATTTTTTATATTGTGACTGATCTTGAGGACTGTTTTTTTGAATGGCTACTTTATTGTATTGGATGTTTGGCTATATTTTGGCATCTGGTACAATTAAAAAAAAAAGAAAAAGGTTACTATTACTATTCATAACAATAATAATAAATTTATTTTATTATATAAATATAATAAACACATGTTATTTGTAATTACTGCATTATTGTATTTTTCCTGTTAATAATGTACAATTCGAGAATTCTGTATAATTGTTACTTGTCTATATTTAATGGTGACAACATTAATGGAAATTTAACGTTAATTTGGCATTAGAATTATTAACGAAAAACTTGTCAATTTTAAACACTTTCTGTCTTTAATCTGCTACGTTGAGCTGTAGGAAATTTTTTATACATGGCATTTCTTAAAAAATATATATTTTTTTTATTTTGAATCAAATCTTGTCGTTGTTTTAACTTACTTTGTTGTGTTTAACTACATCAGTGTCAGTGACGACAGGTGATGTGTCTCGTGTGCGTCAATGATGATGTAGTTATGTAAGTTTATGAATTTAGGGAGATTTATGATAGTAGTCGAACTTAGAAATTTTATTGGTGACATTTTTCCTCCGATTACGTTTTCAATGAGTAATGTTTCCATGAAATATGAAAAACGTTGTTGTATTTCTGTGAGAATTACCATTGCACGGCTTCTATTTCTCCAACGGCTCACTTGATCTCGATGCATCACTCAGTTGCATTTTAGAGTAATGGGGACCACAGAGATTAAATATAAATCAAACAGATCTATAGACATCTATCAGTTAAGAAGATACATACAGTGGGGCAAAAAAGTATTTAGTCAGCCACCAATTGATCATGTTCTCCCACTTAAAAAGATGAGAGAGGCCTGTAATTTTCATCATAGCTACACTTCGACTATGAGAGACAGGCTGGGGGGAAAGAATCCCGGAAATCACATTGTAAGATTTTTAATGAATTAATTGGTAAATTCCTCTGTAAAATAAGTATTTGGTCACCTACAAACAAGCAAGATTTCTGGCTTTCACAGACCTGTAACTTTTTCTTTAAGAGGCTCCTCTGTCCTCCACTCCTTACCTGTATTAATGGCACCTGTTTGAACTCGTAATCAGTATAAAAGACACCTGTCCACAACCTCAAACAGTCACACTCCAAACTCCACTATGGCCAAGACCAAAGAGCTGTCAAAGGACACCAGAAACAAAATTGTAGACCTGCACCAGGCTGGGAAGACTGAATCTGCAATAGGTAAGCAGCTTGTTGTGAAGAAATCAAATGTGGGAGCAATTATTAGAAAATGGAAAACATACAAAACCACTGATAATCTCCCCCGATCTGGGGCTCCACGCAAGATCTCACCCCGTGGGGTCAAAATGATCACAAGAACGGTGAGCAAACATCCCAGAACCACACGGGGGGGCCTAGTGAATGACCTGCAGAGAGCTGGGACCAAAGTAACAAAGGCTACCATCAGTAACACACTACGCCGCCAGGGACTCAAATCCTGTAGGCTTACACTAAATTAGTGAAGTTAGATTAAATTGATTTGACACAAAACCCCGACTGGTGAAGCTCCCAGAAGTCATCGCCATTCAACCCGGAAGTGATCGGAGAGTCGGACAAGTTCACCCAGAAGGACTCCACGACAGTGAGATCACGGGTTCCAGAGTACCCCTCCGAAAGTCCCCACACTGGCAAACACCGGCGCCTGGGAACTTTGGGACACTTTCCCTGTCCCTGTCCCGCTGACCGCTTACTCCCATATAACATGGATAAAAATTACAGGGGAAAAAGTCGAGCGGAACTCCACTCAGGCTCTGGGGAGCCTCTGAAACTTCTCACCACAACTCGCCGATCTTGAGATGGGGTTGATGTGTCAAATTTGATTAATTTCCCCTTTAGAAAAGTCAAATACTCCCTTCGAGTTGTTTGTTTTATTGTTTTTAATGAGTCACATTACTTTCTGGATCATTATTGTTCCTGGGTTAAAGTGTGTCATCATTTTTAAATCCTGCATTCATTGTTTATTTTCTTGAACATTAATTTTCTTTACCATCTTATTTTATCTCTTTTCTTTTATTTTAATTTTCATATGCCACCCACCACAGCAAAACCTAGTTATATCTCGTGCATTTCTAAAATCATCAGGAGCAGCTAAATATGTTGAAAAAACCTTTCCTGAAGGAAAATTACATTTTTCCAGATTTGTGTTCCCTTGTGTTTTATTTTTTTATGTTTTATCTCTCAACGTGTTTTCAAAACCAAGTTTGATTTCTAAAACTGTGGAGTTGGTATTCTGTGTTAAATATTCCCGTTAGATTACATGGGGAAACACTGTGGGGTGCACTTACCGAGATGATGAACAGCCCTGAACAACGCCGGTTGATGGGTTCCTTTCAAGTGACCGTCCAAGTGAAGACAATTCCTCCATATTCAATGTGATGTGAAGTCACAATGTGAAACCGTTTTGATAGAGTTAAACCTTTAAATCATACAACTGTTACACATACACGGAGATATTATTGTGTAGGGGGCATATACCAAGAAGAAGTCATGTTGACGTCACTTCCATAAACAAGACGAGGATACTTTGGTTTCACTTGTCTTTGAAAACTTTCGTCTCCGTATTCGAAGTTCTAAATCATATCGCGGACCTTAATCGACCAGTGTGATAGATCCATGTTAGTGTAAGCTGCACATACTAGACTTCATTTTCCGCGATGATAGTCAGTTCTCCGACAGTGAGGCCGAATCTGATACCGGCGTTATCCCGGACTTGGAGAACATTTCAAACACGGATTTCAACCTGAATGTGGTGATGAAACTGAATATTTTCAAGAACCACCAGAGGAGACTAACGATACGCCCGTTGTTTTTACAATGGAAGAAGTTGATGACGTGATGAAGTCCGTTGAGGTTGGTGATGCAGATTATGAACAAGTAGCAATGCACAAGTTTCTGAAGTTACCTGCAAATGCAGCCAGGGGCGAAAAGAAAATGAAATGAGGCCCCAAACAGGCTCTCAGAGTGTAGCTGGGGTAGGGTTGGTGTTAGCCCACATAATAACTCCAAGAACTTTGAAGATATTTGGCATACGCACATTTTTATATTAAATTACACAGCAAGGCTTATATACAGATAAACAGCGACTCTATATTGATAGAGAGATATTAAGTAGAAGTACAAGTGGATATACAGAGATATTAATGATAGACTGTACATTTTGTTGTCTTTTTAAAGTCTAATGAATTCCACTTTTATAAAACATGTATATTCTCACTGTTAAATAAAAGCTTTTTTAAAACCAAAAGATGTTGTGTGTCGATGTCACTGTTCAACGTCCCCTCAAAACACAAGAACAATGCAGAGATTGCCCCATGCAGCCGGGTGTCAAGTCCCCATTCAGCTGGGACACAAAGTGGCCATGTGACAAGTAGCCATGCGGTTGTGTTGGTCCATACCATTTGCATTCTGGGAGCTGGCTGAATGAAGCCAAGTGTGGGGAAAAATGTTGAAGGTGATTATCTCAGAAACACAGTTTGCCACACCCTTGGTATTAACAAGTCATTGCTTTAAAAATATTTTCTTGATTTGCACAAGTGACACCTTGCTTTGAAGCTCTGATTCTTCACTTTCATATGATGCGCAAAAGAAAAGTCATAAGCCACCAAATGTACCTAAAGTCTGCGGTGGGTCACATATGTTTACTATTATTTTATTTATTCCAGTAGATAAGCATGATAAAATAAATCTATTTATTAGAAATAACTCTGTCTGTTGGTATTTCTTAAGTGTTGTATCCAGTCGTCAATGTAAATGAAAATAACTCCTTAATCCTTCTTAGATTGATACACTTAATGACTTAAATTAACCCTTTAGTTTCCCCCAACTAAACCAAAATGGGTATGATGCCCTAAACAACACAGTTATTTTTTTTTTTATTAGTTATTAACTATTACATATTATAGTAGAGGTGTTAAGCTACAAAAGTGCTGCCAACATGCTTCAGATACGCTGCCATGTTAATCAATATGGAACATCACACCAAGCAGCATCAGCGTTGCGAAAGTGATGTGAATGCTGCGATGCCCTCGTACTTTTTTACGCTCTATGGCTTTATGGCTCTATTCAAAAGATGTATTTTAGTGAAAATATTGAATTACCAAGTCTGGTATGCATCAACCAAATATATAAAAATGTATGTGTGGTCATAACGTGGATTCCTGGGTTAAATTAACAAACTAATACATTTTCCCCCAGGACAAATAAAACCTCACGAAAGCAAATTGTTGCATCTGTACGAACTCCCATCGTGGTGAGGTCCAGATTGTCTATGACCAATCAATAGACTGCAGTGCTATCACGTGACCTGTTAAAACCGTCATCTTGCACATGTGCGCAGTGATTTCACCATTGAGGAGATGATTTTTTAATTAGCCTCGAATTAGCATTTTTTTACAAAAATGGACCGAAATTGGACTGATTTCTCTAATTAAGAAGACGCCATGTCGGAACTGCCCCTTATACAATCGTAGGTTCGTCCGTTCCACGCCATCCATACGCCACAGATTTTTCATGAAAGAAACAATATGTAATACTTTTTATTTTCATATTATCATTATTATAATTATTATCATCATTATTCTGATTTAATTCTTATTTTCACACATTAATGTAATTCCCTAGCCCCAATACATCCCAAAATGAACCGTGCTACACCTGTTGTCTTTGCGATTACAGCCGCCTACTGCACGGAAAATCCTGCTCGTACCTCTCAGCCCACAACTTCTTCGCAAGATTGTGTTTTCTTTGCAACACTAACGATGAACTTTTCCGAAAGATATGGCAGTCCCTGTTTATTCCCATTTTATACCTTTTTTTAAGCTTTCTACCTCTCCCTCTCTTCTGTCTCAGCAGTCGCTGAGTCACCCGTGGTGGCTTCGTCTTGCTGCGAGCTCAAATAGCTTCATCAAAGAGTACTGGAAAGGGTTTAGGGCTGAGAGCCATAGAAGTTGATCTGAACTATAGCGGTAAATCTCCCTGCCCGGTCTATGGGGGGGAAAAGAAGATATTCAAAGTGCGGTCTGTGAGTCCTTGGCTGCCTCAGACATGCCAGCGTGGGTTTTTCACTAGCAATTCTTCTGAGAAAAGCTAAAGAGAGGGGGACACAAATGTGGTAAATGGGACAAAAAAAAACAACCATTTGCATCAGAGTTTAATATTTTGCAGGTAGCGTGAAGCGTGTAGCGCTTATTAGTATTTGTGTTTTGACAAACAAGTGTCCTTTCGTTGGACATCTAATTACGACTTGCTTTTGGATGAAAGGCTTATTAGTAATTGACGACCCTTATTGGTATCAAAGATTGACTTTCTTACTTTATTTTGCTCTTCTCATGCTTTATTATTTTTCTACTTTGTCTTCGTGTTTTAGTCATTGTAAGTTTGGAGATGTCATCCCAACAGGCTAAATAGATGACACAAATCGTAATTGAGTTAAATATAATATTTATCTATTTTTATCCGATGCGTTTTGCTTGGCTTTAATTGCTGCTATTTGATGGCCTTCTATAAATGTAAAGCACTTTGAGTTGCACGTTGTGTATGAAAGGTGCTATGCAAATAAAGGTTATTATTATTGTCATTATTAAGCCGGTAAGCATATCCCACAATGTTTTGGAGGGCGAGACGTTAGTTAAATATTTAATTTCTATGCAGCGTCGTCATGCGGCCGCACTGTGCTGAAAGGAGGTGATGTGCCTATATGCAGATGACATCGTTTTCTTTATTCACAGTCAAGTACGCTGGCTGATACTACAAATGCATTGTATGTAATTCCGAAACACTGCTATGAGATCCGAGTTAGAGAATGAAAAGATTTTAAAAAAGGATCAAGGGTGGGTGCGTGGTTTGGGCCGGGGGTGGGGGTGCTGGCACCCTGGGGGGAGGAGTGGGCCAATGCAGGGGTGGCCAAGCAGGGTCACACTGCAAATCAAAGACAGAGATTCACAGCCATTTAGTCTTTAATCCCGAATCCCCCCCCCACACACACACGCAGGCACACGCACACACACACACACACACACACACACACACGCGCACACTGACGCATGCACGCACACACACACACAAAGAGACTGCGCTGTAAATGAAGAATGTACTGAATTACCACCAGCTCAGCCACACATACCCCCCAAGTACTCCACACACACACACACACACACACACACACACACACACACACACACGTACATGCACACATAGACACATTGGGGCGCAGCACTGAATTGATACTATTATATTGGCGGCAGTATTGAAATTGAGACGTCATCCCATGTCGTATGAGGTATTGAAATATTACAGGGACTTTGATTTGTAAATGAATAGATATATTGATATACAGTACATATATACTGTATTCCAATATTGTACAACATTCCGTATGACCTCCGTGACAACGAATTCCCAACCATATATGGAATTCCCAAATGTCAAACTCCATATGGAAAATCAATTAAAAAAAAATTATAAGAAAGATATTGAACGTGGCGGTTGCCTTTCCAATGTTGCCTTATTTTTCTATATGAGGTCTTTTGGAAACGATAAAACTCACTAATTACTTTGAGAACTTCACGAGCAAACGTTTGGCTGTACTGCCGTTTAAGCTGCACTTTCAATTTTTCTTGCACAACTATTAAAGTAATTATTACCATCCACTGGTTCTAGAGGGATGGATATGGATGGGTGGATGACTATTAGTGTAACTATCTACATCACTGCTTCAGGATGGACGGATGGGCTGGCAGTTACATCTGGCTGTGGACGCTCAAAATGAAAACATAATATAACTCGATTCGTCACCGACAGCTGATTATAAAGATTTTTTCGGCTTATTGGATGTTTCATTCTTGATTAAGTTGTTTTTGCCTGAAACACAGTCTCCCTTACTTTAGAGAGGTTGAGACGGCAATGCACAACCCATCCAATCCATTGCTTTTCTTTGTCTCTCAATGTAATATATATATATATATATATATATATAGCCCTTATATATAATATATATAAGGGCTGGAAAACAGTCATATATATATATATATATATATATATATATATATATATATATATATATATATATGTAAATGTATTTATTATTCATTATAAATTATTAATCAGTTAATTAATTATATTTCTTTCATACAGAAGAGGTGGCCATTTGCCAATGAGCTACTCGGTGACTTTGCATTTTTACAAACCTTCCACCTCCAAATCATAAATTGATTCAACCCTGAAGGTGGAATCTATATTCATGGATTTATATATTAGACATTGTCAATATGATGAAATAACACACGTATTTCTTCTTTGCCTGGAGAAAGGTCCCATGGTTTTACATGATTAGGATTATAAACAATGTTAACACAACCATGATGTTTTTTCTGTCTGTGTGTGTGTGTGTGTTTGTGTGTGTGTGAGAGAAAGGGGAATTTGCATATTCTGTTTTAATTGTTTCAAATTTGACCCAAGTCAATTATTCCGCAGTAATTTTGAGTACAGCGATTTAATTAGTCTGTGTTAAGATACCTGTGGGGAGATAGATCTTCTTGTATTTATTTTTTATTATTTTACGAACACAAACACGTATAATGAACAGAGAACGTTGAGTTTAAAATAATGAGAAAAAAACAATAACGCAACACGTACATGTTTAATAAAAAAAAAGTCAACAAATTAAAAGTACCTAATTGAAGAGTGGCAAAAAAACATATAGAGATTCAAATGAACAAACAGATTATGGACCTCACGTACTGGCTCGGCAGTACAGAAGACAGGATGCGCAATACAACTTTGATAACAACTAATACGTCATTCCAAGGTACTTGCGGAGGGAACTCAGCCCATGGATTACATAATTTAGAGAGAGATGTTTATTTAGAATGAATCACTGGACAGGCAATTCAGAATGAAACTACATGGAAATACAAAATACGCCAACGCATCGCCAGCAGAGCATTCCAAATAATTTACAAAAAAATAAAATATAAATAAATAAAATATGAAATCAATGTATAAAAAAAAAATCATGAATATAAAATAACCTTTCATTTTGAGGATAATAATTTCTTGTTCTTTTTGGGGTTTTTTTTAACCTGTGCTGTCAGCATGCTGGGCATACAACACAGAGTATTTGTGCTATTGCATCTAAGACAGAGTTAGTCTGCAAGTGGAGTTCTCAACCTGCAATGCAACTCAATATTCATTTGTAAATCATCAAGAACTGCTGCAATAACTCTGTCCTGTGGACGACCTGTAGAATGACAAGAGCACAGTTTTTTGTTGTACAGAACCACCACCAAGCCCCCTCTTTGGTGAACTATTTGACCATGTTTGGGTCTTTAAACAACTAATCACTACTCCAAGAGGGGGAGATTCACCACGGTGAGATAAATAAACATAGAACCAAACAACATGTACATGGAGAAACATAAACATAGAACCAAACAACATGTACACAGAAAAACATAAACATCGGACGACAACATGTATCGAAAAAACAGAGTTAATTAGGTCCAGAAAAACTGGAACAGCAATTGGGCACGTGGCCTCTTCCTGTCATAGTTATTGCAGTAAATGAGGAAGAAAAGGAGGGTGCTGGGGTGCGTTCAAGGTGCTGGTGGCGTGAGCGCGTCTGCGATGAGACTGGCAGTATGTGTGTGTGTATGTGTGTATGTGTGTGTGTGTGTGTGTGTGTGTGTTTGTGTCTGTGTGTCCACTGGTGAGTGTACAGGACTTATCCCAATTTGTTATGGTGTATAAAGTTGGTATTATGTTGTGGCGCCTCAAAACAGTGGAAAGGGCCCCAAAGCTACCCCCAAGCCCCACAGTCGCATAGACACCCCACAGCTGCAGGAAAGCCCCGAGCACCCCTCCCCGCAGACACAGAAGATCCCAAGGGAAGCCAGAGAAGCCGGAAGCCCATGGAGGAACCCCCACACTGGCCCAGAGGAGCACAATCCAATCCCAGGTAGCGCGAAGAGACGCTGCACCTCTGAGGCACACACATACAACCCACCCCCATGTGCAGGCACAAGACGCAGCTGCAGGCACAGAAACCCGGGCTGTAGGCGCTAGGCACTCACCGCAGGCCCAGAGCCAGGCCTCAGACAGACACTCGACCCTAACTGCCCACCCTGCAGGCGAGCCAGTGAACCCCCATGCTCACCCACGTTCCACCCGTCCGTGAGCCGTGAGCGCCCATTCACGTAGCCAATTATGCTGGGCACCCGGATTTTAGCTCACCCCCCCTGCCAACGGCAACAGGCCGCCAGATATATGGGCCCTCCACTACCCCCGGCACCCAGGGCACCTGCCGCAGGGAAGGCCAACAGCAGCTCCCTGCCCCCCAACCCACACCCACAACAGCAAGCACAAGCCCCAACCCACACCCATAACCACCCGGCGGGCGCTCTCCGCAGCCCCGGCAGGTCACAGCACACCAGAAACCACCAGGCGCAAGCCGCCAGTGCTCGAACCGAGCTGGCACCTGGCCGTCCTCTCCGGCCAACCACGCCCCCACATCAACCCATCAGCAACCCGTCACCCTGGATAACCAGAGTGCTCAATGTGTGCTTTTGGTAATATCAGTTAAATTTGGGGGTGTTGGGGTGCGATTCCTCCAAGCGAGATGAACCTGAATCACTACTTCTGCCCCGCAGACCCTGGTCTGGTGGAGTGTTGCTCGGAGTAGGATTGGTGTTCAAATGAACTGTATGTGTTCGAGGCTAATATGAGTGGGATTCAAATTTTCTGTATGAACGAGAAGCACGTCGGGGCAGGAGCGTGACAGGCAAGATTGCAGCCGCCCGCCGCATCCCCACCCACATAGTTCGCACCTGACCCGTCGCGCAAGCCCTAGGCCTATTGTGTGGTGTATGTACTGAGTATGGGTTTTGGCACTGGGAGAGACAGGCGAAGCGCAACCAGATTAACGCACGGGCGGCCACATGGATCCCCCCACCCGGACCCAACCACAGCATAGTAGACCCACCTCCTGTACCTGGAGGCACTCAACCTATAGCGACCCGAGGATAATAATTTATTCATTTAAATTAATTAAAATAAAAATAAAGAAAGAAATAGCCAAAAATACAGAACAAACATAGACAAATATATAAAATGTTAAAAACAGAACTGGCATGTCGATATAGGGAATAAATTATTACTATGTACACGCAAAATTATAAGTATCTACGGTATTATAACAGTGCTATTATGACAGACCTTAAATTTCCCACATAAAGTCAGAATCAGGATTAAAATCTGTTTATTCAGCCAAGTACATTTAGTGCAGAAGGAATTTGCCTTGGGTATTCCATTCAACTAATTGTCATTGCACAGAGCGATTTGAAAATGCATTTTTCTGCATTTTACTCATCCTAGTAACTGATGTTTCGAGGAGCAGTGGGCTGCCATATAGAGGAGCAGTTAGGGAGTCAAGTGTCTTGCCGAAGGACACATCAGCACACTACCAGGAGGAGCTGGGGAACGAACCAGCCTTTTACCTCCTGAGCCATCATCTGGTAGAGAACACCACCAAGTATGTGGTGTTCTCTATCAGCATAGCAAGCCTCCTCTCATTATAGCCCTTACTAGTTCAAAGCTGTTAAAACTACATCACATTTGATAATTAATTCATCGTTTAATTTTCATTGTGAGGTTGATGAGGAGCAAAGACGGAAAACCTTGGAAACCAAATTTCGTCTCCGCATGAAACTGAAACGAAAATCTGTTTTGTTAAATCATTTGTTAAGAAAAGAAAACCCTTTGCCTTGAAATAAAACTAACCTGAAGTGAACTAAAAATATGAGATTGAACGTGTTCATTTTTGTGCTTGTGTTTCATTCATCGGGGAACATTTTCTCCTTCATTTGCGTGAACTAAAGAAGCCCAAGTTGCTCGGTAAAACGAGTCATTCGATTTTCCGGCTCGTTGTTTAATTTGATTTATATGGTGTGATAAGTTTGGGCGATCGCGCAAAATTTCAATCACCAATCGCTGGGCGGCAGCGATCGACGATCGTTTTTTTAAATAAATTTTACCAGGGGCACGCGTTGGGGTGTAATGTTGCAAATGTGGTCATCCCGTTGCAGAAGTGTGGGATTCATTATTTTACAAGTAAAGTATTTTCACAAAAACATCCACTTGCTGCTAAGTTAAGTTGCAGAGCAACCAAAAGCAACGGGGAGATGTGCATCCTCACTGTTCCGACAGTGGAGACACGTTGTTTTTTGGGACAGCATGGAATGGGACATTCCCTTCACCCAGTTGTGTTTAAAAATGCTGTTTCATACATGTAGGAAACAAACTAAATAAATTAGATCTAAAATAAAAAGACAGGCACGGCAGCCATGGGAACCTGAACCACTGTCTGGAGGAGAAACAAAAAAATCCCTGTTCCAACTCTCTGAGTTAGGTTTACGTTTTTCATTTTCCACACAAGTAAGAAACTAAGGAAACAAAATAAAATCTTTCTCCATGAAATTATATTATATATTGCTATATTACAATCACAAGATTTGCATATAGAGCGGCAGGTATGTGAAGGGGGGGGGTGTCTGAGCACCTGCCACATGGACACCACGGTGCCCTTTTTATCAGGCATGCTTTTTTTTAGACGTTAATGGGTATCGAGGTAGCAGATTGTCTGGGCAAGATATATTCATGAGGAATTCCTCATGAACCTCAGACCTCATACCTCTGCTGCACTGCTCTGTTTGCCCGGAGAGGCAAAATGCCTGGAACTGGAGCTGGGGGTCTATCCGCCTTTTCTTTTTTTTTGCCCCTCAAAGTCTCGGGACAGTAGAGGGGAAGTGAGACCCGATCACCAGTGGTTACTGGACAGCTCTGAACGGAAAGAGGGGGAGAGCCCCCCTCTCTCCCTTCCTTTCCCTCTTCCCCCCTCTCCTCCTCCCCCTCTCTCCAGTTTCAGAACACGGTAAACTGCACTCACACTATTTTTCTTGGCGGATAAAAAAACAAACTTCTGTCATCAATGCCAATCGCAATCGATGGAGTCGTTAGCCGATACATAATTGTAAATCTGCCCAAGCCTTTGGTGTAAAGGGAGCACTAACCATTTCCTGTCAATGAGAGTCAGAAGAGTCGGTTCGGCTCTGGTCTGTGAACGGAATTCTCACAAGAATAATTTTAAATCTGAAAAAATGTTTTATTTTGATGGAATGCAAAGAGTAAATCAGGCTACATTCAAAATGAATTGAGCCAGATGCTTAGGTCTGTTTGGCCTTGGACTTTCATTTAGTCCTCAGTGATTTTTTTTTTTTGGCGGAGTCACTCCCAAGCCATTTGAAAGATAACCAGTTCTACATGATTCTGGGGTTTTCCGTGGTTAGCAGGATAGCGCTATGCTGAGGATTATTTAACTTCATTGTTAAAAGTGCAGCATGGAAGAAAAAAGGTTGGGCAATAGAGAATGCATTCCAGAGCGCTCTCCCTCCTTCTCTATGAACTTGCTCTATCCTCTGCCCTTCTGTTTTGTTGAAGCCAACGGTAACCATGGCTGCATAACTAGAAAGATTTGGCCTTTGGTTGGAGACAAAGGACCGGTGTTTTTTCATCTTTTTGTGTTTGTGTGTGTGTGTGTGTGTGTGTGTGTGTGTGTGTGTGTGTGTGTGTTCGGCACGGCTTGGCTTTTGTCTGTAAGGGAACAACCCCCCCCTGCCGTCGACGCTGCGGGGTTAGGCAGATGGCCGAGACCGTCGCGATTCCCATTTAACTGAATATTCTCGAACGGTGATGAGCAGTATTGTCGGAACGGTATTGTTTGGTCTGTTCTTTTTGTTTGGACTCCCATCCAAAAGTCCCCCGCCCCCAAGTCGACCATTCCTCCCCCGAACAAAACTCTCTCCATCATTACCGCCTGGCGCCCGCCGGCCTTAATGAGGTGGAGAAAGACTGAGCCCGGCTGTCAGTCACTCGGTCCATCAAAAGCTCATTTTCCCAGAGAGTGTTGGGGTCAGGCCTTAGCATGCGGAGCATCAGGCCTCTACTTATTTTTTGGGTTATTTATTATTAATCACAGAACTTTTACTTATGAATAATCACAACTTAAAAAATATATATATTATAAATATATATATAATTACAGTATATATACAGTATATATACACAATATTTACAGCACATATATATATTTCAGACCTTTCGTGGATGTTTGGCACAATGCTAATTCCATCCATGCAGTAACCTTAGTAGATTAATGTTTGAACCCTCCTTAGCTTACTTATTAGTTTATTTTGTGATAACTTTATAAGGGGCAATGTTATTATTATATTATCTATCACTATGTTTATGTATAGTGATTTTATATATGAATGATTGGCACTTTACATTTGTAAAAAATGTCTCACTCTATAGCATTATATCGATAAATGACTTCTCAAACAATGTCTAATTGAATGAATTTTCATTGTTGTATCAACATATATCCCAGGAGTAAGAAAATGCCAAATAAATGCCAGATTTTTAAATTGGTTCAATGAATATTATAGATTCTGAAACATGCCATTTGATTCAGTCTTTGACCAGTTCTACATTTGGAGTCGACTTTTGGGATTGATCTTTAACAAGTACCAGGTGAAAATTACAAAAGTACAAAAAACAGTAGGTCTTTCATTTTATTCCCCGCCTTCAACCACACTCTCACCTCCCCTGGTTTTCTCTCGCAACCCCGTCCCTCACCCGTTGCAATCAGTCGGTTTTGGGGGCACAGGGTGGGGAAACGTGTGGGTCTGTTTACCTACCGATGGCCACCGGGTGCCTCGCCAGCGATACGTTGGAGCTGTCACCACTCGGCGTTAATTATGATATTGATCCGTGCCAAAGCGTACGTTTTTCAACGGGCTGTCATGGTTTGCGAGCAAAGTGGAGCGAAAGAGGGAGAAATTAATGAATATCTGTTCGCATCGGAAGCTGCAGATGCTAATCAGACGCAAGTGTTCGCCAACACATGGATCACTGCGGGCCAGAAAATGTGACCGATTCCGCCGTGCCTCGGGTAGCCTTTGCACGTGCACCTGTGTGTATGTGTGCGTGTGTAGAGCGTGGATTCTCTTCATCAGGATTCCGGGAAGGCTTCAAGGAGGAATACATTATCAAACTGTGATGGACTCTAAACCCCTATTCATACATAATAAATTATTCAGAGCTCTGTAAACTAAACTCAAAGTCAATGATAAACGCGATCGAGCCACCACAGTGCTCATCCACACTTCATTAGGCCGGCAGAGACCAAAAATAACAGCACAGAGGGAGAGCGCGCACGCGAGAGAGAGAGAGAGAGAGAGAGAGAGAGAGAGAGAGAGAGAGAGAGAGAGAGAGAGAGAGAGAGAGAGAGAGAGAGAGAGAGAGAGAGAGAGAGAGAGAGAGAGAGAGAGAGAGAGAGAGAGAGAGAGAGAGAGAGAGAGAGAGAGAGAGAGGGGACGGGGTGGAGGGGCTTTCTCTCGTTTCGAGCCGGGAGCTGGGCGGAGATGGGGAGAGGGGATTGAAGAGAGGAGAAAAGACAGAGGGAGGGGGAGCATAAGGGGCTGACAGATTAGGAGAATGACAAAGACAGACTTTGGACAATCCCTCTAATAAGAGTTGTGGCTGTACGTTACCTATGCGCATTAAAAGGAAAAAACATGATACCGATAATAGATCGGGGGATCTATCGGGGGATCTATTATCGGTGTAGAAAGCCACCGCGCCTTGCGACATGTGCCGGGAAATGCGACATTTGTTGTTGTCATGGCTGATTGAGGAGAAGTTGGTTCGCAGATGAGTCCAAAAAGCAAACGGCTGGAGTTCCAAACTCACCCCACCGAGTTCCAAGCTTACTCCTCCACTGCTGTAGATCTTGTTGTCCACCACAAGTTGTTCATCGTTTTTCTTTGGAATTTCACAAAGCTGAATAAGTCGTCCAAAGACATTGCACAAAAGCATTGTTGCTGTCCAAATACATGCTTGATTTGCGTCTATGACATAACAGAAGGTTGTCCACAGGTTCACAACACATAATCAAATCAAAAATGAATAAGTTAATAAACCAGAATAAGTTGGTATTTTTCATAGCGTGCTTACATGTGTGTGCATTGTTCTCATTCCTTCAACCAGAAACCACTTTACACAGCTCAATCCAGTCAGACTTAATTTTTAACGGAAGCAGACTAAGGGATGAGATTCTACTGAAAATGTCACCATTTCTGTTTTGTCAGCGGTTTGGATGATAATTAACTTTTCATCATCACTTTTCATCATTCTTAACACTCTGGTTCAACAGGTGAATCAACTGTTTCCAGGTCAAATTAATGTGATAAGAAAGATTGAACTTTATTAATTCCTGGAGGGAAAACCTAGGTGTTACAGCAGCAAAAAACTGTGCAGTCAAGAAAGACAAAGGAATAACTCATATGTACACACTTATCTACACAAGTTTGCATACATGCATACATGTCGTAGCACTATGCTAAGTATGAGCTAGCTAAGTATGCACTTAGCTGCAGCAGTACTGGATAATGTAAAGATGGGGAAAATGTCATATATTCGGATAGTTATAGACAGAATATATGACATATGAGTATGAAAAGACAGAGGGAGGGGGAGCATAAGGGGCTGACAGATGAGGAGAGTGACAAAGACGGACTTTGGACAATCCCTCAAATAAGAGTTCTGGCTGTACGTTACCGGACAATACTAAAAAAAAAAAATAAATAAAATAAATATGACATTTGATAATATAAAGTGGAGGTGTGCCGATGAATATACATTAAATTGGGTAATTTACAATGAATGTACAATTGACCAGAGCATATGTAGAATTCATGAGTTCAAGGGTTCATGTGTCATCAATATGATCAGCAGCTTAGTATTGCTGGTTAAGGAGCCTGATGGCCTGGGGATGAAAACTGTTTGTGAGTCTGGTATTCGGTGCTCGATTGCTCCGGTAGCGTCTACCCCGGTAGCGTCTACCAGGCGGCAGCAACGTGAACAGTCCTTAGCCTGGGTGGCTGTAGTCATTTATGACTTTCCCTGCTTTCCTAAGGCATTGTGTGTAGTAGATGCCTTGGACATAGGGCAGCTGATGTTGTTATCCACTGTCTTTACCACCCTCTGGGTGGCCTTGCGATCAGCAGCGGAGCAGCTGCCGTACCACGCAGTAATGCTGCCAGAGAGGATACTCTCAATGGTGAACATGTAGAAGTTGGTGAGAGTTCTGCCAAACTGACATGCCAAACTTCTTGAGTCTCCTCAGGAAGTATAAGAACTTTTGGGCAGTTTTTAGCACCGAGTCCACTTGCCTGGACCAGGTGAGGTCATCTTTGATGAACACACAGAGGAAATGAATCAGGAGACTCTCTCTACTTCAACTCCATCAATGTGAATGAGGCCATGACCCATCACCTACTCCATACTAAGGTCCACTATCATCTCTTTGGTTTTGCAGACGTTGAGAGAGAAGTTTTGTCCTGGCACTGTGTTGCCAAGACACTGATCTCCTCTCTGTAGGCGGTCTCATCATTGTTGGGGATAAGACCCAGGATGGTGGCCTGGTCTGCAAACTTGAGGATGACGTTGGAGCTGCATGTGGCCACACAGGTGGGGACTTATTACGCAGCCCTGAGGCGCTCTGACTGCTTAGGGTCAAAGCAGAGGAGGTGAGGTTACCCATTCTTACACCCTGGGGTCTTCCCGTTATGAAGTGAGGAAGGTAGGTCTTAAGACCCAGGGTCCTAAGCTTGGGAACGAGAACGCTGTGTTGTAATCTACAAAGAGCATCCTCACATATGTGTTTCCCTTATCCAGGTGGGAGAGGGCGGTGTGTACTGTCAGGGCAATGGCGTCGTCTGTAGATCTGTTGGAGTGGTATGCAAATTGATAGGGGTCTAAGGTGTTCAGAAGGATGGAGCAGATGTGGAGGACTAGCCACTCAAACCACTTCATGATGATGGAGGTCAGTGCTACCCGGCGTTAGTCATTCAGGCAGGTGAAGGAAGGTTTCTTTGGAACTGGGACAATGGTGGTCTGTTTGAAGCAGGTGGGGACTGCCGATTTGAACTGAGGTTGAATATAGCCGTTAATTCCTCCACTAACTGGTTAGCGCACGCTCTGAGGATACAGCCTGGAATGTCATCTGGCCCTGGTGACTTCCGAGGGTTTACTCTATTAAAAGGTTTCCTCATGCCAGCAGTAATAAGGGACTGAGTGCAGTTGTCCTGGTCCTCATCTTGGGATGATGCGATGAAGGGATGATGTTGCTTGCCTCGAATCGTGCACAGAAGGTGTTAGGCTGGGCATTACTACTATTTCTCCTTTTGTAGTCTGTGATGGAACACAGTCCACACCATGTGTGCATGTTAATGTGTGTGTTTAAATGTTAAAGCAGAGATCCCGAACAGTGCGCGACGGGGCTTAATTATTCTGTCGTGTAAATTGGCTCTCCTTGGCCTCGCCGTGGCCAAACGGCATGCCTTCTCAAACAATTCCAGAAATCTGACATTTCTGAACCCACGACAAAAATGTCAGCATTCGAACAGCTGCGCCACTCAGGCCCGACCGTCCACCTTGGAAAGTGTGAAAATACCCCCATTCCCCTCCCTCATATTTCATGCTGGTCCGGGCTTAATTTACCAAAATGGCTTCTTTGCTGTGTCTGACATTTAGCGCGTCTGTGATGGAATTTTGTTTGGCTCAGAATGACGTGCGTGAAGTTATATCTGTGCGCAAATAAAAAATGAATTGTAAATATTACAATATCTGTAAACAATTTCCATTGTGTACCCATATAAGAAAAACTAAGAATATACAAATGTACCAAATACAAGCTATATATATACAATATATATATATGATTATATAATATGTTATTATTAATAATGATATACTACACTAATATAATAATAACATATATTATTATTGATGGTTATTATTAGTACGTCAATTATAATAATATACATACAAATATATGTAATAATATAAATGAACTGTAAGTACCAGATATTTGTGATTAATTTATGGGTCTACTAGGTTGGTATGGTTTCTAATATGATTCTATGACTATATACAGTATATGATTATATATATGTCTTTCATTGACATTTCACACAACATTTATTTTAAATACATTTACAGTAGTAGTTTAGTAATAGGAAACTAGCAGTATGGTCTATGAAATCTAATAGAAAGGGACCATAATCCCTAAACATCATATATAAACACTGCGGGGCAAATTCACAAAGAATAGATTGCGCCCGCTATCTGCACAGCTTTCTTAGTGTCACAAAATAAATTGTGCTACTGATACACCAGTGCAAACACACCTATAAGGTTTTTCTGCTTAGTGCAATTTGCCCTTGTTTTACAACTGATCCCAATTATCCATGTGGCAAAGTCAATAATATGTGCGTCAGCTGGGGAGGCACACACTCTGACAAGGGGCACACCCTTTTTTTGTTTGGTTCAATTAGCAAAAGGAGTGAAATACATACATCAAAAATAATAAAAACATTCTGCTTTTATTTTTTTTATTTGGGTAATGGTGTAAATGCATAATGGACACTACACAATACAATTACCTGTTTTACAAGTTATCATAATTGTCGGACAGTAGTTATTTTGATTTAAAGTGTTTGCCAATTAGCATTTGAAAATAAATCCCAACAGGCAAACTTCACAAATGCTGGAACTATAACGAAAATAATGAAATATGGAAGTTACAATTCATTGTGACATTTTGACATAACTTCCAGTTTCAGTGCATTCTTGATATATTATAACTACTAACTACTAACTATGGGTGAATATATATAGGCTGCTTGATTCCAGTTCATGCGACACAACAAATGCTGCAATGAAAAGAAATCAATAAAACTGTGAAACCACAGTATCCTGAAAGAAAATGCCTCTGGGTTGTATTGTCACATTTACATGCCAAGCATTACAATAGAACACAGAAACTCCAAATATATATATATATATATACACACACATTATGGGTGTGTGTGTGTGTGTGTGTGTGTGTGTGTGTGTGTGTGTGTGTGTGTGTGTGTGTGTGTGTGTGTGTGTGTAATGGTATTGAAGACAAAGCAGCACAAGGAATCCTTGGGGTGCAAAACTAAAAACAGGCTTCCCAACAAGTCGTACTGACGTAGAGTACCAAGGAAAACATTTAACACCACAGCATGGAGTCTGTGCAGGAAGTCTGCTGGCCTATGACGATGTTAAAACAAAGTTGACACTCCGCTTCGTTTCCCCCAGTTCTTTAGGTTCGTTCACCAACTAATTTTTGAATGACTCCAAGCTTTTAGCAGAAGGCAGAGACTCAAACGAACAAATGACTTTGAAGAAGGATCCCATTCATGTTGTTGAAAGATTCGGTCAAAAAGAATGAGAACTAACCAAAATGTAGTCCATCAACACATTCATATTTTGCAATGGAGGCTAGCTAAGCCAAAAAGGTAGTTCACTCAATCGCCATCTTGGTAACCCTCAATGGCACTAGCTTTGTGGCTAACAGGCCAAGACTCCCGTAGATCGTATATTGGAGTCGTTTATATCTACATTTCTGTTGTGTAACAATTCAGTCCTCACTCAGCCTTCCTCCCTATGGGGAAATATGTGACACCAGCCGTCCACAGATTTATTGAGACAGAAGGGACTTTTTTTAAAGCATATTTCAAAGTAATGCCTGCAATTCCCTTGAGCGCTCGCATGAATCAACGGAAACGGACAGTAAATGTATTCATGTACCTGCGTATGTATTTGTCACAATACTGTCATGAGTGCTGTCTGGTGAACCCAAATGCAGGACACAACAGAGGCTCAGAAGTAGGTACAAAAGTTTATTAGTAGGTGCAAAGGTTTATTGCAGGGAGACCAGAAAGGAAGGAGATTACACAGTGGGCTTTGGAAGGTTTGGCAGGCAGAAAGATCCGGGTCGGAAGGTAATGCAAGATTGGAAGACAGGCAGACGTGGAAAGGTCAGGAAGGACAGACCAGGTAGGTTGAGTAGGGCAGGTAGTCTGATGATGTAGAAGTATTGACGCAGTGAACTAGACGACAATCTGACAAGGACTGAGAAAACGGGGAAGAGGTTATAAACACCCACCGCCTTCCCCCAGGAATAGGCTGAGCCTCGGCGAGGTGGAGAAACTCCGTTCTGATGTGCTATACAGGGGGCTAATGCTAATACACCTAGCTAACCTACGTTAGCCTCAAAGCATGCAAAGAATGATGTCAGATCTACTGCTAGAGAAGCATTAGCACTCACTGTGTCGGTAGCTCTGCCTCTGTACTTTGTAATAGTCCTTAATCCTCGCCACATGCTTGGAACTTCACTCTGTCCCTGTACAGACACTTTGCCTATTTCACAGCTCTCCTCAATTGGTACAATGTCGTTTTCTAATTGTAAGCAGCAGTGCGCGTGTTCAGTGGCTTGCGTATGGATTTATCCACCCACAGTTTCTGATTCGAAAAGGATCTCATCGCAATCATGGAACCACATCATCCGTTAGCTTAGCAACCAAGCTTTGATAAACTCGCTGACATCATCGGGGGTGGATTGAAACACGTCCCAGTTGACATCACTTAGCACGTCCTGTAGTGTGGCTTCTGATTGGGCAGTACAGCGACTGAACACCCATGTCATCGGAGCTTCCCAGACCAGGGGAAAATGACAGTTTGGTCTGACTTGTCAAATGGTGGAAGGGAGGTGGCCTTGTAGCCATCATTAAACTGCGTGTAGCAGTGGTCCAATGTAGGTTATTTTCAGTTGGGACAGGATATGTGTTGGTGGAGCTGTGGCAGAGCTAGTTTGAGGTTCGTCTTATTAAAGTCCCCGGCCACAATGAGGGCTGGGTCCGGATGTCTGGTCTTGTGTCTGTTTGCACCTTATGAAGCTCTGATAGTGCTGTGTCGGTATTGTTGAGGGATGTAAACGGCTGAAGTGAACTCACTGGGAAGGTAAAATGGACGACACATGGTTGTCAAATGATCCAGGTCAGGCGAGCGGGACTGAGAGAGGACAGTAACATTCCTTTGGTCACACCAGCTATTGTTGACCATGAAACATACCTCACTGCATTTAGATTTCCTGGACTTGGTGGTTCTGTCCATATGAAAAATGGAGAAGCATTCCGTCAGTTGATCGGTTTGGTCCGGTACTGGGAGGGTCATCCATGTCTCCGTCAGGCAGAGGATATTACAGTCTCTCACATCCTGTTGAAATGGATTCCTTACACTTTTGTCGAACAGTTTGTTCTCCAAAGATTAGACATTGGCAAGCAGGGCACTGGTTCGAGGTGGATGCGGTGCCCGAGCCCTCAGTCTGCTCCGGACTCAAGCCCGCCTTCCCCTCTGCTTTCTCTTCTTCCTGTGGGGCGCCGCCTCTCCATTGTTGTACTGGCGGGGGCCTTACAGAACCTCCATTGGCCACGAAGAGGTGGATAAAAAGTGTGGGAACTGGTGAGTTAGCCTTCATCCAATGTCTGTAAGGGTGCTGCGGTCGTATGTACAGAGTGTAGATGAAATTGGTGTAGAACAAATAACAAAAACAAACAAAACATAAATAAATAAATAAAAGCACAGTGGCACTCAGCGGAGCTGCCAAGTAGGCGTCCGGGCACAGTGGTGCCATCTTTTACTGTATATGTTTGAGGTGTATGAGTTTACGGGTGTCCATATGCATAAACGGGTAAGTCCTCACACACACACACACACACACACACACACACACACACACACACACACACACACACACACACACACACACACACACACACACACACACACACACACACACACACACACACACACACACACACACACACACACTCACAATCACTTTGGAAGTGGAAGCTAGTTCTGGAGCATTAAGTCTGTTTATTAGCATGCTGCTTATTGGCTGGATTGATAATAAGAGCTTGAAAGCCCCTATTTTCCCATCTCCAAGCCCACCAAATGGCCTCAGAACGTGGCCAAGGTCAGAGTGCTGGATAGTGATAAATGGAACTCTTTTGCTCCTTGTTCTCCCTGTGTTTCTGCCCACCCCCCTCCCCATTTGAGCTTCCTATAGTGTGTATGTGGAATGCCTTGTGGGCACAGTTGATTAAATCCATTCATTCTGGAAATAGCACAACGTAAGAAAAAAATAATTTCCATTCAAATTGTTTTCATGCTAATGTCTGGCCAAGGCCGTAGATTGGAAGTTTGATGGATTTGGTTGTGATTACTCAGCCATGATTTTTAAAACCTGGCAACGGTGTATGGGTGCGTTACTGAGAGGATACTTTCACCATGCTGAAAAAAAAGGGTCTCATCATTATAACCAATTATTTTTTCTGGACCCAGGCATCAGTGCACCATTAGCAAAGCCATGCTTTGGGTACAACACTGAATATTCAACTATTCTCCCTTGCCATATAAACCCTTACCACTACCACTCATTAAATCAACTCCATGATGTACCAATGTTACTAGCGGGTAATTACTTCAACTGTCAGTAATTAGTGGTAAAAAAAAAACGATATTTTAACTGTTATTTGGGATTTAAACAAGGCACCTGAGGCAAATGAAGCGGAAAAAAATAATCAGTTGCGTCATTAAAATGGTATATTTTTGTCCAAAGCCACGTACATGAGAGGCCAGAAACAATCAAAGCAAACATCGACCATTGGTGCAACCTCGAACTTAAGTGCATCATCTCCTGTTTCTAAATTCAACCAGGTACATGTGCAAGATGCTGTAAGGTATCAGAATAAAATTGTGTTGTTAATATATATTTTTTGTATGTCAGTGCAATATAATAGTACTCATGTGAGTGCGTTATGTCAAAATGACTAATTAAAAGCTAGTCAACATCAACAACTCATGTGTTGTTACTCCATTGAGAATACAACTTGAACATAGCCATCCCTCAATCTCTGTGGGGCTACACCCAGGGGCGGACTTGGTGATTTGGAGGCCCTAAGCAAAACCAATTCAAGGCCCCCTCTCCACCTCGCTCAGTGGTGTAGGGTTAGTTTGAGGGGGGGGGGTGCACATGTTCTCAATACTGAGGGGGACGTATCACGTGCAACCCCCCAGAAATCTACCTTGTGAAATGCAATCTTGGCTAGAAAGCAATAACAATTTAGAGGTAGAAGTCTCCAGTGAACAAAGCAAAATGAGAATTCTAACTGAACCATTCAAACACTCTACACTCTATTAGAAGACAATGGAGCAAGACAAATATTGGGAATATAACATTTAATTAATTTAAAATAGGATAGTATTTTTTTTCTTCATAAAATCCCTTGCTTTCATTTTAATTGTGTAATTTGTTTTAGAGGACGTTAATTGAGTTCAGTCACATTAAATAATTGAAATGATGGAAAATATATAAACAAAATATTAAATACAATTTCATAGTTAAAAGACGGCTAGCATCGAGGCTAACAGCTAAGCATGGGAAGTGCTCTGTTGGCTGCAGAGACCAGCACAAATCTTTAAAAAGAAAGAGGAATTAATACCAACTGTCCATGAAGAAACTGTAGATGAGGGAAATGTAAGTATTTAAAAATAATTCTGCTATGTGCGATGCGATAGGTTGACTGTAGGCTGCGATCTGCTGTGCGCTTTTCCAAACAAAACTAAGAAAAATAGTGTTTTTATTGTAGATGTATTTATTTATTTTATTTTCCGAAATTGACATGAAACAGAAAAATCCCGGTTGGGTGTCCCAGATGTGGCGTCTGCAACAAAGGTCGGAACAAACTTTTAAATTAGGCCTTGTAGATCTATGAGTGAAGATTCAGCAACTGATTGCTTATTTCTAACCTCAAATCTGTTCAGAAATATATTTTGGTACACTGATGAGGTGAAAACAGTAAACGTTTACAAACTAAATACAACGGAACCCTGTGTAAAGCTCAAACCCCATTGACTCACAGAACTAGAGGCCTTGCAGCTCATTTACGTTTAAAGCTGCACACACAGAAACAGCCTCTTTTGGAGCAGGGTGGTTTAGAGGCATGTTAGAATGGCTCAAATGCATAATCTCAGTGGTATTTTCAGCAAATAAACTTCAAAACCATGTTTTTTTCATCTCAGATACCTGAATCCACTTGTTGAAAAGGGGCATTTTAGGGCCCCTTCAATGTAATAACACCTAGCACCATAAAGAATCTTCATTTGGATGAATTGAAGCTGATGTGTGACGTTCCCTTGTCTTTCCCACTGGCTAATGAGACAAGGAAAGTCAGCGCTGTAATCCATCATAAAAATCAAGAAAGAGGCAGTGGCTGAATGTCAAAGCTCAAAATACAAGGGAATATTTTAGCTGGTTGTAGTGACAGGGGTTTGGTCTTGTTTGGAGTCATAGGTGTGATGGCTAACATTGGTGATTTAAAAATAATTTGGTGAATGGGCCTTTCAATAAAGTTTGGCGCCCCACTGTACTTATACCATAGGCACGCCTCTGGTCTGGAGCTTTTAGAATCACCATTGGGATTGGGGAGGAACCTCTCAAAAAGGTCCTACACAGACTAACCCTTACCCATGCATGCCTCAAATACGCAAGTCATTAACTGAATACATATTGAACACATCCTCAATCATCCTCAATCATATACAGTATATATATATAAATGTAGAGTCAAAAGAAGAAAAAAGAAAAGTCAATCCGTCATGGATTGAGACTGGTGTGGACTTCAATGACAACGCTACTACGGCGAGTTAAAGTCAGTATGTTGAATTAACCACCACACAGATTGCACATTTAGTTACTTTTATTCGTTGAGCTCCCCGAAAGAGCGTTTACCCTAGTAAATCGAGTTAACTCGTTAAACTTTTGTCACTTGGTGTATCCGGTGTGAAATGCATCTCACGGTCTATTGACACAGGGAAACCATCGTCTTGCAGCCCTTGCGGGTAGTCAAGAAGCCCCGAAAGGCAGGGTGGGTGCTGAGAGAGGATCAGTCCCATTAGTGCAGTAAAACCTAGCACCAGGCCAGGTCGGCGGGCGCCCACCACCACTGATAACACCACGAGACCGCCAGCCACAGATAAACCAGAGCTCTCTCTCTCTCTCTCTCTCTCTCTCTCTCTCTCTCTCTCTCTCTCTCTCTCTCTCTCTCTCCCCCCTATCAAAAACTGGGCAGGGAAATGAAAACATTAACTCTTTGCCTTTTCTTCTTCCTCCTCCCGGTGCAGCCCACACACGTCTGGCCTAAAATATTCCTCTCTCTCTCTCTCTCATTTTGATTTCCCCTCTCTGTGACCTTTCCTGATAGCTCGCTCTCATTTTCATTCCACATCACACTGACCTCACCCAGTCAAGCCAGCCAATTATTTCCACTTTACACCCATAAAGAGCAGTAGGGTGCAGCTGTGGTCACGCAAGGGCACGGAGGACGTGCGGCACACAGGTCTTTCTGACTGATATAGGGTGGTGGTTTTGTGCGGTGGTAGTGGTGTTAGTATGTGTGTGCATTTGCACCTTTGTGCGTCAAAGGTGTTCTTTTGCTTAAATACCGGATAACCACAGTGTACAAGACTCAACATTGTCTCGCTATCCATCCGATCTGGGTCCGTGGTGCTTGATGATGTCACAGAGGAACATAAAATCCCTGTCCTTGGAAATTATAAGACTTCTGAGAGACTCCAAAAGGAAGTTCCCTCAGAAGAGTGAGGACAGGGTGTCTACTCTACCTTTACCTCCCTCTACTATACCTCTAGTGTGCTCTCCCTCTACCCCCTCAACTTTACCTCTACTCTCTAGGCAAACAATGACAATATATCATATGATGAGTGTTTAATTTGTCGATATAAAGACAGAATATTGTAAAATAACACCCATTATTTTACCATTTATTCTGTGTTATCATTTATTATTAGTGTTTCCTTGGCCTTAATATGCGATGTTGATCACGACATGTGTAGCTCTAAACTGTGCATGTCCTTCACACTTGTCAAAGCAAATTGGTGTCGATTCATTTCGGCTTGTGCAAAGTAAACCGAAAGGTGCATTTTTCAGCGCCGCAACGCCGCGACCAGGCCTCCCAATTAAATGGAGAAAAGCCTCTCAGTCTGTCGTTCACTTGACAATGTTTGAACATGTAATCAAGACATGAAACGAGGGAATAGTTGTGTTTTTCTTCCCCTGTTGGAGCTGCATGTGGATTAAACAGCGGAGCCAGCCAGTTAATCAAAGCGCTGACAGTGTGACAGGCTTTTGTAAGCAGAATGAATGAAAAATGGGAGAAAACTAAATGACCTTCAATTTATTCTTGGCCTCTCATCCTGCTCATTTAGAGACTCACATTGAGTTTTCCCCCTCCATTCTGTTTCCCATTCTCTCGCCCAAATAGCGCTCCCAACCTGACGCTTTGTGCAGCTCGGCCTGAATGTGCTTTTCTAGGGGAGCAGGTTGAAAGCTAAGAGAGCGAGGGTAGAGTAATTCAGTAAATATCCCCAACAAAGACATTTCTTCATTCCTGACATCATACAGTACATCCAAATTGGGCCCAGTGTTTTCTGGGATGAAGCGTGTTGACTTTCACGATAGACGGCAGATCCAAAGAGCGGAGCCCTATATGAATGTTCTTCAACAATGTCATCAGCATAGCAAACAAAAGAGTGTTAAGGACATAGAAATTCGACGGACTCTTGGAATGCCATTTGTAGACTAGTTTCTAGAGTTGTACAAATGAGCCGGGCACATCCTGAAAAATGTAACTAGGAGGTAATGCCAACTTTATATTATTGATTGTTTATTGTTAGGTTTATCTTTATGGTTTATAGTATTATATTTATGTTTACTGCAATTGTTAGGTATATATTATATTGAAATTTTCTTCTATTTTTTTTTATTGTCATTTTGCCTTTGTTGTTTATTTTTTTTAGGATTTATTATTCATTTCTTTAATATTCAGGTTTATATTTATTGTTTGATTATAAGGTTAGTGTGTATTGCCAATTTTTAAATGGTTTATTGTTTCATTTCTAGGTAATTAATAGGTTTCATTTTATTGTTTATGTTTAAAATAAAATATATTATACTTCTATTTTGTCTCTTTTTAGTAAATGTTTATGTCTGTTGTATTTATGCATAGTATTCTTTAGCTAATTGTTAGGTTCATTGCATATTGACTTTTTTAAATGTTCATTATTTTTTCTTTAATCATAATTGCCTATTTTTGATGTGAGCTGCTCTCACACTGCAATTTCTCTCCGGGGACAAATAAAGAATCAGTCAATCGATCCACTTCTGGATTGTCCAAGAACAGTTTAACCCCCATGTCCCTTTCTGCCACAGCACCCGGCTGCTAAACAATGTTGGAATCATTTCTACCCTTTGACATGGGGAACCGTCAGTCCTTGGCCTGCCTGCCATACCCTTAATTTGTTTGAACACTAGGATTAGGCGGCAGTAACCCATTATACCCTCGCTTACGTAAGCGGCAACTGGTGGTCTGAGCTAAGCGGGTTCCCTCAACGCTGCTTGGAGCTAAAGCAGCCTGACTCAGTGAAGATGGAGACAGTACCGTACATGCACACTCGCAAAATTTAAAGGATCAACCAGTCATCTGAATGCAGTTCAACACAGGATCAATACAGAATGTGATGTTTCCTTCAAATCTGCAGAGCAATAATTATTGATGGAAAAGTTACAAAAGGTTCACATTTAAACACATGATTACTAAAAAGGGTGATGCTGAAGATATTAATAAAGACAGACAATCAATCGATGGCAATCGATCACCGAACGCATGAACACATCATTTATAATGTCACTTAAACACAATTAAAGTAAAAATATCTGGAGTACACTGCGTTGCTGCCTCACAGCAAGAAGGTCCTGGGTTCGATTCCCGCCTGGGGCGCTGTTTTCCGGGCGGATTATCTCCCAAATAGGAGACTTTCTGTGTGGAGTTTGCATGTTCTCCCCGTGCTCACATGGGGTTTCCTCCACCTAACGTCAGTAAGGACCCCCACCAAAAACATGCACATCATCACCATTGTCTGATAAGCGATGGACACTCGTCACCAGGTCCCCGTGCGCATCCACGAATGCTGCCCACTGCTCCAAAGCATGTGTGTTGTAGTGTGGTGTGCTGTGTGACAATTATAGATTGTTCCTCTTCCAATCTGCACGTTCCATTTATACTAAATTGCGTTCACTTAAAATACGTAAACATTATCATGTTCTTGACTTATAAAATAATATAATATTAGTACACAGCATATAAAATATGTAAGCACGACAGTATTTATAGCTGTAGAAAATAAGATTATATTGTGTACAATTACAAAAAAAGAAATTACAAGCAATAAAACTAAAAACTTGGTGTCTGGGAATATAGTAAATACATCTCCAACACTGTAAAAATATCTCATTGCTAAAAAGCGTAATCCAATGCATTAGTGCCACAGTTTACGGCTGATTGCTGCTTCACAAGGCTACAAGTTACATACAGTAAATACTCAATTTTGAAAGATGATTCGATACCTTTCATATAGAGGTGATTCCAGGACCCCATGGGTCTATTCTGTAGAGAACGCAACTCCTTCATCAATCAGTCACATGTTTGTGTAAATAAAAAAATATTGTAATATTGTATTTATAAAAACATATATAAATGAAAATTTTAAATATATATTTAAATAATTACTATGTTTATAAGAATATAAATATATATATATATAATATATAATTGTTCTATGTATATATCATTTTATATATTACATTATATAAATGCAAATACAGTATATATCAACTTCATTGTGTTCATTACTTTTTTTAAATTTGTTTATTTAGTGCACACAATTGACTGGGAAAACAGGCATGTTGGCAATTTCAATGATTAAGATAGCAATAATCACATATATTCACACAAGGTAATTAAAATGTATACAATTAATATGTTTTTCTTTCACACTCACTTTATAATTACAATGCAGAACTTATCATGCGGAACTAAAGTCAAGCCTCGGCCTCTTGTTGGACCGCTGAACAGTGACACTATTAGCCACGAGTCCTCAAAGTAGCCAGCTTCCAACCAGACGAGCCCCAGGGCATATGTTGCCTTGGTAACCTAGCTGACATCTTTTCTCGCGGGATCTTGGGAACCCGCTTATACCGGAAGTTAGTCAGGCTAGCGGAATTTACCTTTGCTTACGGCGTAAGTGATCTTTAGGGAATACACCCCTGGATCCAGCCACTAAGCCTCACAACCATGTCAAGCTAGTTGAATTGGAGGCAGACTGGATCTGTCCTCCGTGATGGCAGTACATCAAGTCAGAGATCCCCAACTGGATGTTTTGACGAAAAACGAACAATGACGCCATCACAGTGTCCTTAAGGCTGACGTCAAAATGGTGATACTGGTAAAGTATCATGATTTTACTGAATACTGAGCTTGTAAAATTTGACGATGCAAGCAGTTCTTTAGAAATTACTCTGCCGTTGATAAATTAAAAGATGAGGAACTAATGCACCAATCCTTAACACCCGTTTTAAAGGTCAGGATATTAAAGGTCAGGGCTAAGCCTCCATATCTTTTGTGATACTGGGGAGAGCGCTTATTTTTATTTTGCATAAATTTGTGAAATTACTGAAATTGGTTTAACATATACCAATCCGTTGGGGCAAGCATAACATGAGTAAATCAGTCGCTGAACATAATTCTCAAAAAAGTGCCGTTTGCGATTCATATCACTGCTACTTTTCTAAACTTAATTATATCCATTCCATTAGTGAATGGTCATTTTGTGGCAGCCTTACTGTAAATGAGGGGCCGGTTTCCTGCTATGTCAAAAACGAACATTTAAGACTAACTCAATTTCAGCATAGATGTATTTGATATGAGTTGTAGAAATCCATTTGAAAAAGTTAAACAATCTGAGGCTGAACGCAAGCAAGTAGTAAACCACTGTGAGTGGTCGGTAGATGATTGTGGTGGACAAAGGTGCGTGGTCAAGCACCGGCTGCGGACGACAGCACGGTTCCCTTTCCCGCGGCTGCCAAGCTGCCCCGAGGCAGCTTTTCTTTACTGTGGAGAAACGTACCACTCTGCTGCAGCTTCTCACTGTGCTTGAATGCAGTCCAACAGGGCAAACATTCAAGCCTTAAGAAAAACATATCAAATAACCTTTAATATGACAATTCTATTGAATTTAATTGAACTACTCGTTGCAATTGCCGCAGTGACATTGGCTACCGTAGATTGCCAGCAGGAGGAGGCACAACCTCCTGTTTCTAGTCTCCTACATTTGTGCGGATGTAGAAAAAAAGCTGATTTGTGGTAGTGCAATTGATAGAACACAGAAATATTTGATAAAATGCACGGTTTGCCACCATTTTCTTTTTGGTAGAACATATATTGTATCCTGTCACATACAGTAGACTGACTATATAGTGAGTTTCAGAAGGAGATTTAACATGTTTTCTTTTGAAGATGAAACATTTGCCCCATTGAACTGCATTGAAGCACAGTGAGAACCTGCAGGGTGCTAAGTAAAGCGCTCAGTGAGGTTGTGCTATGAACAGCTATAAATGATGGGAAGCAACATTTGGCCTCGGTTGGAATACGTTGAACCTATCCTTTCATGCCATTAATGTCGAATATTAAACAAAAAACTGTCCGTTCCTTGGAACAAGAGGGAAGTGGCCATACATTTTGACGTTTAAACCATATTCCACTGTTGAAGATACTTTGTTCAGTACAATAAACATTACAATCCAGAGTCAAAATAGGAACCTTCAACAAAAATTGTTTTTCATGTTAAGCTAACAGTCAGCCAGTAAGAACCCCAAATAATAAATCAATAAATATATCTTAAACACTAAAGTGCATGCTCGCCCATTGTGTTCAATAAAACAAAATAAATCCTCGTTCCCTGTTGAAAATGTCCTTTGTTGGTCTTGAAAGATCAACATGGCAGCATTTGTTTTTCTTACAAAATTTGTGATCATTTTTAATTCAATTTCATTTTAAAATATCTTCATATGCTTAGATAATAGAAGAGCTTCACAAGCCTTTGGCTTTGTTGGCCACGTCAGGTTTATCGATTCACAAATGAATTGTTAAAACATTTGAGCAAAGGCTGAGCCTGTGTCCTACACTGTAATGCTTTAATTCACATATACTGTATGAAATGTAATTGAGGTTGTGGAACAGAAAGTTCCCCTTCCTGTTTCACCTTGGTGTGTTCATCTCTCCCCTGTCGGCTGTTTGACCAGCTGTGGAGTGGGTCAATACACTGCCATGGTGTAAACATTTCCTGGTTTGAAACATTATATATGTATATAAAATAGATTTGGGGTGATTTTTTTTTTAGGACCGGCTAGCAGAAGAGCCCTCATGGTCCTCAATTTTGAGGTCTATTTCCTCAAGATGCCTCATCACTTTTCACATAGGGATTGGATAAAAGCCAAATACATGTGACCGAGTTGGACATATTTCTTAAAACAGCCAAAGAACGGAATGTGAGTCACAATGATAACTAAATGAATATAAGAATAAATAAATACATGCGGAAATATGTATTTAGAGGAATAAAAAAAATAATTGGAAAATATATACAGAAAAAAAATTAGGATAAATCGAAAAAATAAAAAAATAAAAAAATAAAATATATATATACATATATACATATATACATATATACATATATATATATATATATATATATATATATATATATATATATATATATATATATATATATATATATATATAAATATAAATTTGTGTCAATAAGCATTTATTACTGCTTTATTTTTTCCACATTTACTTTTTGTTCTGCTTTTCCTTTTCCCGCCCACTAAGTCCAAACAGCTGATGACTGGTGACAACTGGGAACTGGAAACCTCCTACAGTACTTCGGCTTTAGAAAATGAATGGCCCTCCATCACCATTCCAAGATGGAAACTGAGTACTGAGTTCCCTAACATGTTGTTCTGTGACGTCGCTTAAATCCAAATCACCAATACGGCATTCATAGTGAATGTCATGGAAGTATAATATGAATGGTACTAATTTTCTACCATTAATACAATTTCAGAAATGGCTTCTGCATGAGCTCACATTGACAAGTACGATGTATGCAGCTCTGAAGCGGAGAATTATTTTCAGGTTCTCCTTCATTCCTTCAAGTTGGTACACACTGCCCCCACTATAGCGGAGTGTGTATGTATATATATATATATATATATATATATATATATCTTTTTTTTTTAATATATGGAAACATTAGGTAAAGAAATAGATTTGAAAATAAATGACCAAATAAATGTGAAAATAAATATTAAAATAGATATAAATATATATCAATTATGGAAAAAATAAAGCAGTAATAAATTCAGATTTACACCAATTTATATACCTATATTGATTTCTAGATTTATCATTTTTTTAAATATATATATTATATATACAGAAAAAATGAATATATTAATATTCTGTATATATTTTAATTTTCAAAAACATTTAGAGAGAAAAAAAATAAAACTTTTAATAAAAACATTTTGATAACAAACTACTACTACTATATCATAAATAATTAAAATAAAAGATACATTTTCTGAATTTCCACAATGGGATTAATAAAGTGTTATCTTATCTACAATATGGATGGCCTCATATACCGTAGATATATTCACAACAGCTGGCATTCTAAATATTTTTATAAAGATAGAGAGGGACTTGAAATGGGGTAAATATTTTACAGTACTTGAAGACAATAATTAAATACATAAAACATGTTTGATTGTTATGACCAGCCCCATAAATTGAATTGACCTTGAAAAACCAAATTGTTATTTGAATACATTATGTATTCAAATAATAATTTGAACATATGGAAGGACATTATAAATTATAGTGTACATATCTATAGCTAGTGTATATCAACAATTATTTCTGCTTTATCTTTTTAATATGTTATGGGGAGTTATAAAGTTGATCAACCACAGCATGAAGCTATGGGAAAGGGTAGTGGAGGTTAGGCTAAGAGGAGAGGTGGGGATCAGCAAGCAGCTGTATGGTTTCATTCCAGGAAAGAGTACTACAGATGCAATGTTTGCTTTAAGAATGCGGATGGAAAAGTATAGGGAAGGCCAGAGGGAGTTGCACTGAGTTTTTGTGGGTTTAGAGAAAGTGTATGATGGGTGGGGAGAGAGGAAGTGTGGTATTGTATGAGGAAGTCAGAGGTGGCAGAGAAGTACATAAGAGTGATACAGGATATGTATGAGGGCAGTCAGACAGTAGTAAGTTGTGCAGTAGGCGTGACAAAGGCATTCAAAGTGGAGGTGGGATTGCATCAAGGATCAGCTCTGAGCCCTTTCTTGTTTGCAATGGTGATGGACAGGTTAACAGACGAAATCAGGCAGGAGTCTCCGTGGACTATGACATTCGCGGATGACATTGTGTTCTGTAGCCAGAGTAGGGAGCAGGTTGAGGAGAGCCTGGAGAAGTGGAGGCATGCATAAGAGGGAAGAGCAGTGAAAGTCAGCAGGAGTAAGACAGAATACATGTGCCTGAATAGGAGGGAGGGCGGCAAAAAGCTGAGAATGCAAGGAGTGGAGGTGGAGAAGGCAAATGAGTTCAAGTACTTGGGGTCGACCATCCAAAGCAGTGGAGAGTGCGGGAGAAAGGTGAAGAATAGAGTACAGGCAGGGTGGAGTGGGTGGAGAAGAGTGTCTGGAGTGATCTGTGACAGAAGGGTTAGGTCTACAGGACGGTAGTGAGACCAGCCATGTTGTACGGTTTAGAGGCGGTGGCACTGACAAAAAGGCAGGTGGCTGAACCAGAGGTGGCAGAGTTGAGGATGTTGAGATTTTCATTGGGGGTGACAAGGATGGACAGGATTAAGAATGAGTACATTAGAGGGAAAGCTCAGGTTGGACAGTTTGGTGGAAAAGTGAGAGAGGCCGGATTGAGATGGTTTGAACACGTGTGTAGGAGCCATGAGAGTTACATTGGGAGAAGGATGCTGAGGATGGAGCTGCCAGGCAAGAGGAAAAGAGGAAGGTCAAAGAGAAGGTTTATGGAGGTGGTGAGGGAGGACATGCAGGCGGTTGGTGTAAGAGAGGAAGATGCGCAGAACAGAAGGTATTGGAGGCAGATGATCCGCTGTGTGCGACCCCTAAAGAGAGCAGCTGAAAGTAAAAGAAAATAAGTTATCACTGGAAATTAAATATTCTGGAAATATAGCAAAAATGATGGTCATAATTATTTTTTTCTGTAAATTAAAAGTCCCAATAATTTTACATTTACACAAAATTGATATTTGTCAATGCAAATAAAGATGATTATAATTTCACTGGAAAATATATTTTCTGTTGCATAAGGTCAACAATCAAATCATTGTCATATTTTGCGTCACGAATATGCTGAGGTGGTTTATTTATTTTTTGTAATTCTAGTGTATTTATGTTTTCATTATTGTTTATTTATTAATTCTAGTTATGTATTATTTCTAGTCTTTATGAATTTATTTGTGTATTTGTCAGGCACAGTGCCCAAACAGTAAGCGTCAGAGTTATAGGAAAGGAAATTGCAACATATTGTAGTAGGCACAGGACACACGTGTATACTGTATGTGACAGTAGCACAAATAAAAAGCCCTCAGTCTTTTGAGTCAGCCAGATACAATGAATGAGTAAAATCAGTTCGCACAGGGTTTAGCAGAAAATTTACTTCCTGAACCTAGAATCATCCACCTCTAGCAAACTTTGGAAAGATCCCATTCAATTTCACATTTTGTCCTCTCACATATGTAATATGTGGGGTTGCCGTGGATAAAATGTGAGGGTGGTACAGAAGATCAAGAGAAACCAAGGTGTCCACTGCAATCAGAATCGCAAATGTATTCTTTTTTTATATGGAAGCAGCCAATTTCTGAGATCTGCTGATGGCGAGCCTAGTAATGATTCTAAGGAGAATCTAATTTTCGTGATAGGCGGTAGCAGCGGAACTCCAGACCGCCGGGTGGAGGGGTTGGATCTTGAAGGAACCACATTTTATAACTTCATAAACACAGGCCACTCTGGCTGATGAAAATCACATCAGCGCCCGGGCCTCATTAGCGGGAAGGGACAATGGCGAAGAAATGTAAATTAAGCGTCCGGGGGAAAATTGGGTTGAACAGTTGAGCGACGAGCAGGTAACTGTGGGAGCGCTCGTACATCACCATGATATCTGAATAGAACCCATACTTACGCCGTTGAATTCACTGGCCCTCACCGAACGGGAGAGTAAGTGTTTCCATTTGGAACTTTTGATCCCTTTGTCAGTGGAGAGAATCGATGCAGCCTCCCCTCTACAGATGTACCTCTACAGACACGTGAAGTCCACTTTCAAGTAGTCGTTTTAAACAAAATATGCATCGCAAGAAAATAAGAAATCGATGTGTAATTATCTTTCTCCAATGATAGCACCCCCTAAATCCGATTTTGGTACCGGCTGACACTTTGGGTGTTGATGACTTTATTGATCAAATATTATCCACTGAGGTTAATTCATTTCCGCATTTCTCCAAATCTCTTAATCGGTCCTTCCAGATGTTGAAACGTGTAATTGGGTTGAAAGTTCGCATGTAAGTGCTAGATATCTAAGCTTGATGGATAATTAACAAAGGCTGTAGTGGTGTCAGCAATTAGCATCACACCAATGAAAGTAGTTGACTGCACGGGTTCCAGAAATGCCTGCTGTCATCTGAAAAAAGATTTAATAGTCGTCGCAATAGCAAAAATACAATTTTAATTCATATAATCTACATTGGACTTGAACTACATGCATTTTCTGATTGGAGCATTCCACACGTGGTACACGCCATACCCATTTAGGCCGTGGCCACTCAACCAGTAGGACAGAAAGGGCCAGTAGGCAATGTGATATGCTACAGGTTGTATATTCCACACTGCTTTAGGCCACGGCCACTCAACCAGAATGGCTGTAAATGGACAGAGATGGGTCCATTTCGATACCTCCTCTACCATCGCATGGAAAATTTGATGATTCATACTAAACTAATAAAGCTTTTAAAGCAACTTTGTAGCAAGCTAAGATGAATTACTGAACTACTATGGTGAAGTCTGTCCACACATACAACGGACACACGGAGACATTATTGTGAGGTGGTGTATACCAACGGAGAAGACATGCTGATGTCACCAAGTGCTTGGAAAACTTTGAGGGTGATTATCTCAGAAACACAGTTTGCTGCACCCTCGTCATTAACAAGTCATAGCTATAAAATGTATTTGCTTGATTCGCACAAGTGACACCTTGTATTAAAGCTCTCATTCTCCACTTTCAAATGACGGGGAAAAAAAGTCAAACGGCACCAAAAAAACCTAAAATCTAAGACCTAAGACCTTGATGTCATTGTTAGAATATGAATGATTGACAGATCATGTAATCCAATTGAAGACTCTACATTCATGCCGAGTGGCAGAGGAAGTGATGGTGCTGTGCTCCACACATAAGAAGAATCTAACATCAAGATTTTCAAAATTCAGAGCTTCTGCCACCCTCCGCCTCATCATTCCCTGAGGCAGCGGAACCCCTGGAGCTGGAACCGGAACGTATTCCACCCCGTGGGGCCGATGCAAGGGCAGTTACCCCAACTGCGAGAACAGTAAGAACTGAACCCTGGACAAAACGGAGGTGTGGCTGCAGGACAGCTGTCCTGTCCTGGAAAACACACGTTTACAGAGGAAGAACACACACAAACCATTTACCCACATATGTGCCCCAGTATTTGTAGTGTGAATCACATGTCCCCTTCCCCATAACTGCCACTTTAGGTGTGCAGCAGACCCCCATTATAAACGCCCCACAATACCATAAAGTACCGTTTGAGTAAATCACATATTGGACAATTAAACATGCAAAACTCATTAACCCCGGTCTCCCATTGTGTCATACCATACTAGGGGGAATTTATATCAGAATATATCGCCTGTGGTGGGAACAATTCGCCATGAGCGGGCATGGGCCCAAATGATTGAGTCGCGAGCCGGCCCACAAGCCCAGGCTCAAAGCGTGCGCATATCAGATCCGTGGGTCTGCAGAATGAGCGGACACGCATCCTAGCTTGTGTGCATCAGGATGGTGCTGCCGCAATGCGCAATGGCACACGTGCGCGATGAACCTCAGGTTCCTCAGGACTGTGACAAAGGGCTACGTCATCCATTTCGCCCGTCCTGCGCCCACTTTCAGGGGGAAAGTCGAGTCTGTAGTCCCGGGCAATCAGATAATTTGTGGTGCCGAAGAAAGACGGAAAAGTTTGCCAGATATTAGACCTGCGAATGCTAAACAAGCATTTATTGAAAATTACATTTTTGAGATTTATTCGACCAAATGACTGGTTTGTAAAAACTAGATCTGAATGGTAGTTATCTCCCTCCACCCCTGTTACAGAAAATATCTGCGCTTTGCCATCGAGGAGGCGATAGCACGTTACACCAGCAGGGGGTGAGAGTGTACAACTATTTGGACGACTAGTTCCAGAGGGATGCGAGTCAGGGGGCCAGTTAAACCTTTCCCACCTGAAAAGTCTGGCTTCTCTTTCGACATGGAGAAAAGTGTATTAACGCTGAAGCAGCGCACCCCTTTTTAGGCATAGAGCTGAACACGGTTTCTCTTCAGCCAGAGTTCAGGTGAAGTCATGCATGTCAAAGTTCAGACAAGGACTGTTAGTGACATCAGTTCAATGCTTTTTTTTTACGACACTGCTCAGCATGATGGCATACGCAGCTAGGGCACCTCCTCCGCATTCCAGAGGTGGTACGCATCCAGACACCGTCACCCAGTAAAAGACTGAGTATCATACCGCTCCACCATCACTGCCGACGTAGGGTGGGGAGCCGTCTACAATGGTGTGACTGTCAACGGGTTGTGGACAGTGATGCAGGCAAAGTGTCACATAAACATGTTAGAGCTGCACATAGTTGTATTAGTTCTTCAACACTTCCTGCCAACCCTCAAGGGCTGACATGTTCTGGTGAGGCTAGAAAACACGTCGGCGATAGCATACAGTACATCAATTGCCAGGGCAGGGTCCAGTCCCTCCCCCTGTACCACATGGCGAAACGCTTACTGCTGTATGCAGAGTGGAACATTCTCTCCCTCTGGGCAGTCATCATCCCTTGCAGACTCAACCATGGAACCGACCTATTGTACTGGGGAAACCCCCAGGCAGCAGACTGGCACCTTTACCCCACCCCTTCAGTTTAGCCAGGCGGAGGTGGACCTGTTTCATTTCATTTCATTTACATTTAGTCATTTAGCAGACGCTTTTATCCAAAGCGACTTACAATTATTCAAACACCGACGGACGCAGCCATCAGGAGCAATTAGGGGTTAAGTGTCTTGCTCAAGGACACTACAGCATGCTAGCAGGAGGAGCCTGGGATCGAACCAGCAACCTTTAGATCACTAGACCACCAGCTCTACCGCCTGAGCTACCATCCCCATTTGTATTACGAGAGACAACACAGTTGTCATTATAGTTCTCCATGTGGGGAGAAGGAGAAGGAGAAGGAGAAGGAGAAGATCCTAGCATCGGGCCTGTCAGATGCAGTGGTTGCCACTATACATAGTGCCAGGGCGCACTCTACACGCTCCCAGTACACGCTGAGGTGCCGTATTTTCCACCAGGGGAGTGTGCTTCTTGGAGCTCCCCACACACATTTGTTTGGTGTTACATGTTGAATGTTACTAGGTCCGCGCTGCCACATGTTGTGTTTGGGACACAGATTTGAGCATGACACTCCAGACACACCAGTGGGGGGATACATTATTATGTGGACCTCCTGCAGGGGTTCACCATACTATCGCGTGATGGTGTACAGTCCCATGAGTAGATGCTGTCCATGCGATAGGGAATGTCTAGTTACGAAAGCAACCATGGTTCCCTATTACTGCACTGCGGTACGGTGCCCCTCCGAGGCGGTCAACAGCGAAAAGAGTGAGAGAGGAATTGGGGACTGCGGTTACATACCCCCGCGTGTGGGACGGGGGAAGGACGAGAGCACAGTGTCGTCAGTTCCTTTGCCATTTGGCATGAATGTAGGGTCTTTCTTTTGGATTACATGATCTGACGATCAGACCCATGAGTAATAGATCTCAGGGGACCATGGTTGCCTTCCCAACCTAGACATTTCTCAAACAGGCAACAACCCTGAACCTCCTCCACCACGTGATCCGTTTTACTACATTAGCATTTTACTTATGTATTTCTTCAATGAATGTATCGTAACTAGGCCTGTCAATGTTAATGCAATAATGACACTTTCACGAAAATTTGTTTTAACGCCACAATTTCTTTTTCACGCATTAACGCAAGGAGGGGGAGTGGTGCTGCACCTCCCCTTTATTTTTGAAAGGAGGTTTAAAATACGGGAGATTTACGGGAAAATATTCAAATGGGATGACACCAGGAGTGAAGGGTAAAATACGAGCGCATCCTGGGGAAAACGCGAGGGTCGCCAGGTATGTGCGCTTATGCATGCACCAGAGGCAAATAGACAGATTCTGTCAGACAGAGCCACAAACGTCAAAGGCAACCTGACGCTTGTGGCTCACAGCACATGTGACAACAACAACACATTTATTGATTGACAAACATACAGACAAATAAGTGTTGAATTCAGACACACAGTGCATTGTTTATGTTTATTTTTTTACTGGGTTAGGTAATGAGTTGGACAGAACATGATATACGTCTATGTAAGTGCTGAAAACAAGTATAATGTTATTAGAATTATTTTAATTGTTGTGAAAACTGGGACAATTTGGTCATGAATGTTGAAAACCCATGACATTTTTGTGTTTTACAAATTTTTATGTTTTAATTTCAGCATATTTTGTTTTGCTAAATGCAGTAACTTTGAGGGTTTCTGGACAATATTTCCCTTTTTTTTTAGTTGTGTATTGATTTCCAATAAACATACATTTGCATAAAGCAAGCATATTTGTCCACTCCCCGATGATAAGAGTATTAACCAATTGAAAAATATCCCTTTGAGATACATTATGAACAAATTAAAAATGTGGCATTAATTTACGATTAATTGCGATTAACTATGGACATCATGCAATTAATCGCTATTGGCAGCCCTTATCAAAACGCAACTCCATTACACGCACACTGAATTCATACAGTTAATTTGTCTGACCTTGTGTATTCAGTGTATCTTTTTTGTAAGATTTCCCTCTTGTGAAGGCATGACTGTGCCAGGATTCTAGTGCTGATGTCCATTGTCCAATGGGAAGTATTATTAACATTCAGTCGTCCTTCTATGGAGGAGATAGTCAAGTCATGTTCAGTTTATTTCTATAACCCTTAATAACAGCACAAGGGGCTTCACCAGGCTTCACATAGAAATCAACAGCATCCCCTAGTTTTAACCTGGGCAAGGAAAAACTCCTAAAGAAATCCCATGGGGGGAAAAAGTGAAATAAAGGGTAGGGGTCATTGCGCCTATACTTCCTGGGGAGACTCAAGAAGTTTGGACATGTCTGCAAAAACTCTCCCGAACTTTTACAGGTGCACTATTGAGAGCATGTTCTCTAGCTGAATTACAACGGCATCTGCTTTGCTGCTGATCGCAAGGCCCTTCAGAGGGTGGTGAAGACAGTGGAGCACATCATCGACCGCCAGCTCCCCTAAATGCAAGGCATCTACTACAAAAGATGCCTCAGGAAAGCACGGAAAGTCATAAAGGACTACAGCCACCCAGGCTATGGACTGTTTACATTGCTGCTGTGTGAGCATTGAGGCACGGTTACCAGACTCAGCAACAGATTTTACCCACCGGCCAGCAGGCTTCTCAACCAGCGATATTAATCTCAGTGTTCGAATTGATCACCCGTACGTATGCTCTCGTAACTTCCTATATACATTCAATTTACATTACTATAATTTAATGTACATATTCATTGGCACGCCGACGCTTTATATTTACAATTTTTATCCTATTGCCCATCTTCCCCTTCTTTTCAGTCTCTGAAATTGCTGCTAGTGTTGTACTATTATGTGTATTTTAGCAATTCTCATTTGAGACTTTAAATACTATTATACTGTGGCAGTTCCACCTACGGCATTCCACTGAGGCTTTTTCGGGGCCCGCTGACACAGAGACGCAGGCAATGGTGTTGAAATGCACCAGTTTATTGAAGAGAGTGGGCAAGATGGAACAAGCTGGGAGCAGATGGAAACATGTCAAGGGTTCCTCCAGTGTGTGTGTGTGTGTGTGTGTGTGTGTGTGTGTGTTGGAATGGGTGATTCAACCTGTGCTTGTTGCTCTGACAACTCAGACCCCGGGCCCAATTAACTCGACCCAAGACAGCTTTGGCTGCTTAAATAACACCACCCCCAACACCGCAAATACTTTTTCAATTCTTGTAGCTAGTTGTTGCTTGCCATGTCTCATGTTTCAACGCTCGGAATGACCCAGGTTTACTGTGCATTTAAAAATACAACCCTTTGACCTTGAAGGACGAATTCTCCCCTCCAGGTCGTGGTGCAGACTGGGCAACTTTATTTGCATTTTATAACAAGGTTATTTGGTTATATGCTAAGGCTTCTTACATACTCCGCATGTATCAAAGCAAAAAGCTACACAAGGGATTTTTCTCACGTTTCCACGTAGCAAATGTACGTGTTCAAATTTTGAAACGCTATGCGCACGTGTGGTGCAGCTCCTTATGTTTCCTGTTCGGCATCAACTGTAATGGCGTCAGCAGAAGGGGGGCGTTTCATAGATCATTTGGGCAAACAGTGCATGCACATCTGTATGACACTGCATTCCGACACAAATGTAGTAAACATGGACATGGACACACGCTTTGTGCGGGTCAAGTAGAAGTAGACACTATAACTTTTTTTCTACAGCGGGGGGTAATAATCAGAGGAAAAAACTTGGATATTTATCTGAGTTTAAACTCAGACTAAACGCATTCAACTCGTGAATTTGAATTTTTCGATATGCAGTGATTATAGTTCTAAATCGTTCGCCTGTGACAGCGAACAACCTTTCCTATCCGTCTGTGTACCTTCAAAGAGAACCCTACCATGACACGTCGCCCGCAAATAAAAAAAAACCAAGAAGTTCATCTGCTACCCACCGGTCTGCTATCTACACCTTTCTTTCTTCTTTCAAAAACCCATTTTCTTTCTTTCTTCCTATAATGTTCTGTTTGCATGTTTGTGTGTTGTGTTTATTGGAATACAGAGGACAACAGACGTCTTAAGAATGGTGGCAAATGACTAAGTAGATTGAATGGGGATTGAGGGTGGGAAAGGGTAAAACAAAAAAAAACTAAAAACCCCAAAAGATGGGGGCGGGGGTGGGGGAGGTGGGGTCAACTGATAGAGGAGAGGGAGCCTGGCATTGTCGCGGATGTCCGCACAGATGGCCGTGGAGACACGCAGCATATGCCGCGTGCCACCGTGGCTGCCGTCGCATCTGCCAGGGGCTCGGGCGGTAGGCGGCTGGACACGGGCGACTGGCCCCTGGACACGACCCGATCATGTCCACTGATGGCCAGTCAAGCGCGTGGGGGGTGGGGGGGGTTGATGGGAAGGTGGGGGTTGGGGCAGGAGGTCTTCACAGAGTCAGGCTGCGTCTTGCACTGTTGGCTCCACTCAAAGCCGAACATATGGGAAATAAATGGCACGGTACGTCTGACTTGGCCGCGGATTTGTTCCACCCCAGCGGGGAAAATCGTGGAAAACATCATCTCTCGCATTTTGGGATTCTTTCAACCGAGATGCCCCCCTACACACACACACACACACACACACACACACACACACACACACACACACTTTATTTTAATTGGACCGACTAGAATCAAGAAAGTACAAAAGAGAATAAACCAGTCATTTGCAACTTTGGATATTTATAAAAAACATCACGTATTGCCTCCAACGTAGCTTGGAACTCTGGCAATTTATTGGAATGGATCGTAATTACACTTATTCTAATAATATCTGACATAATTTATACTCGATTAAAGCGAGTGCCTTTGTCGTCTTCGAGGTGATATAATTACAATGCATGAGCTTTGCCTACAGAGATAGACTGTGTGTATGTGTGTGTGTGTGTGTGTGTGTTTCTGAGGGTGTGTGTATGTAGGAGGCTTTCAGGTTGTTTAGTGTAGGCAGTTATTGTAAATTCATGGCTATGCAAAGAGGCTGGGATGCCACAAGGACTTGGCACAACGCCCTCTGTCAACCACTATTCATGATTTAGCATACATCAAAAATCTTTTAGCCAAGCTTTCAAGCTTTTTTCTGTTATGTAGCTTTTTGCATTTAAATAATTGCAGCCTGATATTAATGTACCATGTAACAAAAATATATATTTGTTTCCCACCAGTTTGTGTGGCATTATTTAGCACCTTTCTCAAGGATACCTCTGTAGGGTATCGACAGATGTTTGCTTGTAATGGGAATATCAACCTCAAGGATTAGAAGTAGGATTAGGATACTCCTAACAGTAGTACCACTACTAGGTGTAGTATTACTACTCCTAACAGCCCTTTCTTGCATAGGGAACCAGTAGAACGCATCGTAGCGAAATTACTCACACAGCTCCAGACAGGGGGCATTGTCAATGCTATGGCAAATTTGTAACGTGACATTAAAACAGGATGAAAGATCTGCTATGACTCCAGTAATTGTAAATAGTGCAAATACACACCCTTATGTAGATATTGGTCCTAGAGTAAAGTTCTCGCAGTTCCTGTGGATAGGTGGATAGATTGATAGGCACACAGACAGACAGTTGGTATAAGTTCCTTCCATCCCACATTTCTCACCTCCTTGCTTCTTTCCTTCCTTCCTTCCTTCCTTCCTTCCTTCCCATCCCTTCCTTATTTCCTGCTCGTTGCATGCACGATTCAATCTTTTCCCAGCGACAGAGTGGCTGTTGGGGGGCCACTTCGAAACTCCTGTTCCAGATATAAACGACTGTCTTTCCAAGGCGACTAAAATAGGGCTTCGCAGTCTACGCCTTCCCCACCTGCAAGTTGTTACTCGTTTTCCAAAAACGGGGGTGATTGGAGGCAGCGGAAGGTCACATTGGCATTCTGTTCCACTTTGCTGACACAATTAAACAATGATAGGCAGGACCAGTTTAAAAAACCCTCCACACGTCTGGAGATACATTTTTCTTTCTTCCCCTCTTTCTCTTTCTCCGTCTCTCTCTCTCTCTCTCTCCTCGGCCCCCTTTTTCAAATGGGCTGAAATTGCAATGTTATTTAAAAGGGAAATGGTTCAGAGCCTTCCGATAGCATCTCTCCCTTTTTCTCGCCCTCTCTCTCTCTTTTCCCTCCGTCTGCTTTTTTTTTCTTTTTCTGAGAAACTGAACAGATGCGAGTGAGGACCAAGAGGAAGAAAATACTCTTTCTTGCAAATTCCCATTAACATCCGATAATCTATTCTTTTTGTGTTAGGGGGTGGGCACACGCACAAGCTCTACCGAAGTAATAATTTGATCGAGGAAAGCATTTTTATTAATAATTTCCTTTTTTACTTTCAATTTTTATAGAATTTCATAGTTAGAAAGAGATAATGGGGATTCTACATCTTGCATGGTTGTATGCCACGGTCTGTAACACAGTAACTTTATTTGATATCTTCAGAACGTCATTCTAATGCAGTTATCATGGTTATTTGGGAAGAATGCTATTAAAAAAAATCTTTATCGAAACGTTTACCTAGCCTCACATGGCAGGCGAACAGGTTGGTAAATAGGGAGGATCACTGCATCTGCTAATAGTTGAAGGAGATAATACATAGATCTGAAAAAGAAATTATAAAAATGAAAAAAATAAAATAAATGTATTTTTTTTTTCAATTATTAAATTATAATTTATTTATATACATAGCACACATACATACATACATACATACATATATATCATATATATAAACTTTATTTAACTGGGAAGTCACATTAACATTAAAGCCTCTTTTGCAAATGAGACCTCACAAGACACTGTCAAAAAGCAGCATCAAACAAATAACAGGACAACAACAACAAATGACAATAGCAACAATAGGTACAACAATGACATTTCATAATACAGTGCATAAACAAGGCAGCAATATTGTTTGTTAGTTGAAGCAACTACAGCTAACAGTGACCATTTCCATTATTCTATGTTTTTAAATCATTTAAAGGTGGAGTGAGTAGAAAAAGCTAATCGCAACCAATTGGGCACCCTTACCCATGTGCAACATTGCGCCTCCGTGGAAGAGATGGTGGCCGCGAGACTCGCAAAAAAAACATGACAGGCCCTCTCTAAACCCAATGTTTGGTTTGTCCATTCTGGGCTTCTGTAGAAACATTGAAAAGGGAAAAGGGACGTGTTCCATATGTAGATAAAAACGGCTCATTCTAAGGTACAGCAACACAACAATTGTTATATTCATGGGGATCGTACACGTATTGGAACATACTTGTGAATTTTATATTCAGTTTCTGTAAATTCGACTGACTGCACCTTATAACAGATAAGGGTCTCACATTTGAACTTGGTCTGCAGATCGTTCCAGGACCAAGGACTGTTGTAGAACAGGCCTGTTTTGCCAACCTCTGTTCTGACAAAAGGCACTTTAAATTGAAGCCATTTGTGTGAACGAAGATTATGACTGCTTTGCAAAAATGACAACCATAGATTTAAGTAAATAGGGAGTCTGCCTGAAATAATCGTATAAATTAGAATGCACTAGTGTTGTAGCCTACGCAAAGAGAGGGATGACCATCCTACCATGCTGTATAAGGTACAATGATGGGTCCTGAAGCTAGAATTAGTGACATACCTCAGGGCTGAGTGATACAGGGGGTTGAGTTTGGACAAGATGGTCGGTGAGGCAAACCTGTAGATAATATCACCAAAATCAATCTGACACAGAAATAGGCCAGCAAATAAGCATTTTATTGATGTCATGGAAAAACAAGACTTTTTCCTGTACAGAAGGCTCTGTGGGAATTATTATTATTTTTTTTTTTTGCGAGATAATCATTATGGCATCTAAAATTTTGACTTTTGTCCAACCAAATTCACAAGTATTTGTAATTGTCAACGGACCAAGACAGCGTCAAGGATACTGATGGAGAGGGTTGGAACCTTTGTTAGCCCGGGGGGAAAAATATCATAGTTTTAGATTTGGTTGAGTTTAAAAGCATCTTCAGATGTGATAGGGTGTTGAAATCCGTCTGCAGATTTGAAAAGGCAGTCTCTGCAATGGGGCAAAGGAGTACATCTGCTGCATACAGATGGTACTGACAGAATTTGAACTTGTCACAAATGCTTTTAATATAAACCAGAAAAAGTCTTCTTCTTCTTCTTCTTCTTCTTCTTCTTCTTCTTCTTCTTTTGGCTGCTCCCGTTGGGGGTCACCACAGCGGATCGTCTGCCTCCAATATGGGTCCCAAAACCAATCCTTGTGGAACACCCTTCGTTACAATGACTGGGTTAGATATGACATTGCCATTTAAAAAAATTTGTGAACAATGAGTCAGATAGCTGTGGAACCACTTTGCCGCTTTGCTTCCAATGCCAGCACTCAGTAAGGTGTTAATCAATAATTGGTGGTCCACACTATCGAAAGCCTTTGTAGGGTCCATAAACAGAGACACACATGCAAGTTTTTGTCATAAGCCTCTCTGATGTCATCTATGATCTATTCAAAGTCGCGGTTATAAAGATTCCAAGATTTTTGTAAGGACAGTGAGATTAGATATTGGCCTGTTGTTATTTATATCAGATTGGTTGCCAGATTTAAGTAAGGGTATAACATAAGTTTGTTTCCAAGTAGCTGGAGCCTCATTGAGACCAATCGACATGTTAAAAATGTGGGTGATGGCCTATGACAATGCAGGGGTCCAGGCCATCAGGGCCGGGAGCCTTTTTGGGGTCGATTTTATTTAATGCATGAACAGCGTTGGGGACTTGGAAGGTTTCAAAATCAAATGAAAGAGCAGCGGATGAGGCCATACTTCTTGGTATAAAGCACTCCGAAGATTCAAATGGTATTGAGGGAGAATATCAAAAATATGACCTGCCTTCTCAAAGTGTCTGTTAAAGGCATTTAACATATCACATTTGTCTGTGATGGAGGCATTTTCCATTGCTGCGGAAAATCTGACATTTTTTTTGTTCTGTAATACTTTGATTGGTTTCCAGATTTTTTTGTGATTATTAAAACTGTCATTTGTCAAGGTAAGGCAATCATTTGATTTACAGTTCCGAATGGATGAAGTACACTAATCTATTAACCTTCTGAAGCATTAACAATCTTCATTACTTTTGGTCTTCTTTGCTTGGGACCACTGTTTATTTTTATTATGGATGAGCTGGGCAAGTTCTTGGAGAACCAAGGACTGTCTCTGTTCTTGATTCTGAACTTTTTGAAAGGGGCATGTCTGTTTGCAAACAGTAAAAACTGATGCTGAAAAAAGACACCAGTAGCAATCAGTGCAATGTGATCCCAGTTAAGTCCTTTCAGGTCATGTTGAAAGGCCTGTTCTGTGAAGTGTCAAAAGCAGCGTCATAAAACAGTAAGACCTTTGGATATAAGTGTTTTGGTGTTTCTCACACAACCAGATACACAGTAGTAACTCATGTCATTTGCAAACACGCCTATTGCTGTGTACTTTTGAGCCATGTTGGTAAACATGACATCTAACAAAGTGTCACTGTTCGGCTTAGATGGGTTGACTCTGGTATGGCTATCAGGTGTACTACGTTTAAAGCGTTGCAAGCCAGATAAAATTCTCTGATTTTCCACTAAGGCAGTGCCAGTTTAAATTACCAATTAGAATCAATTTGGATTTGTTCAAATTAGACACACCTCACCTCACAACACTACACTCTACACTGTCGGGGCTGTTTCTAGCTTTTTGGGGGCCTAATGCAAAATGTTGTTTGTGGGCCACTATTTTGTGAAACTATGGTGGGGGGATTCCACCATAACCCAGCAATTGGTGCCACATACAAATACCTCAGAAAGCTGAGACCCTAAGGAATCATTTGAGATGCAGCTTGACACTGCATGGCAATCTTTTCTGTCAATTACAACGTGATAAACATTACATTCTTACTTGCGGCTGATAAAATTATTAATATTTTAAGCGTAAAGGGGATTTGAAAATTATACTCATTCCTAGTGATGGCCATTCCCACACTCATTTATGTGTGATTAGTTGCTGCACCCAATTTTGGGTTGAAACCATTATTTACATAGCTTCACTTTCTAGACATTTTTTACCAATCGAGAAAAAGCATCAAAAATCCCCGCAAGGACCGCCCGAAGACTGCATGACATTGAAAAATACACAACAGAAAACGTAATGCTGTGATGCAGTATCAATAACCTTTCAAAATTGTAGATTTGTGCAATTTTGGCGATTAGATGACAAGCACTATTTTCTGAAAATGGCTCAGAAAAGCCCACTTATCTTCAATGTATTGGGACATCCAATACATTTTCTGAATGGTCTAGGTGCCTAGATCCTGGGTCTACAGTTCCATGAGGGTGTGATTATGCTAGAGGTCACAATGGGTCATTTTAGTTAAAAACAATGCTGTCGTCACATTGAAATGGTTACTTTGAGGCCATATTTCATCACACATGAATACAATTGGGCTCTTTGGATTCACAATAGTCTCAGCTTTGTAGCCATATCCAATTTCTGCAGTTACATGAGGGTTTAGGTACAACAGTGTGCAGAAATAGGGAAAAGAAAATAAGGCAAAAATAACATCTTTTCACTGCATGCAGAACATGGTGTTTAGGACTCTGAAGCTCACATGCCCTATGTAGCTGACATCATGGCAGGCATGGCTGTAAAGGTGAGACGTTTGTGGTTCTAATGAGCCCAATTTCATTCAGATATGTTGATGTGAGATGTCAAGCGATCCGTTTGAAAATAGGCATGGCCATTTGCTTTATCCAAAAAGATCGCCGACTTGGAGCTATGTAACGCCTGCTTCGCAGCGAGCTAGCATGGCATGGTTTACAGCCACAGATTTGTCTGGAAGTCTATTTTGCACTCATGCCCGAAGCTTGAACTCAGCTTTGAAAAGCTGAGCATGTAAGAGATTGTCAAACACGATACGGACATGTATTGTGTTTGACACATCACACGGACACATCACACGGATGTGTGATGTGCCGTAGAAAAAAAGGCTAAAATGGCAGCTTGGGGGCCCCCTTTACGATCAGTTCTGTAAACATTGTAACCACCAATGTATTAGATCATCACAGACAGAGGGTTTAAGTCATGCTTTTGATACCACAACAATGTCTGGGTTAGTCATCATAAACCAGGTTTTCAGTAAATCCAGTTTGAGTAGTAGACCTCTAGCATTAATGTGGCGAAAGCCAATTCCTTGCATATTGGCAAATTCAGTTGGAGCTGAGAGATGGTGTAAGCTCTCATAAGTAGACAGGGTGCCTGGGTTTACATTGATAATACCGGAGACAAACAATAGCAATAAAATGTTCGTGAGAGAGATATTTTGACATTGGGAGAGGGTTTATGGTGAAAGGACACGGGAAACCATGCAAAACAACAGAATGAAGCTTCAGGAAAGCATCAGGGAAGACACTTGTTTTGTGATCAAGCATTAATACATTAGAAGTCGGTCTGTGGTGAAGTTAGTCCATTTAACGGAGGATCATAAACTCCCATTGCAAATAATTAAAACAAATAAAACAAATAAAAAATAATATAAAAAAAAATAATAATAAAACAAGTAAAGTTCACAGCTGTTCCGGCAGGACAGTGGTGAGCACATGTAATTAAAATGTGTCCCACCGCAGCAAAACCCGCTGTCTCGCGCATTTCTAGAATGACCAGGAGCAGCCAAATAAGTTGAAAAAACCTTTCTTGAAGGAAAATTTGATTTTTCCAGATCCATGTTCCTTTGTGGTTTTTTTTTATATCTCTCAATGTGTTTTCAAAAATGAGATGATTTATAAATAGTAGAAAAATGTTAAACCGTGGAGTTAAACATTCCTGTTAGATGACATGGGGAAACACAGTTCACTTACCAAGAGGCTGAGTAGCGCTGAATAACGCCGATCGATCGTTTCCTTTAAAGCGAGCGTCCAGGTAAAGATCATTCATCCATATTCCATGTGATGTGAAGTCACAATGTGAAACTGTTTTGATAGAGTTAAATCGTACTACTCTCACACACAAAGAGACATCATTGTGGAGGGGGCCTGTACCAATGTCTACCATCGAAGAAGACATCCTGACGTCACTGATGTCACTTCCGTAAACAAGACAATGGACCCGGTTTCACTTGTCTGTGAAAACTTTCTCCTTGTTGTTATGGATTACAAGAAGCGGTTGGAGGAAGCGCTGATTCATATTTCGGACCTTAATCTGACCAGTGCGATAGATCCAAGTCAGTGTTAGCAGTGCGTACTGGACTTCATTTTCCGCGATGATAGTCAGTTCTCCCACAGCGACGCGGAGAACGACAGCGACGCTGAATCTGATAGGATCCCGGACTTGGAGAACATTTCAAACAGCAGATTTCAACCTGAATGTGATGATGAAAATGAATATTTTCTAGGACCACCGGAGGAGACCGAAGATACGTCCGTTATTGTCAAAATGGAAGAAGTTAATGACGTTATGAAGTCCGTTGAGGTTGGTGATTGGCAGATTTTCAGATTTCAGATTTCAGATTCCCGAGACTCACATTATTGATAGACTCTACATTTTGTTGTGTTGTCCGTTCTTTTAAGCTCCAAAATAATTTCACTTTAATAAAACATGTATATTCTTACTGTTAAATTAAAGCTTTTTTAAAAACAAAAATAGTTGTGTGTTGATGACGCTGTTCAACGTTCCCTCAAAACACATGTACAAATCAGTGATTGGCCCATTCAGCAATATGTTAATTAGCCCTTGACCCTTGAGCCCTTGACCCTTTGTTTGTTCATCAACTCCATTTGCATTCTGGGAGCTGGCTGAATGAACCTGGTGTGGGTAAAACTTTGGAGGTGATTATCTCAGAATCACAGTTTGCCACACCCTTGTCAAGTCATAGCTTTAAAAATATTTGCTTGATTTGCACATGTGACACCTTGTTTGGAAGCTGTGATTCTCCACTTCCAAATAATGCGGAAAGAAAAAAGCAGCCAAATGACCCTTAAGTATGCAGTGGGACACAAATATAAAATCAGCGAATAATGTGTTTGACAGTCTTTGTTGAAATCAAGACGTCGACTCCAGAGTCCAGAAATTGGCAGCTCATGCTGCCTAAGACGATCGGCCGCACCTCGGACTTGTCTTACCAAATACGCAACCGGCTGGTCCAATCTGCCACACAGGCCTCAGGTGTCACAACCACTCAGACATCGACGCCCTGACAGAACCTGCCAGATCCTGCTTTTTTGTGGTAAGTTCACTCCAGTAAGACCGCCCAAAACTGCCAAGCTTTGATCAAACTGTTAAAAAATTTAAAAAATAAAAGGGTTTTAAAATAGACTTGAAGCATTTCTTAATTTAATTTTGGAGACCAAACACCCAGAGCTGCTATCGTGCCGCCATCTTAGAAGTGGGCATAACGTGAGGAAAATTAAATCAAATATTAGAACGAGATAAAATTTATTCAGAAGTCTTATCTTGTGCATAGTTATGCATACTTAGTGTATACTTACATACATATATAAAAAAAAATATATATATATATATATATGTTTATGTATATATATATACAGTATATATATATTAGAAAGGGACCGATTATGAGAAACAGTGCTTGTGCACATACATTTGGGTCTCTGATGGGCCACACACAACACGCAAACTGTGAAATATAACAACCCAGTCAGTTTTTTGTATTTCAGAAAACATCCCAGCTCCTCCCACTGAAACCGCTCATTTTGGATCAGGGTGGTTTGTAGGTATGTTAGAATGCATCATTTGAGCAAAAAAAAAAATCGAAAAACATGTATATGAACTTGTGTAAAAAGGAGCATAATCCCCTTTAAAAACTGGAAGTTTTAGGCCCAGTATCACAAAACCCAACACAAGCTCAGACACTGTTGCACGGCATCCTCCTCCTTTCTCTCTTTTGCATCAGCCATCCATCTTCATTACCTGCTTATTTCCTTCCTATTTTGTGCTGAGATCGGAAACAAACTTCTTTCTCTCCCCTTCCATCCTCCTCTTTGCTCCTCCCTTCATCTGTTCTCCACTCTTTGTATCTCCTCTTTCCACCTCTCCCTTTATTCTCTCTTCTCTCCTCTCTTCCTCACCTCCGCTTTCCTCTGTTCTCTCCCCTTCTCCGCCCTTTCCTCCTCTCTTCCTCAACTCCTCCTTCATCCTCTCCTCTCTTCTCGCTCTTCTCCCCTCCACCCTTTCCTTTCCCCTCCACTCCTCTTCACCCCTCTACTCCAGCCTTCTTTCCTCTCTGTTCTCCACACTTCCTATTTCCTCTCCACTCTTCCACCCTTTCCTCCTCTACTCCTCTCTCATTCATCTTCTCTTTCCACCTCTCCTCTGATGTTCTCCACTCTTCTCTCTTCTCTCTTCCATCATTTCCTCCTCTCTTCCTCGACTCATCTTCCACTCTCCTCCTATCCTCTCCCCTTCCCTCACTTTCGCTCTCCTCCACCCTTCACCTCTTCTAATTTCTCTTCTCCATTCATCTCCTCTCCCATCCTCTTTTTTCCCCTCCTTTCCTCTCTCCTCCCCCTCTCCTCTTCTCCTATCTTCTTCCTGCCCTATAACCTCCTCTCCTCTGTTCCCCCCTCATCTCCTCTCCCATCCCATTTTCTTCCCTCTCATCCTCTTCTCTTCCTCTCATCTACCCTCCTTTCTTTTCCTCATCTCACCATTCCTCCCTTCTTTCCCCCTCTCCTTTCCCCTTTCCTCTCCTCTATAGTCCTCTCTTCCTCTCGGCTCCTTCCTTCCCCTCCCCACTCCTATCTAATCCTCTCCTCCTCTCCTCCTCCAGTCCTCTCCCCTCCACCACTCCCCTCCCCGACTCTCCATTCTTCTCCTCTTTCCCCCCTCGCCTTCCCTCCTCTCTTTCTCACCACCCTCTCCCTCTCTTATCTTCTCCTCCCCTCCCGTCCTCACTCTTCTCTTATCCAGTCCTCTCTTATCCTCTCCTCCTGTCCTCGCCCCTCCTCTCTTATCCACTCCTCTCTTATCCTCTCCTCTCTTATCCTCTCCTCTCCTCTCCCATCCTCTCCTCCTGGCCTTGCTTGTCCTTTGCGCAGCTGTAACTAATGGCTCCATTTTCAGCCCGATATCGCGGCTATCTGCCAACAATGGTGACACAAGCGTTTACAGAGGGCAGGGATGCTCCGAGTTGATAAGGGAGACATCGAATTATCAGGTGAAGAGATAACAATGGGCGAGAGCCGCCCGAGCCGTTAATTAGCGCTTCGATTGGACAGGACTTTGGTTTGGTAACCGGCAGCAATGCTGCACCTCACTCGTTTTATTTACTTATTTATTTATTTATTTTTTTGGGGGGGGGGGGGGGGCGTTGCAGGGGACCGAGCTTATACACAAAGAGGGGTCAACGGGGCAGTCGGGACAAGGGCGGGTCAAGGGTGACCGATAAGCATGGCACACACTAACAAAACCACACGTGTACAATGGCACTAATTGCAGTGAAACAACATAAGGCCTGAATCTCGAAGGAAGTGTCGGGTGGCTGGGGGGAGGGGTGAAATGGAACGTTTGTTTTGTTTTTTTTCGACCTCAGCAAAAACCAACCGACAAACAAACAAATAAACAGACAAAAAAAAAAAAACCTTGACAGGGCGCAGGGCTCTTCTTCTCCGTTGGGCTCGCCAACTCTCGGGATTCTACGCCGGTCTCGACAGTGATGGCTCATCCTCGGCTCTCATCAACAGCCTGCTGAACAACTCCTGTAATTTACGAAATGAAGGCACAGGCGAATATGTCACGTTCGTTTTCCACATCAGCAGTCTCGTTGATATATCTGCTGCGGTCGCCTCCTCTTATGCCTGAAGCCGAGCCCTCTGCATGTAAGATTTCACCCGTACGACCGTGTGAACACTGCACCTGCCCCTTTGCCCCTTAATGTCCATGATGCTCTTTTTATCGTGCACGTTCTTTGTTTTTTTAGTGTGATGGGCATTGAGGTAGCGGATTTTCTGTGCAAGATATGCTTACCCATGGGGAACTTCGTCGGCGCGCTCGGGATACGTGGTATACAGTACGGGAACACTTCCTCAGTCACTCTCCTACCTCTCTCATAACTCTCTTACTACATTACCGCATACATTTTCTTGATTTGCTTTCTTTTTCGCCTCTCTTTTTGTACAGTGCAAAACAGCTAGTTTCTCCCGACAGCCAAAATGTACTGAATTTTCAGTTTTCAAAGTTTCCCACGTGACGAGATTATGAACATTCTCTACGTAGGAATAGTAATAGGCTGAATATCCTGCGTTAAATGACGTTGCTTGCAACACTGGTCAAGTCAAACTGCTTTTTTTTTTTCGAACAAAAACTTTGATAAACCTTTCACGCATTCTATGTTATTTACAGTCGCTCTAATTTGGTTAGGGAGCTGACTTACCTTTTAGCCATTAGGCCTGACATGTCTTCCCGGCCGCAGCCGCGTCCTAATTTCAGCCTCGGGGTGTTAATAAAGCTCCATCTTATTGCATAGGTGCGGCCGCCGTCTGCATTATTGATCCTTTAACTTTGTCGGAGAGGGAAAGTGAGTCCCCGGGTCGTCCGGAGAGAGAGAGTGAGACACCCGCTTTAGTATATCCTAGTTACACTCCCGTTTATTAGTGTTGTGTTGTTTTGGGTGTTGGTGTTTATTTGACTGGATCTGTTCTGCACTGAAGAGCGTGTGGGAAAACTCAAATGAGCGTTGTTTGGCCTCAGTGTGCTAATCAGTGAGGTGAGGGAGAGGCTTTTTTTCCTATTTAGTTTTGCCGCGGTATGGCTTGTTTAATTAGATCTCAGGTAAGATCCTTTCGTTGTGTCAACAGAAAGAACACTGCGATATTGCCCAGTAACAAACGGCTGTAATACAGAGAAAAACCATCAAAGCGTCACTAATGGCTAATCACTAAAGTAAGTAAGCGAGAGCAAGAAGAGATCGGAAATAAATGTGACATTAATAGGCAACACAAAAGTAACGCAAGAGTAATCCCAGGCCTAATAAAAGAGGTCAACAAAACAGAATGAAACTTAATTTCAACTAACTAAACAGTAAAATAAAATAAAGTGAACTGGCACAAGGACACACAGGGTGTATATATATATATATATATATATATATATATATAAATATATATATATATATACACACACACACTGGCAGATTAGACCGCTATAGACATATGGGGGGCAAAATGATTTAACAAACTTAACACGAGACACACCAGCACAAATGGTCAATGTCCCCTCGGTCTACATAATAAATGATTCATTAACACAATCAATAAATCCCAAAACATACACTTTAAATAAATTTCAACTATCACTATGAGGACTATGATTGTCACTTATCACTAAATTAACTCCTTGACAAGGGAGGGGTGTAGGGCTTGGTACGGTCCCATAAGCCACTGCCTGCGTTTTTCATTTTCATCTATTCACTGAATGGAAAACAACCTGGAACCCCATCTTTGATTACAGTTTATAGCTTTAAACTTAACTTTATTTCTGACAGAAAACTCTTTACTTTAAAATTATCTCTATTTTGCGTCGTTTGAGTTTGGAGTCTGGGCTCTACTGGTCATCACTGGAGGAGTGTATAGCAAACGTAGGCATACTTAGTGAGCTCGCAGCGTAGGATGAGCATGATGAGCTCAAATCCCCCCATTGGATAGAAGAGTAGAGCCCAACAGGTGGATGCAGGGGAGGTGGAGGGCGCTCAGCCGAGTAGGCAGCAAAGCAGGTAGGGCAGGAGGGATTGTCGCTTAGGTGTCTGACAGAACTAGATCTCCCTCAGTGTTACTTAGAATGTGGAACGAGACATTTGGCAAAAACTCTTTCTCCTTCCAAAGGTGTTTTATTGGAATGATGTACTCTGCCTACACTCACTTGAAACAGAAGAACACAACTATAGGAATAAGAGAGAACAGTGATAATAAATGAGGTGAAACAGAAATGAAGTCAGATCGTTTGGGCGTCCATTTCTATTTAAAGCGAGACAAGGATTGATCAGTGTTGCAGCTGAGGTTGCCCAATGTCTTCCGTTCTTAATAGTTCATTCTCATTCCTTTTAATCGTTAGCAATAAATCATGAAGGGAGACTCTACCTCTTCTCCGAAAAAAAAGTTCTCCTGCTTTGTGTCGTGCCTCCGTGTGTCCGTGTGTCCGTCCGTCCTGTCTGGTTGCGTCCGTCCAGACTGTGTCCACTGTTGACGTTTTTTCTCAATATTCACCGCACCGATAGCGTGCGAGTGAATCTCTGTTTATGCTCAGATGGCTCTCTAATTTGCTTTGACATTTACCATTTTCTCTCCGCCACGCAATAGAGGGATGAACTCTCCTTTATGAAATGACCCACGGCAGGCAGTACCGCTCAGACACGGTGGGAAACAATTCTTCATCTTCTACGGCTCAGGATACGCTGTCATAGATGTCTATAAGTAAGTTCTTTGGATATTTGGAGATCCAGTATGTAGAGTTGACAACAGTGCGAGTAGAATATTGTAGCCATTTTTAACAAAAACGATTGGTTGTGGGGAAGAATCAAAATTCCGCTTTGTCCATTGGTCCATTTGTCTGCTGTTTTGGTCCATTTTGCCCACACCATTGGTTTTATCTTGTATAATATCTTATAATCGTTGTCTTGGTCACAGATTATCCAAAAAAATCGAACATAAGTCATGGCTTTTGTTGTATAAGTCACTTTTTAAGTCACTTTTCACTAGACTTATATGACTTATATAGACCTAAATATCGCATATAAACAGGATTAACCGTATTGTACAATATACATTATCCTATATCATCATATATATAAGCAGGTGAGCAATGTGTAGAGGGTGTTTTTGGGCTGTTTAGATAGTGTGGTATGATTTGCTCATGGAGATCGTACCGTATGGCTGTTCCTTTTTGTTGCGCTAACACTGTCGCTATAAGACCAGCTTAAGGCTTAATCACGCGAGAGGGCGGAGCTTCTGTTAGGCGTCAGAAACCAGGAAGTGGTAGTATCGGACGGTTATAGTGCGGAGATTTGTAAAACAGGTCACACGGGTGATATCCCCGCCACGCTGAGGGCAACACGGAACAGTGGGTTAGAATCATATAAAAGTGGTGTATGCTGACTTTTTCAATAAACTGTGTCCATTTTGTATGTTTCTGTTTAATTTAGAGGGGAGATAGAATGCCGTATTGAGCTCCAGGGGTGTGTGTCTTGGAGTGAGAGTGAGTTCATGACTTCTCTCTGAAGGATTTATTGCAAGTTCCTGCAAGAACGTTTGTAAAAGTAACTGTATAAGCTGTGTGGTTTAACAAAATGTATTTGTGTTGGACTTCTGATTTCTTTATTTAGAAGCAAATGACTACTGTTGTCGAGAGATATCTGATGACATGGATAGTTAATGTCTAGAGTTTATTAGGTCGAGTGATGTGCAGAAGTTTTGAGGCAAAGAACAGAAAAAAGGGAATTCATTATTTTGTTTCATCACTGAGATTGTTTTGACATTTTAGAATTACACAATTAATGCTTCATCAAGTGCAGTTGGAGGAATACAAGACTCACAAAGGATTTTGCTCTGTGTCCGGTCCCCTCATTCATGGCCAGGCCACATATATAATATATCATCTATCTAAAATCTCTACATTTTTTTTATCTTGTATATATTTTAAATTATGTAAATATCTTTGTCTTGGTCACAGACTCTCTCAAAATAGCCCCAAAACCGAATACAAACCATGGCTTTCTTTGTTTCTTTGTAGAAGTCATTTTTAAATCACTTTTCACTAGATTTCATGACAACAAACGGTAACATGATCGACACCCTTCACTGTGCGTCGGGACGGTCGGGACGGTCGGGACGGACCGACTAAAGGTCCCTTGACATCCTACAGTATTATACTGTACTCCTGACACTAGGAGAGGGCTCGCTTTTCACACATGAATCTCAGAAGATATCTATGTATTAATTTCCACTCCAAGTGTGTGTGCGTGTGTGACAGAAAGATACAGGTTTGGTGGAAAGATTTAAATATAACAACGTGCTAAGAATGACCAATATAGTCGATATATAATGAAGGCAAATATAGGTAGTATTCAGTCGACTTATTATATTTGTATGTTGTGGTCTTTATATCGACGCCATTTCCGAGCGACCAGACCACACTACATACACAGACACACAGACACGAAGACGTTTACATACCGCAGTGTAAGCCGGGTCACACTCCTTAAATCTGGCTATGAAATTAGTTTACAACAAGTGGTATTAACCCCCCAAATGTGGCTCGCGGTTGCCACGAAGAAGGATCGATTCAAATCAACCCTCCTCTCTCATCTGCTCTCTCTCCCCCCGTCTTCGCCCTTTCTTCCTCTTCCTTCTTTCCTTTGACAAGCTGCGGGTTTTTCCCCTCTGATGTCGCTCGCGCACGTCAGTCAAAAAACAAATGGGTGACATTCAGGAGGGGGGCTGAAGGTGACGACTTTTGTCCACCCATTCGGCGATACCCCGGTGTTCTTAATCTGCTCACAGTGATGCTTTCGCTTGCAATATGTATTTATTTTTTCTTCTTGGCCTCTCTCCTGCTGGCTTCCAAGAGAAAGAGCACCCCCTGTTTTTAATGCCCTTTCCAAGAAAAGGGTAGATCTTCCCCGCTGGGAATACCCGCAATTTATGGTTCCTGTGTCAGTTGGCTGCACCGTATCACCTCATAAAGCAAACAATTTTGGGTTTTGAAGACCCTACCTGGAGAAAATGTGTGTGTGTGTGTATATCCAGCATGTATACAGTATATATGGCTCAGTTGGACACGGAATTCTCACATTGCTGCACGTTCTCGCACTCACTTAATTTGGCCAGACTAATTTATTTAAGCAGAATAATGCCTACACATGCCTAAAAATCTTTTAGCCCCATTCTCTCAAGATTCTTCATTGTGGTGGAATGCAAAGAATCATTCCGTCAACATGAATTACAGCCAAATCACTTAAAAAAAAAAAAAAATAATAAATAAAAATATATATATATATATATATATATATATATATATATAGGATAATTTTAGAAGAAAATAAACAAGGTTGCCCCTCCTCTCTTGACAAAGTCCGTGTAATTTTGCAGCGTATGACAGACCCCTCCAGAAATGTGGAGCCAGCTGGCATTTTAAGTTGTTAAGTGGCACATCAGTGCCGGGCTTTGTCTCCTGTTGACTTTATACTCACATGCTCGAATCTAATCGTCATTTCCTTGATTTTTTGATTTTAATTTTAATTGTAATTTTTTAACTTTCATGCCATCATCGATGCAACAATTCACGAGACCAGAGCTGAAGCTTCTCTCTTAACCTTGGAGAGCCCAAATATTCTACAAATGTGGAATTGTTTTTTTAACATGTGGTTGTGGTAGAAGTTGTGGTATGAGGCCTCTAATGAAGTAACTGTTGGAGAAGCTCATTGTCGCTGAAGATACTCGATTCTGAATGCCATGCCTGACACATTAAAATGCCTGGTTTCTGAAACAGAGTTCCCATACAGTACCTTAACAAAGCAAACAACGGACTCCGTGGGGTTACCATACCTAACAAATTTCAAACAATAAAATAACCAGACTCTGACACAGGGTTGACATACCTAAACACAATAAAAGGCCGGACTCTGAAACAGGGTTCCCATACCCTAAATAAACAAAAGTGTCCAACAAAAACAGTCCCCTTTCCAGGAGACCTGGATCCCAAGAACAGCAAGGTCCATGGGCCATGGGCCCTCACCCTACTGGCTGCTGCCAGGGTGAGTGCTATGGCCGCCCGTTGACCTGCCTGGCTCCAGTGCATCTTCAGACGGCCCTTCTGTGTTCCTTCCCCGCCTGCCACGAGCCACCTGAGTGGCTTTTCTAGAGGCTCGCCGACACAGAGACACCAGCCATGATGGTAAAACACATCAGTTTATTAGAGAGAGTGGCAAGATGTAACAAACCTGGAGCAGATGGACACATCTCATGACAGAGGCTCTGTGTGTGTGTGTTTGTATGTGTGTGTGTGTGGGGGGGGGGGGGGGGGGGGGGTTTACCAGCTGCTCATTGATTGCTCTGATGAGCATCAGCCACTCTGATCCTGAGCCCAATTACCTAGACCCAGGACATAGGATCTAGGTAAGTGTGGCAGCTTGAAACACACCACACCAACACCACACAGTGCAATGCATAAAATAATGCAGATAGTCAGCAGTTTCACATCAGCTATCAGAACGGGGGAAAATGTGGTTTTTTTGACCACAGCATGGTGCCAGGTTTGAGTATTTCTGTAGTTGCTGATCTTCTGGGATTTTCACGCACAACAGTCTCTAGAGTTTACTCAGAATGGTGCACAAAAGGAAAAACAGCCTGTGAGTAGCAGTTCTGCGGACGATAACTCCTTGTTGATGATAGAGGTCAATGGAGAACGGCCAGACTGGTTCAATCTGACAGAAAGGCTACAGTAGCTCAAATAACCACTCTGTACAATTGTAGTGAACAGAATGAAAATCTCAGAATGCACAACGTGTCGATTTGAGGGGGATGGTCTACAACAGCGGAACACCACGTTGGGTTCCGCTTCTGTCAGCCAGGAACAGAAATTGGAGGCTGAAGTGAACACAGGCTCACCCCAAAACTCGACAGTTGAAGACTGGAAAAACATAGCGTGGTCTGGCTAATCTCGATTTCTGCTGAGGCACACAGATGGTAGGGTCAGAATTTGGTGCCAATAGCATGAATCCATCGACGCAACCTGCCTTGTGTCCGCGGTGGTGGAATGGTGTGGGGAATTTTGTTCTTTGCACAGTTTGGGCCAAGTAATACCAATCAATCATCGCTTGAATGCCACAGCCTATTTAAGTATTGTCGCTGACCATGTGCATTCCTTCATGGCCACAATTTACTCATCTTCAAATGGCTACTCCTAGAATGATAATGCACCAAATAATAAAGGAAAAGTCGTCTCAAACTGGTTTCATGAACATGACAATGAGTTCAGTGTTCGTCAGTGTCCTTCCCAGTCACAGGATCTGAATCCAGTAGAACACCTTTGGGATGTGATAGAACGGGAGATTCACAACATGAATGAGCATTTGACAAATCTGCAGGAATTGTGTGATGGAAATCATGTCAACATGGACCAGAATCTGTAAGGAACATCTTGTAGAATCCATGCCAAGAAGAATTGAGGCTGTTTTGAAAGTAAAGGGAGGTCCCTATCCAGTATTAGTACAGTGTTCCTAACAAAGTGCTCAGTAAGTGTACTGTATATAGATTGATTGATCGCCTCTTGCTAGATCTACTCTAAGGGTGAATACATGAATGCAGTCTTTATACGTTCCGCTGGTTCACTCCGATTGACGTTCACCATTTCCCCCAAATTCACAACATTTTCTCACTTTTCTGCTCTTTCCCCTATTCACCTTCTGTGGTTTTGTTGTTTTCATTTCCCATGAATTAATTTTTTTTTCTTGGCAATTTTCCGCTCTGTTCCTTGCGGTTAATATTTTTTTGATAAGTGCCAATAAACGCTGTCGAACCGCAGATAAAGGAAAACTAATATGTGATTACATGAATGGAAATGAGGGATTTGCAGCTGGGAAAAAAAAAAGTTATTGTGACTGTTGCTGTCAGAAAGGCTCAAACAAAATCTTAGAGAAAAATTATGTTTATTATTTTAATCAGAATCTGAAATAAAATCCGTTTATTCCGCAGGTACATGTGCAAGGAATTTGTCATGGTGATTATTGGTGCTACCGACGTAAAAAAAAAAAAAAGCCTTCCCAATCTGAAAAACAATTGTTATCTAAAAAGTAAAAATATAAATAATATGTACATGTGTAATATATATAATATATTTGTACATATAATAAATATATGTACAAAAAAATATATATACAAAACGGAAAATAAATAATATAGAGAATATACAAAGGATGCACAGGATACGTTTTTGGTATTGGTATATAGGTTATAAATAATAATGAGGAATTTGATTTTGGTGGCAGAGGTGCGGTCAGTGTTGTTTAGTGACGACCTTCCGACCCCCCCCTAAAAAAAAAAAAAGACGAGGTGTATGCAAAATACGCAATTAAATAGCCGAACACCAGCTTTGGAATGAAAAAAAAAAACCACTAAAGAGGCAACAACAAGCTTTCCCTCCATCTGTCTCCAAACACTCCGCCACCTGTTTGTGTGTGCGTGCGTGCGTGCGCTTAGCGTTTCGTAAGCATAAAGGCCAAAAACAAGCCTATCTTCTCTTCCTCTCTCTCCCTCTCTCTCTCTCTCTGATCAGAGAGCTGGGTGTTTATATACCCAGGTGCTAAAACGCTGTCACGCACACACGCGGCCCTGCATCGGTAATTGGTCCTGGGGTTGGCTGGCTGCCAGGCGGGCCCGGCACTGTGCGGGAAAAGGAAGGGAAATGGGTTGGTGGTTCCATCAACCCCCTTCCCCACCCCCACCCCACCCAAGTTCTCCAAAACCCCCTCAAAAACAGAAAACAACTTTTATCCTGTCGTCCATCCTCCTATTCTCTTGATACCGATTCGGTTCGTGGGGAATCTTCACAGAGCTGTCACCGCTGCTGCCAGATGCTCTCGAGCAGCGGCTACATTTCTCCCCAGATTGTCTTTTCCAGCAATTTTTTTATTAAAATAAAGGAAGAGGCTTCAAACACCCTCCTGAAGCTTCCCCCATAAACGCCTCCCAAAACCGACAAGCCCTCCGAAGACCGCTAACTTACGGCCGATTGCAACCGATGGCAAAGCCGTTAAAAAGCGGGAAGAGTTTTTGATGTGCCGTTCAAAGCCCTTCCCCTCCGTCGCGTTAATGTGTCTGATTGTATTTAGTGAAAAAAAAAAACGCCCAAAAAAATCATCTTCATCAGGATGACGTGCCTTCTCGACGTGCCTCGCCTGGTTTCCATACGAGCGAGAACCGGTGAGAACGAGCAAGGACATCGGCAGGTCGGCAATCCTTGCGTCAGCTCGGATGCTTTTCCGGCGGTGTAACCTCAAGTTTTGGAAACCATTTTGACAGCCTTTCAGACACACGTGCGCTTTTAACCTGGACAACTTTTACCGGCAGGAAAAATGTCCCCGATAGGGGCTTGCAAAAGTAGAACGTTGATGGAGCAGTTTTTCCCGGGGCGAGACGCAGGGAGGTTCTCGGGGTAGGCCGCGCGTTGCCAAATAAAGGGGATGATGTTGTGTGTGATTAATTACCACTGCCTTCTTCCGCTTCTCTTCAATTCATCATTCAACTTTTTTTGAGCACGGATGATATAACGGCGGCGCTTGTCGACAAAGCGTCTTGTGTTGTGAATTAATACCATCGTCAGCAAATCAGCGCTCGCTCCCTAAAGCTTTTGCCGTTGTTTAGATGGATTTCAGCTCGGTAACTGGGCTTCCATATGCTTAACCTGACCTAACCCTACACCAAACCTGTACTGTACCTCGACTTAACCATCTCTAACCTAATACGTAATGTTCAGCCGGATGGTCATTATCGCAAAATAACCCCCTTCACCCTGTTGGGGGTTATTTTGTTGCCAGATGATGCCAAAAATCCCAAAATTCGTACAAGGACTCCATAATTATCGTATTTCAAGGCAAAACTATCTTACATAGAAACCCCCTCGTGCTGCGGTCACACCGCAGACGACGACGCGCTGCAGGCTGCAATGCATTTTAAACGGAGCTTGGCTTCATCCAGCTCCAGGGGGTGGAGCGACGCGGGGTGAGGACCTGACCGCTTCACGGCGACAAGGAAAGTTGAGCAGATTTCAACTTTATGCAAATGACCAGAGGGGTAGTGTAATTTATTTTAAGTAAACAGCTTCACCGTCTTAATTAAAATATAAGTAGACACGGCCCCATCTATCTATATAATGTATATAAAATATGGAAAGCGAGAGGGATTTGAAATGTTTGACACGCCCACAACAGCCAGTCGATTTTGAACACGAACGTCAGGGGTGATTGTATCATTTATGGCAGATGCAGGGTCAGTTTTCCGTAATACATTATTGACAGAGTTACCGCAAGACAAAAGATCAGGCTGGTTCCAAATCAGCTCTGTACTATTTCACTATTATGAAGAACAAAATCTCCGACACTATGGCATGTCGAGATTATCGTACATTTAGGGGATTTTAGAATCATTGATCTACATCTCACAGAGGCCTAAATTATCGTACAAATTTAGTGTTATACAGAGCCACGGCTGATTCTTGCTATATGCGGACTATGCTGTTGCATAGGGGCAGGGGGGAGAAAAAAAAAAAAAAATGTTCAGAGTTTTTCACAGATCCAGCCTCTTTTCCTCTTGAAGTGCATTTTAAGTGCATGCCCCCGGACCACTTTAGACAGTTTGGAATCCCCCAACCATAGTTTCACAAAAACAGGGGCCACCAAACAACATTTAGCATAGGGCCCCCCAAAACATAGAAACGGCCCTGCACAGAGGCGTGTAATAACCAAACTTAGCCATCTCTACCCTTTATATCAACCCTATGACTGTGCTGTAGCTCAGGCTGAATGCCAAAGATTGGCAGCAAATCTTATTAATGACTCGACAAGGATTATAAAACGATTTCAGTCTGGACTTACTGAGCTGAGTATTAATGTTGGGCGATCCAAACACAGTGTAACCCAAAGCACCTTCATCAGTGTCCGATGTCACACTCTGCCTTTCTGGGATTTTCACGTCTCGTCCCATCATGCCGTACACAGCATTGTTCCCGGCAAAGGATGGGATTCCACCGGGGCGCTGATGGAGAAGTTAATCCGGCAATGTTCTGGGTTTGATATCAGAAAGCCCCTGTTAAATAAAAGAACATCCCAGGGTTAGTCGCCTGTTCAGCCGAGCGATGCCTTTTGTTTTATGTTCGTTCTTTTCCGTAGTTACGTTACCACGGAAACTGTTTTATCGCGTGCGATTATGTGCGCCACGATGCTGTTGTGTTTATAAACATGACAAATATCAACAACCCTCATATATCAAAATATATGTTTATTTCCATTTTTATTTTCCTTGTCTGTTTTTTTCCCCCTCAGCAGTTTATCACAGAGAACAAAATGTTTTATTGTAACGTTGGGCAGTAAAGTGAGGGAAAAAGTCAGGTTGTTGTTTTTTATCTCAAGGGAAAATAACTCACGTTGGATAAAAGCATTCATGCTATAGAAAGAGGCCAGACATGAATAATGTAATAGGATTTTAAGAAGGCTTGTTTTGAATAGAATGCACATATTCTACAACCTGATACAACAATAGAGAGTTACTTACTGAAATATAAGGCATACAATTCCATATTTTAATTTAACCATTTTAATGAAGTGTCACATTACATGCAATAAATGTAGAGTTTTGATTTAAATATATATATATAGGCATGTATATATTCATTTTTTTGACAGTGTGATTTGTTGCTCCAGAGGTTTATAGTTGTATTATTTATATTGTTTCTTTCATTGTTCATTATGAACTTTTAGTTGCATCACATATTGCCAATACATTCTTGTACAGTATCTTATTTATTTGTACATTAATTGTTTCCTTTATTGTTCATTTTTAGGTTTATTTTTTTGTTTATTGTTCATTTTGAAAGTAATTGTAATGTAATTTTTCTGGGTTTATTTTAGGTTTATTGTATTTTTATTTTTTATTCCATTACTTAATTATTTTTGCCTATTGTTTTGATGTGAGCTGCCTCTACCCTGCACTTTCCCTCTGAGGATAAATTAAGTATCTATCTATCTTGCTGAGCCAAAATGGGGTCAAATCATTACATTACAAACCTCACATTGCTTGAACAAGTATTTAATGCTAAGGTACGTTAAATTATTGCTTTGGCACCAGAACTCAAAATTAAAAAATAAATAAATTAAACCTTGCAATTAATATATAAGAAAAAAAAACCGAAAATCAACAATAACCATTAATTAATAGTTTGAATAATCAATTAACAACAAAAATGTGGCAAGTACCCCAATCATAAGACATCACCAGCCACTCTTTCCGTTGGCGAAACATACAGTACAGTCGGAAAAAAAGTCACTTTGAATGACAAATTCTGATTGCATTTTTGATGTTTGCTGCTCAAAGAAGACGGCGCAACTCAAAATGAAAATAACATGTATATTTTCACATGTTGTGGAGGAATGCGACGAACAAAGGAAGTACTGGGAATGTGGCATAAATGTAAACGTAGCCTTCATTGGTGTCTTGTATAAAAAGCTGCAGGACAAAAAGTCACGGGACCTCCACGAAATTCAATCAGATTCTCATTGAGCCCTCAGAGTTCAGACGACGACTGTTGCGAGGTCTCATCTTTGTCGCGCTTCCTCACGTACTTACAGAGCAACCCTGAGGATTGAATGCAATCTTCCCCATCCACCCGAGCTTCTTTTCGACTGCGGGTCCTTGGAAACCTGGACATCTCTGTATTTCGGATGATCTAGGACTGAGTGGTGCTTCGCAGGCGTATCAGCAAGGCTACGAGAACAATCGATTACAAAAATAAATCAACCAGATCAGTGTCCAATTTAAAAAATTAATTTTACAGAACACCAAACAGTGGAATGTCAAGGAAATATTCACAAAGAGGAGGTACCGAGAAGCTAGAATTGGTGGACCGGGGTGCACAATTGGCAGACTCGGTGGGTTGCAAAATAACGCCGCAGTAAGTCAGGAGGTGTCGAGGCGCGTCTGATTATCACACACACGTTCCCGTTTCCTGTTCTTCAGTGAGCAGAGCAACAGGTCTGAAAAGACTCCAAACCGGAGAAGAGTTTAAAGTTGCTTTGTGTGCTTCATTTAAAAAAAAGAAAATTGGTGTCGGAGAGTCATTTTTTCCTGCAACCCTTCCAGTGAGTGGATATTCAAGTATCCCAGTCTGAGAAATACCACGACCGGCAGACAGACAGACAGACAGACAGACCGACAGACATAGATTTTAGTAAATGTATTAGAATAATGATCATGCAGTTATGGACTACAATAAATAGGACGGACCTTACAGAGCGACTGTCCATCTGCCAGTGGTCATGATGTTTTCTGTGTGTGTGTGTGTGTGTGTGTGTGTGTGTGTGTGTGTGTGTGTGTGTGTGTGTGTGTGTGTGTGTGTGTGTGTGTGTGTGTGTGTGTGTGTGTGTGTGTGTGTGTGTGAATGTAACAGCCCAGAGTCGTAGCAACAGTGCCTTGTTGAGTGGATTGGCGGTACTCGCGGAGAAAAATGCAATCGAGGCCTGAGACATTTTTCCACTGCTCCCGCTGGATGAAAGCTGTGCTTGGCAGGGGTGTGTTTACGGCAACTGCTAAATGAGTAGACTGGAGGGACACCATTTTGATTTTGATTCTGATTCGCTCAAAGGGAAATTAATCGATGGCTCCGACCGTAGGAGACGCCTGTACACACTCGACGACGACTGATCTACCATAATCTGTGTATCAGCTTTGAGCATTGGCAGGTTTGTAATTCAAATCGACACCACCATTCGCTTTTCGCCGTTTCTGCATTCATTAAGAGCTGGATTGATTCATTCATCCCCTTCTTTTTAATTCAATTTCACAACCACTTATGTGCTTCTGATCCAGCTTATTTACTCTGGTGTGCTGCAGCGTGAAAGGATGCGTAGCAGAAATGAATGGAGTAATAAGTGGGCTGCCAGTCCATTTGTAACTACACACTCACACGTTCGCCATTCACACATGGACAAATAAGAAGGATGTAATTAGAGCAGTGTTTTTCAACTGCTGTGCTGTGGCACACTAGTGAGCCGCGGCTGGTGAGGGGCTGGTATAAATGGGTTAACAGGGCTAAGCCCTCCCCATATTTTTGAGAAAAAGTTGAGAAAATATGGAGAAAAAACAAACTACCCTTGTAGAGCACATACTGTATGTCCTCATATTCCATGTCGATAACTACCTTGAATTATTGGTTATTTTGGTGAAAAGGCAGAAGAAACGAAAAACGCAAGGTCTGAGTAATGTCAGGTTGGGACTGGAGGATCTAATTCCTTACTAGCCCCAACCTCTGCATATCCTTCTGCATATCAGCTTATTACAGCGTGTTGCATAAATGACATAGTGACATCATTTCTGCAACGCACCGATCTGTAATGCATTAGAGATAAAAAGTTTTAGCACATTGATTGAATAAACAAAGCTGGGCATGAGGCAGTGAGTCAAGCGTTTCAGTTCAGCCTGTGTTTGTGGCTGCTGTTTGACGGAGTGACTTCCGAGTTGTTCATTTTGATTCATTTACAACAAACTAAGATCTTACAACTGACAATCTCCTGTTGGCTTAAGGAAGGTTCCACCTCTACGGAGACACAACAAACTGGTAGGAACCACAGGTCTATAGGTTACGGATTGTATCAAATCTAGTGGACACATGATCATTACATCAAGGTATTTCTTCACTGAGTTGAGCAGTTCTCTTTTTCAGAGCCAGTTAGCTGATCAGACACAATGATGGCTCAGTACATGTCAAAGACAATGGTTGTTCACTCAGTGCTTGGTTCACTCAGTAAAAATAATCGTTTGATTTTCAGACTCTTGGTTCGTTTGATTCAGTAGGTGTAACACACAGTGAACGAGGGAGGACTTCCTCAACAATGAACGAGAGCGAATGGTCACAAGAATCATTTAATTCTGTCAAAATTATTTATTTTGGTGGAAGGCAAAGAGTACATCAATGACTCCCTACCCATTTAAAAGATTTTCTTCCTACTAACTATTCATTCGCAAATCTTGCATCGCAATTAGTAGGTCTGGCTTGAACCTGTAGTTCCAACTCGCACCCTCCAGGGCTGGGTTATGCTCCTTGGTGCCAGGCAAGGGTGTTGCTCCGTGGGCTTCCGGCTTCTCTGGGGGCTGGGGGGGTCTTCTGTACTTGCAGGGTAGGGTGTTTTCTGCGGCCGTGGGGTGTGTGTATGGCCGCTCGACCCAGGGGTGGCTCCAGGGCCTTTTCCGCCACTTGGAGGCGCGACGCTATAAAACTGACCTTATACACCAGAACAAATTGGGACACTCCCGTACACTCACCGGTGGACACACACACACACACACACACACACACACACACACACACACACACACACACACACACACACACACACACCGGCGAACTTATCACAAACACACACGCAGCACCTGCTTTGAACACACCCCCAACACCTTCCTGGTTACATCCCTCTCCTTTCCTCCCTCATTTACTTCCATAACTATGACAGGAAGAGGCCACATGAACAATTAGTATTCCAGTTTTCCTGGACTTAATTAACTCTGTTTTGTTGATACATGTTGTCGTCTGACGTTTCTATGTTTATGTTTTTCCATGTACATGTTGTTTGCTTCTATGTTTAATTATCTCACCCGTGGTGAATCTCCCCCTCTTGGAGTAGTGATCAGTTGTTTATAGACCCAAACATGGTAAAATAGTTCACCAAAGAGGGGGCTTGGTGGTGGTTCTATGTCATAAAAAGCTCTTGTCATTCTACAGGTCGTCCACAGGACAGAGTTATTGCAGCAGTTCTTGATGATTAAAGAATGAATATAGAGTTGCATTGCAGGTTGAGAAGTTGCAGACTAACTAACTACTCCATTGCAGACTAACTCTGTCCTAGATGCAATAGCATACAAATACTCTGTGTTGTATGCCCAGCATGCTGACAGCAAAGGTTGAAAAAAAAAAAAAAGGGAACCTGTAGTTAGAACCACTGGTTAGGACTGACTGGCGGGAATACAAATCTATGAAGGTTTGCAAAAATATTACTGTTTTAAAGTGTTATTTTGAAAAATGTTTAAATCATCACTCCTAGGACTAGACAATCATAAATTATGTTGGCTTTCCAAGTAGCCCAGGGGGTTCCTTCTAAAGTCCTAAATACTCTACCGACAGCAGTCATCAGATTGAAACGTTTTTTACCCTTTTTTTAATATTTTGGAGCCAGCGTGACTTAATGCGTAATTTAATGCACATACTTCATTGATTGAGGGCTCTCAGTGATAAGATTCTTTCTTACTGTACTTTCAAAAACTGAGATGTAGAGTATCACATCCGTTACTTTCATTTTAATATCATAGAACATTAATGGAGCTCCAAATGGATTATATTGAAACATACGTATGTAAATATATATACTAGAATATGTAGATATACTGTATGAAATTAAAATATACATTAATACATGAATATATGTATAAAAGAAAACATATTTATGATATATTCTATGCATATGTGTTATTATATACATATATAAATATATACTGTATATAAAGTATATATATGAACAGAAATATACTAACATATAAAAATATATTAAAAAAAATATATTTTGTAAAGTATTTGATAATAATGATACATATATGGTAGCAATAAATATTTATTGTGAAAATATTTCAATTGTTTTGTTTTATTTACATACAGTATATTTTCAAACATATGACTGGATTATCTGATATCAGTTTTGTGTGTAATTACATGGTGAATATACTGTTAGAAAAGTGTTTAATTGACACAAACAATGACTGACCTATAATGTCAGTACATTGTATTCACACCCATTCTGACCAGTGACCGGAACGCAACATCACTGGAGGAACATCGTGGAGAATCATCAATTAGAAGAATCGTTTAACCTTATCAAGATTTTTCTTCCACCCTTTTTTTTTTTTTTTTTACATTGTTTTTGTTGATAACAGCTAGCGCGTTACAATTTTATCTCTGGGCGGATTCAAATCTGGCGATTGAAGCGCAGGAGATAAGAGCCCAGGCGACACTAATGACATGCAGGCTGGGGGCCTGCTGTGCACAAGCCCCAGAGCCTCCATGACCCCTCTCTATCTGTGGGAGGACTCTATCAATACTTCGGTAAATATCTCACTGAAAAAGATGCAAGTGATTAACCTTATTTACATCAGGCAAGAAAGAAAAAAGCCATTGATCTTTTTTTTCTGAACGTGGCTTGTTGGCGATGTGTTTTTCACATGCTGCCATGGCCTACGGATCTCAACACACATTATTTTATCTGCAAATAAGGCTGACCGACGCATCCAGTGAAGGCTGAAGGGGAGGGAATGAGGTGGGGGGCTTCTACCCGTATACATATTGATAAAAGAAACTGCTAACCGGACAAGCTGGATGCTGTTTGGATCCGAATTGGGATGGTTATCGACAGATTCGGTGCCAGTGCAAGCCAATCGAGATGAATAGCGGGGGACGTTAACATGTCTGTGTGCATACTTGTCTTTCCTGGTACAAAGTGTTCGCCTGCTCGAGGGCGGCTGAGTCAGAGGAGAATTGCAATCACATGCGTTTACTCCTGTCCATGCTTCTTGCATGTGTCCTGATGGGCCGCAGTTGAGATCTATCCCCCTCACCCCGCAGCGATGCTCTACAGGCGGAAACGCGGTGTCCCCATTCTGTCACTAACAGAGCGAAACAGAGGTGGAAAGAGAGAGAGAGAGAGAGAGAGAGAGAGAGAGAGGCAGTGACAGTATGAAAGCTGGGAAAGCTCCCTCTGTACGTTCCTCTGAGCAAACAAAAATGTATGGCTTGCTCTTCAGCAAGGGGAAAGATGGAGGCGTACCCTTCGTGGACCCTTCATGGCTCTGCGACTCGGCGTGAACTCGAGAGTAGAAACGACGCACCATGTCTGAACGATGAGTCGAGCGAGACGCCAACGATGAGTAATCGCTTGAAGTCGCGGTTTCGTCCGACAACGGTGTTAGCGTTAAGTCACTGAAACGCAACGTCAAGTCAAGTCCAACTCCAAGTCCAAGTCCGTGTTATCTCAAGTCCAAGTCTAGTCGCAAATCTCCAGCACCCAAGTGCAAACCAGCCACAACTAACAGAAAATGGAGATGTATTTCATTTCTTTACAGAACATGACGTCTAGAACTCTACATCCTTTTTATGTACTTTTATAACTCATTGTTAATTACATTTGTAAAATATTCTGTGTTCTGTCCGTTGAAATGCTCAGGCCCAAGCCATAGAAAGCCTCAGAGTCCGAGTCAAGTGCCAAGTCACGGATGGTTGAGTCCAAGTCACGTTGCAAGTCAAGGTCCTCGCGACTCAAGTCCAATTTCAAATTAAGAGCTAAAAAAAGAAAAACTTCCGACAAAGCGCCCGGGATGCATTATTATTTTGCCGTGTCTCCCCCGCTCCTCGCCACCCGGGCGGCGGCTCAGAGAGTCCTTGGATTGATGCTATCCCCTCCGCTCCCAGCACAGCCAATAAAGTCACATTTTCAAATATCCTTTTCCGACCAGTCCTCTTATCTGTCCACTTGTCGGTGTGTTTGGTACATGGTGGCGGTGATGGTGAGAACGGAGAAGGTTGAGACGGAGTTCTAACTCAAGGGGCCAGGTCAGCGTAACTTTTGTTCTGGAACCAACCTTTCGACTGGCGAATGTTAACAAATTAAAGGAGAGAATCAAAACGACCGAACGGAATCTCTCTATGTAGGTTTTGTTGTTTGATTTATTCATTGGATCATAATTTATTCAATTTTTTTTCTCGCTTTGTATTGCATTCCCTGGTCACAGTGGGGAGAATGCGTGTGATTAATTTTGTTAAAGAGTGTCGTTCATAGCTGGCTTAGGATGAATGTTGTGATTACATCAGGTAAGCACGACTGGCTGTGAAGAAGGACGTCGGCCAATCCCAGGGCTCCTTATTTACTTTTGATAATGACAGGCTTAAATGGACTTTAAACAGCCAATTTTGTGCCTCAATTGTGTTGTTCCCGCTGACACACGAAACCCATCTGCGAGTTGTTCTTTACAAGGCCAATGTGTAGAAATCCAGTGGGAAATAAGCATGAGCTGTCAAAAAGCAGTCTGGATTGTTTTTTGAGTTTTTTTTGAGGGGGTATATGCTGGAATGAGAAAGAATCCTCCTCTTTTCTGTTTAAAGAGAGGATCCCGGTGCCGCTGTGGGCAAACAGCGAGCACAGAAAAACATCACTGGGTAGCAGGCTGTGTTTGATATTCATTTACAGGGTAGAACAGTGACAGGATGCTATTGTGCCCCATTATTGTGGTGTCGTTTCCGAGATTTACACTAAACCATCTCATCAAGATAACGGATGGGAAAGTAATCCATTTATGAAAAGCCTTCCTGGAAAAATGCAACTTAATCCCCAGTTTTATCCTCAAGTGGCCCCGTGCCCACAAATGACAGAGAGAGAGGGAAAGAGGGAGAGAAAGGAAAAATGAAAGTTGTTGCCCCAAAGGAATGGCAAAGAATCCACGAATATTCTTACAATTACGGCCCTGGTCGACTTGCTTGCAAATCCAAAGCAGAGAACAGAGCGCCTGTCGAAGAAATAGAGATTCACAATAAAGACAGACGATGGCAGATGAAAGATGCATGAACCGTTTGTCAAAGGGGAAATGTATAGCTTCTAAATAGCTTCTTGACGGAATACAGATTTCACACATAGAAAGCCTTCTGAGGGCTATAGCTTGTGTTTTTTTTTCTGGAAAAAATAAAAACAACAATCACAAAAAGAGAACAAAATCTTAAAATCCAATATGAAAGACCAAAATACACTAAGCGGTTTCACGGACGGAGTTAACTCGAGATCAGGATTAAGATGAAAATAAATGTAATTAACCTTGAATTTCAAAATGCCTTTTATGAGACGTTGAGCCATTAAAGATGGTTGTTTTGTGGACTGGGAAGTCCTAGAGTATGTAATGAAGGACTAGTCGGCTCCTGTAGATAACGTCCCTCCTGCCTGGTCTCGTGGTGGTCTTAAATCCAGATTATGTCTATTGTGGTGGTCAACCTGGAGGCCCACATCCATTCATCCCAGAGATAAACCTGCCTCTGGCCAGGTTTAATTTAAGCCTTCACTTAGACCTAGATTATCTCTAATCTTCTTTCTGGAAGTGGGATTTTTAAACCACTACTGAGAAAGGCCATTTCAGTTTGTCCGGATTAAACGTCGTGGGGGTAAAGCACTCAGTGGACAGCCGAGCCGGCACAAATGTCACCAATGTCAATGATAGGGAAGATACTTCCACCTGAAATGTTCGTTAGCGCTACTGCTGTGCCACGCCCTGCCGCCACTGATCTATTAAGGGAGCGAGACCGGGCGGCCCTTCTCTAATGTGCAGAGCAGGGTCAATGTTGTGGAGGTGAGGGGGGCCTTACCATTAGATGGCAGTGCAGCTCACTCGGTTGCAGATCTCTCTCAGTTCACTGGCAAGCGGTGCACAACCGACACCTCGTCACCGTATCAAAACAACAACAAAAGTCTCATATATCCCAGAATATTACAGTGCCATGGCAACCCCCTCGCTGCCCGACTTTTTTTTTTTTTTCTTCCCATAACAGCCTTTGCCGGGGAGGATGAGATGCTGTTTTTTATGATGACCCTGAAATCCCACTTCAAAGCAGTTCCTGAGCAGGGCGGAAGGAGGGAGAAGGTGGAGGGAAAAGAGGAGGAGGAGAATAAAAAATAAAAAGATGGAGGCAGAGTGAGGCGTCAGGGGGAAGTATTTAAAGCTGAAAGGCAGAAAGGGGAGAGGTGGTCAAGACAGGAGAGGAGGAAGAGTCTGAGGGAGGAAGGATGGAATCGGAGAAGGAAGGGAGGGTGGGATGGGAAGAAGGATGGTGCGGGCTGAGCAAGGTGGTGGAGAGAGGGAAGGAGGGAAGAGTCTGACAAAGGAAGGAATGAGGGAAGGAAGGAGGGAAAAAAGGGATGGAGGAAGAATGGAGAGATAGAAGATGGGAAGGATGGAGGGGACTGAGGAAGGACTTAAGAAAGGTGGAAAGGAATGATGAAGGGGACTGAGGAAGGAAGGCAGAGAGGAAGGAAGGAGGGAAAGAAGGGAGGGAGGAAAAGAGTGGGAGGGAGGTGGGAAGGCAGAAAGGAAGGAGGAAACACAGGGAGAGAAGAAGTTGGGAAGGATGGAGGGGACTAAGGAAGGAATTATGGAAGGTGGAAGGGAATGATGAAGGGGACTGAGAAAGGAAGGAGGGAAAGAAGGGAGGGAGGAAGAAAGGAGAGAAGGAAGAGAGTGGAAGGGAGGAAGGTGGGAAAGCAGAAAGGAAGGAGGGAAGGAAGGGAGAATAGAAGTTGGGAAGGATGGAGGGGACTGAGGAAGGAATTAAGGAAGGTGGAAAGGAATGATAAAGGGGAGTGAGGAAGGAAGGAGAACAGGGAAGAAGGGAGAGAGGAGGAAGGGAAGAGAGTGGGAGGGAGGAAGGTGGGAAGGGAGAAAGGAGGGTAGATGGAAGGGACTGAGGAAGGAAGGCAGGATGGAGGAAGGAAGGTCGGAAGGATGGAGGGGACTAAGAAATCAAGGGTGGGAGAAAGGAGGGGAGAAAGGAGGGAGGGAGGGAGGGAGGGAGGGAGGGAAGATGGTATGAAAAATGGAATGGCTGAGGGAGAAAGAAAGGGAGGAAGGAAGGGAAGGAGCGTGTGGGAGATGAAGATGGGAAGCATGGAGGGGACTGGGGAGGGAAGAAAGGAAGGAATTTGGGAAGCCGCCGAAGGCAGCGAGAAGGGAAGGTGCAGAAAGAAAGGAAGAGGAAGGAGTCAGTTGAAGAGCAGGGATCAGGAGGGCGGCGTCCCCCCTGGAGGTGCAGGACGACTGCACTGAAACCCGGTCCAATCCAGCGCGAAACCGCTCGTAATCTTCGGAAGAATTCAGAGTCTCCATTTACAAAGCCGGTGAGAGACAGACATGAGTTACAGGAGGCCACAGAGAGAGGAAGATGGATGAAAAAGTGGGCAGCAGTGTGTGGGTTACGTCCCTCCCTCCATCCATCCCTCTATCTGGCCGTGTTAGGACCTTCAGACACCTTGCGGGATCTTTTTGCATTAGCGACCTCCTCTCCCCTCGCTGCACTGAGATGGAAGTGCTATTAGGGACAAGATGCGCCGGTTGTTAACTCCAGCCGAGCCGAGCTTACCCACAATGCTGACCTGACACACACAAACACACACACCCACACACACACACACACACACGCACACGCACACACACAGAGTCAGCCATGCTATGTATGTGTGTGCATAGACTGTGTACTGCAGCGTTTCCCAAACCTTTTTATGTCATGAAATAATCCCACGTCACACCACTATTCACCACCAAAAAAAACCTCATAAACATGGAGGATTGCTCATTGTTATGGCCGATCAACGGTGATGTACGAGGCGCAAAACGATACATTTCGCGGCGAACACATCTTTGAAATGAGTCAGGAGTCACTCACGGCAAAATATTTACTGAGGACGAAATCAAAGTCCGAGGCAGAAAAAGGTGCAGATTCTGACTCTTCTGACTGGTTCAGGAGGGATCCGTCATTCACCGTGCAAGACACCAACTCAAACAAAAAAACGAAGAGTAGGAAAATGGAACGACTCGTTTTACTGAATGAATCAAAGCAAAGAGTCTCCACAAAGAGTCAAACCTTACATCCCCCATGTGTGGTCGTCACTTCCAGAGAGGAGCTTGTTCTGATGAACACAGAGCTGCTCTTCCGACAGGAACCAATGACTTCGATCGATTCGTACAGCCTCGCTAATCTGATCTTTTAACACAAACGCAAATTTCCGTTATTTATTTTGGCTGCATTGCATCACCGTAGCACCCTTCATCGCCTCAGCAGGTGACATGTTTGTTTTGTTAGGTATCCAATGGTAACGGGCGGCTCGGCTCCGTTTATAGGCTCTGGAGGCTCCGTTTATAGGTTTTTCAACCACTGTGGCACACTGCTGTGCCCTGAGAGCCCACCAGGAGCTCCTTGAAACGTTTTCAAATTCCACTTGTGAAAATAAACAATGGAAATGAGCACTTGTGTTGCAAGATCAAAATTGCAGAGCTGTACTCATTCATCTAATTCAGCAATTCCAGGCAGGAAACCAACAAGTTACATGCTGTAAGTGAGACCTATCGGTGCCTCTACTCTACCTCAACCTCCCTCGCGTCCTCCCTCCTTTTCTCTAATCCTATTCTTCCCTCTGCTCCACCCCTCCTCTGTGGGAAACTGTCGAGGAAATCGTCATTCTCCGACATGAAGACGTAATCGGATACGCATTCCTTTCCATTATTTGTCGTTTATCTTTTTGTGACTTTGCATCTGCGTGGCACATGCAGCGCTTTCAGACAGCGGAGCGTGACACTGTGGATGTGTAGGACGCTCATGAATATCACAAGCACAACAACAAACAGAGAAAGCAGAATAGAAATAAAGATATTTGTACTTAACCGTCGTGGCTGAGCGGTTTTCATTAATGGCCATCTAATGGAACATTTAGGAGGCTGAGCATCGGTCGCATGAGTACACAAACAATACGGCAGATATGCAAATTTTTAATATGTTCCCGAAACGCGCTGAATGAAACAATGCAGATGCTGATGTTAATCCGTCCCCGTTGTAATGGCCCGCGCCAGTGGATATTACATTTTGGTTTGTTAACCACATCACTTCAATCTCAAATGAAGCATGCCGGTTTCCTTTCAAAAAGGGGGAAAAATAAATAAATAATGTCTTCCATTCCATCTGCTTTCATGATTTCACGTTTGTCGGCCATCGACTGAACTTCCGTCCCCGTACAGTATGACGGTTTTGTTTCTCATCTGCTCTTCAACACTAGCTGTTTTTTTTTTTTTTAAGATATTGTATTAAATAATACACTTATGTCCTGGTTGTCATTAGAAACACTATCTTGCTCTATTAGGGGTGGTTTGCTGAGTTTGCTGTTTCCCAGCAATGCTCTTTACTTTACTTTGGGCGAGAAGCATTTCAGCTTTGAAGGGCCTTGCTCGCCCTTCATAAGGAACATATATTGACTTATATTAAGAAAATATAATATTTGAAAAGTTTGAATATACGTAGCGAACTCTATATTGTATTTTTTTTTCAATGATTAATTATATAATGAGCATAATGAGCAAGTATTATGTATATTAATGTTTCAAAGTGGCAATCAATAAGACTGTGTTGGGTAGATGACACTACACTAGGTCCAACAATTCCATTTCAAAATCTATATATATATATATGTATTTTTCCCACAGTATTGGGGTTCCAGGAAACACTTTGGAAAGGCCATGTAGCATGGGAAATCTATTTCCGCTGCAGTTGTGGAACTAAGAAAACAGAAGATTGTTTCCTGGTGGACGCGTATGGTAATTACAAGTAAAGACCTCCGGGTGCCATGCCCTTTTAAACTGTTGGCTACCAAAAAGTCAATATTGACTTATTGGTTGTAACATAATACGCAAGCTGCTTTTGTCAATTTCGGCAATATACAACAGAGCTGTTAAGCCGCGATGCTCGTCTCTGCCTTCTCCCTTCATCCGCTCCCTTCTCCTCCCCTCCTGCCTCGGCTGTTGTCTCTCCCCATATCCAGGGGATTAGTTATTAGACACGCGGTTAAATCCCTACAAAAGCGCGCCTGACAATAGGCAGACACTGCCGCGGCCGCTCAGCTGTCAGCGGCCGACGTGGTTGACGGCGGAAAAGCGCGCGGTTTCACGTCTGACCGGCGATGAAAAGTTTGGCTCTTTTTTTGGAGATTAGGCTCTTCACGAGTGACTTTGTGAAAAGATTTGTCCAATTTTCCGGCTCTTCGTTCGTTTGATTCAGTCGGCGTAACGAGTCGGAAGAGTCGGTTCGTCTCTGAGTTGTGAATGGAGTACTCGCGACAATCATTTGATTCTGTCTAAATGACTAATTTAGGAAGGATGCAAGGTCAAATGGCTTTTTTCATTCAACAGTCGAATCTCAGGTAAGCCAGTGTGTCCGGCTGAAGTTACACTGCTGTGATCGAACTCTTTCCAGCCATTTAAAATATTTGTTCGCTACGATATTGTTCACAAACTTACGCCTCTATCGCCGACTCCATTTCAACGCCACAGTCAGAAATATCTATGTGAGGCAGCAGCACCGCTGGTGCAATGGACTGGAAAAAAATAAAAAAGCCCCACCACTCGTCCAACTTCCATCAGGCCCGAATCAAACCAATCGTCACCTCTGATCAGGACTGGTTCACCGGGCTTCAACGTACATGCTCATTTGCCGGGCTTTTCTCTGTGAAACGTGCAATCGGGTGCGGGGGGCTATGCCATTCCGCGGATACACCTCGGATTGTTATGATTGGATAACAGTCACACCCGTTGCTCTCTGAGTGGATTTACAGCAATTTCCCTACATCCAGTCAAGGCATCCAAACCATGGAATCGGAGAGATTTGAGGCCCTCCTGTACTGCATTAGCATTGCATTCATTTTGGAAAAAGTACAAGTTACCAGTATACTCCGTGTGGTGTGCCGGAAATGAGCAGGAAAAGGAAGTGGTCGGCTTGTAATCCGGGTAATAGTTCGCTGGAGAATAGTTCATGCCACAAAGTATTTTTGTCTGTTCTTTGTAATAAAAAGTTGTGTTTCGCTGTGACTACACTGCCACCGTAACCTCGTCCTCATATCTATGACCCAAGACATATTTCTTCATCACGCCGGGAATGAGCTGGGGATATTTTGGAAATATCTGGGTAATAAATCCATATGAACTTGGTTATTCCAGTTGATATACAGTATTAATTAGGTCTAGTCTGAATTCATTTGTGTGTCTAAATGAACAAGTTGGGCATACAGTTATTACAGAAATATGTCAGCGGTATAGGGTTCACTTAGGCCTGCATTTTTAATGTGAAGCCTACTTCGTTAGTTCTTCTTGAATATTCCTTTTGTGGAATCCTCCTGTCTGGCCTACATGAGTCAAAGTAAGTGCTGTAATGATGTTCTGTTTCTCAAAAGGGACAATCATGGTTTCCTGCCATCATTTGTTGTCGCCCCCAAAATAAATAAAAGCGCAGTAAAGGTTTCATTTTTAATCAGCTAAATGCGTCATTCATTGATCGAATGTCAACCTTTACTGTGCTCGTTCACATGAAAGCAATCTTCATTACCGCACCTTGATTAAAACATTGCACAGTTCATTATGAATATTTTGTGCCAACATAAACTATAGTCCCCATAAACCACGTGATTCAACAGCTCTACATTCTCATTCTCGGTGTTACTGCGGAGGAGATGGAGCACTTCAGTTTTCAATGGGTTTTCAATGGAAAGATCCACCAATCATACTTTGGGGTTTGAGCATCATAATGTCGTTCTTACACGGAGCGCCGCATGGAACATGTGTAGAAGTGTTCAAAAACGATGTTGTTTGCAATTTACTAAATATGAAACGTGGCCATGTACGACCAATATTAAACCGACTTCACGATGAAACGTAAGTAACAGACAATGAATATCTTTAGATATTTACAAAGCACAGCATTTCTAGACAGGCGATTCTCAAATTCGGGTCCCTGGCATTTGGGGGTCTGTGAAATTTTTTTTTTGATTATTTTTTTTTTGATAATTGCTTTTTAATTTTTGTGTCCTTTGAATCTTTAGAAATACAATATTTTTATAGGCCTGTCCCTAAACGTAAGCACATTTGACTCAATTTGTGTGTCCTTACAATGTACCTGTTAACTGGATGGATGTTAAATGAATTGAATACATGGTTTTTACATTCTGAAATCATGTCATATGAATGTTTCTATTATATTTCCCTCCAGCTGCGTTTTTTTTTTCCCACCTAACCTATGTAGAAGTGCGAGAAATAGGCCTGATATCAAATGACATAGAGTATGTGAGGGGGGTCCTCGGTTTATTTTCTCTCATAGAAGGGGGTCCTTGGTTGAAAAAAGGTTGAGAACACATGGAGCTGACAAGACGAGAAAGGCTTGCCAGGTGGAGGAAGCCTTAGTAATCGTATATTATATTTACTTTAATTGGTACAACATTGGCCTAAAAATTGACATTTTAAATATGAAATGTATATTTGTACTGTATATACAGCATGCCCCCCAGTATCTTGACTTCAGTTGACCCCTTTCGCTTGACATTTCATTATTTAGTTCGATAATATTTAGTCGATGCTGATGTTAAAGGCAGAGACGCGGCACTTTCCAATCAACACCGAGATCCGAGGTGGAAAAAACAAAACAAGATAGAGACAGAGAAAGATAGATCGATCAGCTGTTGAACCACGCGCGGAGTGTCTCAGCATCAAAAACCCAGTGGAGTGGGAGGACGCGGCGCAAAGCACAGCAATCAAAAGACTACAGACTGAATTCAAAAGTATTTCAGACAAAACACTCAAGAATGAAAGGAATTGAGGACTTGAATCGACTGACCGAGCGGCATGACTCAACAAGCAATGCCAACGACGGAGAAATGTAGTGACAGCTATCAAACAGCAAATAAAAACTTCCAAAGAATGACAGAGTGAGAGCCACAAAAATGAAAATTGCGCAACAGCCGCGGCCCGGAATAAGAACCACGATATTTTGAACCACGATGCATTCAAGACGTCTGTTAAATGGGTCTGACGAGTGGAAGTTTAGTCAACGTTTATGTGTAGATGGGCATAAAAGCCATTACATGTTTTGATTGCCTATATTTTCCCGGTTATTAAAATAAAAATCTATTAAAATTTCAATTAAACTCCTCGAGATATAAGCGGTTCCACTCTTATCCCAGTTATTCCCGCTGTAAATGGAAGCAAAACTTGGCCATGAGGCTACAAGTTTAATTATTCCAGCAGTCTGACATCCGGCTAGACAGTAGACGTCAGACGCAGACTCGGGTTTCCAAATTTTACGTGAATGACGAAAAACCAGGACGCAAGCCCGAACTCAGACCTGGTGATTTCGTTTTTTTTTGGTTTTTCTCGCAACGTGATTAAGTAAACACACCCAACCTCTCAGTTCACATTATGGACAGACCCGGCTGACCCAGAGATTTCCTTCTTTATTTACCCCCCCGCCCCCACCCCTTTCAAAACCTCAACATGGTGATGAATGGGAAACGTCACACTGTCACTCTACGGCTGAAATAGGAAAATAAATAAACAAAAAATACTTCCTCCAAATGCCAGCCCCAGCTGTTAACGAGCACAATGGCGTCAAGCAGCAGATGGACGCTGCGGACGAAAAAAATATTTAAAAACATTTAAATCCAACCTTGCTCTATTGGCAAAGATGATAGAGAAGTAGGCATTTGGGAAGAGGGGAAAAGGAAAATCGATAAAAAATAAAAACAACAACCTTTTTTGTGCAAGATGGAAACGGGCGCGCAAGGTTCTGGAGAATTCCTCCCTGATAGCGCTGCAGCGCTGGTGTGGAGCGGTGTGGGCCAAATGTCATCCCTGTGGCCTTTTTTTGTCCACCCAGAGCAAACTGCCGCAAACAAAGGGGGCAGCAACACAAAGCAAAGAGCCGGTGTGTGTGTGTGTGTGTGTGTGTGTGTGTGTGTGTGTGTGTGTGTGTGTGTGTGTGTGTGTGTCTGTGTATGTGTGTGTGTGTGTATATGTGTGTGCGCACGTGTATGTGTGTGTTTGTATGCATGTGTGTGTGTGTGTGTGTGTATGCATGTGTGTGTGTGTGTGTGTGTGTGTGTGTGTGTGTGTGTGTGTCTGTGTATGTGTGTGTGTGTGTGTATATGTGTGTGCGCACATGTATGTGTGTGTGTGTATGCATGTGTGTGTGTGTGTGTGTGTGTGTGTGTGTGTGTGTGTCCCGTGCGGCATTGTCTGTGAAGCTGCTCGCCGCGTGTCATCCGTGGATGATGGATCAAGGTAAGATCACTCTGCAGGTGGCTGGACGTCGAAACAATTACACCTCCTCACTTCTCTTGTGCCGCTCTCTCTCTCTCTCTCTCTCTGTTTTCTTTCATCTTTTTTGCCTTTTGGCAGAAACTGACAAACAAACAGATCGACAAACACGGGCGCTGACTTGAATGAAGTCGACAAACAATGGCAAAGAAGTGCTCTATTATTGTTACTATTGCCAATTATAAGAGGATAAAAAGAGTGAAAAATAATGGCTTAGTCATAGTTGATTATAATAATAGTTGAGTGATAAAAACATTGAGGATAATATTCCTCATTTACAGTGCACTTTCTTAAATATTTAGAATTTGCTTCACACAGAACATCAAATAAAAGTATATTAGAAGGAATATGATATACATTTTTTAAATAATATTGAATAATTAAATAAAAATAAAATATTAATAAAAAGAAAGAGAAACATGGAGTACATATAAAATTAATTAACAAGCATATAAGTAAATCAAAAATGTAAAATATGATATAAAATATATTAAACTATTATATATACTATTTGTATATGTAAAAACTGTAATAAATATTAATAACCCCTTTATAAAACTCATGAATGTTTGTTGAACGAAAGCCAACTCTACTAAAATCAGGATAGGCTTTATGGTAAAAGCGATTTAAACGCAGGCAGTGACTTGGACTGCCGTCTTTCCTCGGGCAGGTTGTTCCAGAGCCCCGAGCCCTGATTGCAGAAGCTCTGTCATGCTTAGTTTTTAAGCCTGGACTCTGGAACGCACAAGAGTCCCCTGTCGGAGGATCTCAAGCTACTGTACCTGGAGGCTCACGTTAAGGAGGTCTGACATACAGCTTGCAGCCAGGCTGCGAAGAGCCTTAAAAGTAATCAGTGCAATCTTAAAATAAATTCTGAAACGCTCAGGCAGCCAGTGTTGGGAGGCTAAAGTAGGTCTCTGGTGATCATGTTTCTCGGTCCGAGTTATAAACCAGGCAGCTGGTGTTCTGGAAGATCTGGAGGCAGTTTTGTGGGTTTACTTAAGGCTGTTGCAGTCGTCTAGATGTGATGATGCAAGTATATTGTTTCTAAAATTTAGAACAGATATTGTTATTATTTCTCAGGTGATTGGAACATGGCGTGCCCTGTGTTTTGGGGCCTGCTGCTCAAACCCCAAAGAGGAAAAACCAAGGACACCAAGATTTATAACAGCAGAGAAGGACGATGGGTATGGAAGGATTTCTGTTTTGTCAGAAATAAGCTGCAGGAAATAGTTTGACATCCACTATTTTGTATCAGCCAGGTAGTCCTGTAGTGGATCCAGTGTACTAAGGCAAGTGAGCTTAATGGTACAGCTGTGTGTCATCTGCATAGAAGTGAAAATAAATGCCATGTCTCCAAAGGATGTGGCTTAGAGGGAGCATGGAAAAAGAAAATACAATTGGACCGAGAATTGACCCTTGTGGAATACCACACCTGACCTGAGTGAGTGTGTAGACATGGAATAATAGCTACTACAAGAAAAGCAAATGCACCAATTATTATGAAGAAGCAAACTGTGCTGCTCTTTTACCAAGTGGGACACACTAACCGAAGCAACATTTCTCTGCCCCATGGCTGGTCTCGTCAAACATTCCGTCAGACCTCCAATAATTGAGGACACAGTCGTCATCTTTGAAGTCTGGCGCAGCCTTCTCGCATCATTGGCTACCCGGCAGGTTGCGCACCTCTGCCGCCATGTCTTCATTCACTTCCTCTAGCTGTTCATATAATTAAACAGGACATCACACAACAATCGCCTCTGTACTATGTACTCCTCACCAGTTTTATGGCACCGGGTTGAACCCCCAACACGTGGTCAGGAACACCAGGCCTTCACCCGTGCTGCCCAAACTCATGGAAAAGCAATCCGAACCGTGGCACGGAGGCGGTGCTCCAAACACGGGTGAGCAGGGCTCAGGCTCCAGCTGCACCCGCGCTAATGGAAAAAGGGGCATTGGATTAGATACGAAACAATAATTCATATAAATGTATGACTTTGTGTTTCTTATCCAAGTCGTGCCAAACCTCATATTAACAACAAAATGGTTCAGTACGCCGCATTCTTGTAGACCTAATACGCGACTGATTACATTCGTCTGAAAGCTTGTTCAAAGTGATTAATGAGGATACATGGAGGAGCCCAGAGCGTTCCCTTTCTGTATTTTCTGTCTCCGCCTGACGGTACAGTACAGCACAGACAGACGGACGGACAAACAGATACCCCCTATTTATCTGTCTGCTAAGCGCGCAAACAAAACATCTTGCTATGAGTGACAGGACACGGAGCGATATGAATGCCAGCAGTGGCTGTTTAAATGTTATGGAGTATAAATATTTGACGGCGATGTTTAGCTGCTGACGGGGGGAGGAGGCACTTCAAACAAAACCACAACTCGTTAAACACAACTGAGCGGGCCCAGACAAGCTACTGAGATCTGGGGTTTTAGAATGACTGTTTGTGTGTGTGTGTGTGTGTGTGTGTGTGTGTGTGTGTGTGTGTGTGTGTGTGTGTGTGTGTGTGTGTGTGTGTGTGTGTGTGTGTGTGTGTGTGTGTGTGTGTGTGTGTGTGTGTGTAGTTTAGTCAATGTTTGACCATCTCGGTCAGGACATTAGTGACCCCATAACATTCGTGTTTTGTTTTTTTTGGAATAACAAATGATGGGGAGCTACTTTTGTTGTCAGGGGTGCCTAGAATTGAAGGCACAATTGAACAGTGTATGTGTGTGTGTGTGTGTGTTGTGTGTGTGTGTGTGTGTGTGTGTGTGTGTGTGTGTGTGTGTGTGTGTGTGTGTGTGTGTGTGTGTGTGTGTGTGTGTGTGTGTGTGTGTGTGTGTGTGTGTGTGTGTGCGCATGCTGGACAAAGGTTGCACAACAAATAGGCTGGCACAGTCTGCTTCTCGATCGACCCCCGTTTACAAAAGGTCCGCCAGTAGCAAGTGGCTCCCAGAGAAGCTTCCCTCCTCCCCTCCAGGACACTAACCTTGCATCCCAAACGCCCTGTCGGAAGATGCCTGTTCGTTCTCTGGATGAGGTACAGTAGGGAAGGAGCTGCAGCATCTCTGTTTTTATTTTCGCTGCTATTCATCTTATTTTTGAGTGCTGGACTTACCTGACTACCTGGTATCTGGAGCCCCCACCCCCACCAGTTGGGGTTGCACCCATACTGCTACAGTAGCCATCTTTATTAGGCGACTCAGCCGTTCCTTTTTATAGATTGAGCCGCTTGGGTTGTGCTGTGTGGCGCTTTCTCAGCTGCCTCCTTCCCTTGCTCGCTCCTCTCTCTCTCTCTCTTATTCCCTCGTTCATTTTGACTTACTACTGTTCAAGCGTCCCGAAAGAGAGGAGGTTTCAAATTAAGCGTGAGCTTAACGTGGGCGAGAGCGAGAGAGAGAGCGAGAGAGAGAGAGAGAGAGAGAGAAATAAATAAATAAAGATGGCACAGCTGGGCATGTTTAATTAAGGCGATGGACGTGAGGCCAGTACCCCCGATCCCGGACGCCTCACACCGGCCTGCACTGCTCGGAGCCCAAGGCACATTACAGGCTCAGTGGGCGTGACATGACTTATGGGCCGAGCATTGTCGGGGCCCGCAGGATGAATCTTAATTAACCCCCACTAGGGTTGATGAGTCTGTTGCTCCCCGTCTTTGAGTCCGCATGTTGGTCATCCAGGTTTAAAACCGCCACTGAGGGGGCGGGAAAGGCCCTCTCCTGCATATACAGTAGAACCTTGTTTATCACGAAACAAGATTCAAGATTCAAGATTCAAGAGGTTTATTTGTCACATACATATACGTACGTTCATACATATATGCAATGAAATGTCTTTGCAACGCATCCGGAGATTATGCACAACAGTTCCTAAACTGAACATAATAACTAACCTAATTCCTACCTAGCTAAATAACTGAAACGAAGTGATTCCTAAAACATAATGCAGTTAGTGAATAGAGTCATATAAATAAAATAAAATAAAATAAAATAAGACTCAAAAAGGTAATACAAAGCGGGAATACAAAAGAGAAGTAAAGGGGATAGAGTTATGTATATGGGATGATAAAAGTAAAGGGAATAGGCTATTTGTATATACATATATGTGCTGTAAAGTGCATGTGAATAAAGTGAGGTGGTGAGTATGGAGATATACACTACAGTATACAACAGTACGACACAGCAATGCAGTAACACCAAACAGAACAGCAATTCAGCACAGTATGCAGTAACCCAGTACAGTGATACAGTATGCAGTACAGTATGCTACATACAGTACAGTAAGGTAGTTGAGCCTATGTGTGTGGCTCAGTGAGGACCCCTGGGGAGGTCAGCATTGACAGTTCTTATGGCGTGCGGCAAGAAACTCCATCTCAGTCTCTCTGTTCTCGCTGTGTGACTGTGGAGGCGCTTGCCTGACCGCAAGAGCTGGAACAGTCGGTTGTTGGGGTGGTGAGGATCCTTCATGATCCTGCAGGCTCTGCTACTACACCTCCTGGTGTAAAAGTCCTTCAGGGAGGGGAGGGTAGTTCCAGTGGTACTTTGGGCTGAACATACCACCCTCTGCAGGGCCCGACTGTCCTGAGCAGTACAGTTCCCAAACCAGGCCTTGTGTATGTAAAGTTAGCGGCCAACCAGGCCAGATTCCAATGTATGATTACTAGGATACTGAGCAATGGGTTGCTGAGCAAAGCTCAAAGGCATGTGCCTATTGTCAAGGATTCATAATATATAATAATATAATTCATAATGGTTACACACTCAAGTTAAAGTTAAGGACTTTATACACAAAATGTGTTAAGGCCTTAACTTTAACAACAAAAAATTGCAAATAATTGAGAGCAAATCTGACTCGCCCAAGGGGGTTGTTTTAGGTCCTTTAAGGTCTTAAGGTCCTTTTGCACCACAACAAAAATGGAGTCACATCAACTGATAAGACGCCAGTCCGGCTTTTGGTTTAAATAAAAAGAGGATAAAACAATATTTGTTTTATTCCAATATTTGGTGTATCTAAATATGAGAAGGAGGAGAGAACACGGATTGTTCCACTGTTTGGTACAAGAGATCAAACTGGACCACAGCCGCTTTCGGATGTAATTCAGGATGTCCGTGGGACAGTTTGTTGTCTTTGAACTCATCATTCTTTGTATTTCTTATCCTTTTTGTCTGATAGGACAGCCAAAGGATCAGACGATATGTTGCTTTGAACGTCGTCACTTTTATTTTTGATTGGTCAGACGTGTACAATAGGAAGGCGAAAGTTTGGAAAAATCTTATGGCATATACGGTGTGCATATAAGTTTGAAAAATATTGACCGTTACAGTTACAGATGTACATGTTTAGATGTTTGTTGTCCGACAAAGTTGAATGTGTTGATTCTAATGTTCATGGATGAAACTATAACCAAATAACATATGATATACATTATATCTGGTTATTGAGTTTAAATAAACCACTTGGAGGAGATTTAGGAACACTTTTCATGCATAAGCATTCATGTTTCGGTCAACTGAACATTTGAACGACTCTTGTTTAGATATATTATCGATTCTACTCTATGGAGCGACGGAACTTTCTATGTCACTATCACAGTATAAAACCTCTGCTCATGTAATAATACACCTCATGTCCACTTCATGAAGAAAAGCCATTCATCGACTGTGACCACATTATTGTAGAATCGAATGATTTTTCAAAACGACTAGAGCAGCTTGAATAATTGCGATCGGGCGAGTATGCGAGGAAAGCTTCCGTCACAGCAGAGGAAGACACAAGCTTCTCAGCATCCCCCCCAAAGCCCTCGTGTGCTGTTGGAACGGAAGTACTGCTCCTTGATAACAACCTGCTGCCATGCGGACACTTCTCCAGGGCCACTAATGGGGTTCTGTCAGATGCTAAATGGGTTTGAAATCTGCACTCGGGTTGTTTTCTTTTTTTTGCGTCTCGCAAATTCCAGCCCTTAACCTTCTTCTTACTCACTCCGGGGTTGGTGGCACAGTGCATTGCACTGCTGCGACACAGCAAGAAGGTTCTGCATTCAATTCCCACCTGGGGTGCTGTTGGCAGGTTATCTCCCGATTAGGTTCCTTTCTATGTGGTGTTTGCATGTTCTCCCTCTGCTCACATGGGGTTTCCTCTATGTAATGTCAGTAAAACATTACATGGAGCCCCCAAAAACATGTCAATCATGTGACCAACATTTGTAACTAGGTCCCTGGGTGCATTGATGAATACTGCTCCTGGCTGCCCCCCAGAGGGAGGACAAGCCAGGATGTGTCAAAAGCAGAGATCTCATTTCACCAATCACCGCGTGTGGTGTGTGTGACAAATAAAGATTCTTCTTCCTTTGGAATTACTTTGGGTCAGGGAGACAATTTGGATTGAAGAAACAGACAAATCTATTTAAGGTTTTCATGAAACCCAGCACTCTGTTCTCATATATATTTGAAGTTGAGTGTGTAAACAGCACGATCTGTTAATTCACACTTCAGTACACATTTCAGAGGCTTTTGGCCACTAGAAGTAGATAAGGTCTAGGATGACCAGTGACGGGAAAATCTTGCCGCAATTGTATTGTGCACAGGAAGTGATGTCAAAGCGCACTTGCCCATAGAACAGCGGTGGGTCCTGATCCAAAAGCTGGGTCACGGGTCTATTTTGAGTGGACCGTGAGTGTATACCTATCCAAAAAATGTGAAGTTCTGATGCTGCATTTGAATTTTGAAACATCATTTTCCAACTAGGGCACGTGGGTTTCACGACAGACTCACAAGGTCACAGCATTATAAAATGGAAATAAATAATGAATAAATTCTAATCATGAAAAAAAAAATCATACACCACCATCATACATTTGTTGCTTAAATCAAATCACAGTTATCTTAATCTCAATCTTATCAGATAGTCTCTTGCTATACTCAAGCTTTCCACATCAAAGCTAACTGTGCAGTGTTAAAATTAAAACATTGCACTAAAGCATTGTGGGTAATATCACGATTCATAAACGACACCCAATGTCATCACAGTTTTTGTTTGCCTCCGCAATTGTAAAGAGGGAATGTTGAATAGTTCCAAAAATATGATTTGGCACTGCTGTAACTGTGCCAAAGGGGTACTTTACTGCAATTCACACCAGCTTGGGAGGAGTTGGTGTGCGGTGGACTACACCCTTTCTACCCAGCCGAACAATCTTTTTTTTCCCTACCATGTTGTGCTTGTTTGTCGGTACACACATTAAATGCAGGAAAACGCTGTTTTTCTCAACACCTTATTCCTGGATCGGAGGAGTGTGTCCCCAGACATGGATGCCTCCGCCTCTTTGCGATTATGTTTATTGGATGCAGCGCTGAAGTAGATTATGTAGATAAAGTACACTCATCCAAAAGAGGTCTCTGAGAAGTTGCTTTTTAAATTTTGTTTTCCGCCGAGACAGCAAAAAATGAAAAAAAACAACCATAAAAAATAGAATTACTTTGACCCCTTGCTTTCCACTAATGTTTGGCGTGTTCTTTTCCCGGCGCGGCCGCCATGACAAGAAAGAAAACTTCATTAATCAATGATGTTTACCATCTCAAACGTCTTTGGCAGCGTGAGAGAATGGAGTGCCGCTGAGGTGCCCCCTATTAAGGATAACAGCGATGCTTAAGATTAAGGCTGTTTATTTGGGCGGGGAAAAAACAACGAGTCCCTTGGGAGAGACAAGACATATTTATACAGTCTCATAAACAGTATAATATCTTTATCTATATCTATATATATATATATATACTGTATATGTGTGTGTGTGTGCATGTAGATGAGACTCTTTCAATTGCCAATCAGATAGGATTGTTATCAAAATGTGACCCAAAATGCAAAAACTGCTCATTTATCAACATTTTGACGAACAATTTCAAGTCGATTGTGTAAATCCACAAAAATAAACATAAATTCCCTGTTTTGGCAAATACATTGATTCCAAAAGTAAGTGATTGTTGTGCTTGAGACGGGAGGTGGGTGTCTTCTCTACCTGCCTCTCTTCTACCACGACTCTATTTCCCTCTAACTCACCCTACTCTGCCTCTACTCTTCTACTACTTTACTCTAGCTCCGCCTACCACCACCTCTCTCTACCCTAACGCCACTCTACTCCACTCCACTTCCTCTACTTCACCTCCCTCTACTCCAACCCTTTTCTACCTCCCTCTATCTCTCCAGTACCTCTACTCTACCTCGCTCTACTCCAGCCCTACCTCTATTCTACCTCCCTCTACCCTAACGCCACTCTACTCCACTCCACCTTAACTCTACTCCACATCCCTCTACTCCACCTCCCTCTACTCCACCACCCTCACTTGACCTATATTCTACCTCCCTCTACTCGAACTCCACTCTACTCCACTCCATCTGGACTCTACTCTACCTCCTTCTATCTCTGCAGTACCTCTAGTCTACCTCCCTCTACTCCAGCCCTACCTCTATTCTACCTCCCTCTACCCTAACGCCACTCTACTCCACTCCACCTGGACTCTACTCCACACCCCTCTACTACACCTCCCTCTACTCCACCCCTATTCTACCTCCATCCATCTCTCCAGTAGCTCTACTCTACTCTTTAGGGAACTGATGAGGTTCTAATGAGACTGATGAGATCCACAGCTTACATCAATAGTGTGAGTTGTTAATTTATTAGGTTAAACATAATTCCATCCATTATTTCATGTTCATCTCATTGTGTTTTCTACCTCCTATAGGTGTCAGCAATGGAAGTTGACAGCCTAATGCAACAAAACAGCAAGACAGGGAGAAATCTGCCGACATCAGCATTAGCGGGTGGTTTGGGCCATGCTGTGATGGATTTGGGAGGCTGCCCCCCCCCCCCCCCCCCGCTCCAAGCCCCGCTCCAAGCCCCGCCAATGAAAAGTCATCAACGAAGAGAGACAGGGACAGGGAGGCCGCTCTGACATTTCATCCGTGGAAGGGTTGATGGTGACTGTTTACGCACAGCGGAAAAAAAATGGGACGGCGTCCTGCTTTTTCATACAAGTCAAGTTGATCTGAGGAGTGACACCCTCCCAGCCTCTTGTTCCATTTGTCTTTTCTTGTCTCCCCCCCCCCACTATAAGC
>NC_137199.1:5684730-5832230 GCF_960531495.2 Zeus faber | reverse complement strand
AGGGGAAAATGGGATGGGTGGACCACACTCGCGACGGGAAGGAAGGTGGTCGTAGAAATGCCTCTGGCTCCTCTCGGGAGGGGACAGCCAAAGGAAGAGCCTCTGACAGGCAATTACTGTATTTAATATCTGGTGGCAGAGGGATTTGGTTTGGGGCATGGACAATATCATGCATCCTGCCTTTTGTTATTTCCCCACCCCTCACCACACACAAAGCCCCCAGCCACCACCTCCACCCACCACCCTGCCCCTCAGCCGCTAAAGTCAAATTCCAAAAATGAAAATAAAAGAGCCATGAATCTTTTAAACAGCCGTCTTCATTCCCTTATATATATGTATAATTTTTGTTTTTAGGGTGGTGGGGGGTGGTGGACTGCAACAACAACAACAAACTTGTTTTGAGGAGCTAATCATGCCCCCATCCGCACGCTTAAAGAAATGTCTAACCTAAGATTCTATGCCATCCGTTACGTGGTGGGAAGGGAGGAGAGGTGGGGGTGTAGAGTATTCCCAATCCCTCCTCATCTCTCAAATCCAACTTCAGTCTGATTTGGCAGAAACGTGCGGCACTCGAACGCCACAGGGCTGCAACATGTTCCTGGAGGGGGGGGGGGGTTCAAATAAAAATAAACGCGGAAACATCTCCGAAACTGAAATGAAGATTTAATGTTTGCTCTATCATTAGGTTAAACCGAGCTGAAATGCAGTTTTTGCCTGAGGTGGGTAGTTAATGTGTACTGAATTATATTTCAGACCAAATTCACCAAGCCTGCTATCTAATCTGGAGCAGGGGGATTTGCATAATGCACTTGTTTTTTATTTTTATATGTATATTAATGAATAGCGGAGGGACTAGAGACGAAAGGTGCATGAGCATGCTTTTAAGCGTAACCCCTGGTCTCGTCACGTGCATTTGCGCACTCACACACTGAAATCCCTGAGTCTTTTGAAGCACTCTCTCGAAATAAATGATGTTTCTCCTCTTTTCCGGATAGATGTATATATATATATATATATACACAGTATTTATATATGTTCTATATAAACAGTATATATATATTATAATATATATATATATATATATATATATATATACACAGTATTTATATATGTTATATATAAACAGTATATATATATATATATATTATATTATGTATATATATATATATACATATCTTTTATATTTTTTTTCTTTTTTTTTTTGTAGGAGATGCTGGGAGTAATGCATTCAAACATATTGGAATTATGGGCCTGACAGGGCAAAGGAAAGTTGACAGGCCCAATAATTGAATTCCAAACTCCTGCGCTGCTTGAAAGCAATTTTTCTTTCTTCATAAATTTCTGTTGAAAAGGAAAAAAAAAAAAAAAAAAAAAAAGGAATTATTATGGAGCCATAGCAAATAAGTTATTTTCTCACTTGCAGTTCAAAAGAAGAACCTCTACTTTTCAGAAATGAAGGTTGGGGCATCCTAGTTATTATGAATGTGCATGGAAATACGCGTGCGCAGGCTTTGATGCATCAAAGAATATAATTCTACTCAATCTACGGCTGCATCACACAAAGGTGCTGTTGCCTTTGTGTGATATTTATTCCCAGAATATTGTGGGAATGCGGATGAATCGCATCAGTTGTAAATCATGCCTGGAATGACTAAGATTTGTAAATAAATAGCCTTGAATTTCACGTGCCACCAATGACGTTTGTGAGAAAAGAAAATGGCTGTTGTTGTGTGCTGTGGAATGGATGATGAATTGGCATTGGATAAGAGCATAGCTGCGTATGCAGTGGTGTAACGGAGAACATAGACTGACAAGTACAGCACTTAAATTTAACATTATATTCACACTAACTCAATATAAATGGATATAGTAAATATGTACTGTATATTTAATAAATATCAGAATTGTCTTGATTTAAATATTTAGATTTACGACACATTATGACACAATATTGTCGACTATAGAGTGATGACTTTTTAATGTATGTAAAATCAACAAATATCAGAAATCTTTATATATATATACAGATACATACACATACATATATATATATATATATACACATACATATATATATATACATATATATATATATACACAAATATATATACACATATATATATACATATATTTATATACATACATACATATACACATACATACATATGCATGTATATATGTATATATATGCATGTATATATGTATATATATTTTTTTACGTATATACGTATATATGTATACAAATATACATATATACATACATATATACATATATACATACGTATATATATACATATATATATATATATATATGTGTTTGTTAAACACTTCAGAAAACCAAAATCCAATAAATCAGCTTCTGGTGATGAACTATGATCTTAAAATCAGAATTAGTGAGTAGAAAGTTGAGAACCAATCAAGAGTTGAGAGGCAGTGAAGCGAGGGAAGACTCAGTAAATTGGCTGCAGTTACTGTGTCGCAAACGGTATGAACGAACAGCTCTTTTGCCGCCGGAGTCCGGAGTCATTTCAAAGATCTGTTCACTACGAACAAATTGTCTTCGAGGCTCGTAACGGCAGTATGCATGTGAAGCGGACTGTAGGCCTCCAGACCGCAGCTCGGGTGGACCCCTTTGAGCTGCTGTCGGGAATAGTGCTTTGGTGTTGGTGAACCACAAGTGATTGGAGCGACTCTCGTATCAGAGACATATCAAGGTAGTGAAGAGAGAGAGAGCAGGTGCTTGTGTGCATTTGACAAATTTGTGGGCCTGGCGCATGCATTCCTTCCCCATCAGAAGACTGTTAGATGATCAAAACTTGTCGGCCCGAACACAGAATGTGCCTGCAACACAAAGCAGTCTCTCCCTCTCCCTCTCTTAGTCTCAGTCTGTCTCTCTCTGCTTCTTTTGTCTGGGCTCGTTATTGACCCTAAGTGACAGAGTGTGTTACTGTAATGGCGGATTAATTGTTTTCTAATTGACAACTCAGGGGCGGTTGAAATCCCTCTCGCATGCTTAACACGAAGTCCCACTGCGAGAAAACAAGAGACCATGACAGTGAAAAGGCATTTGACTTCAAATGCTTTTTTTTATGAGCAACTGTACATGTTTTCAGGCAACCTACAGTAATTGTTTCTGCTCGGTGATCTAACCAAGTGATTATTTCACTGATATGTATTTGCTGAAATTAAGCGAAAACTCCCTGCTTTACCCTTGCTGGCGATGAAAAAAAATCTCTCTCTCTCTCTCTCCCTCTCTCCCTCTCCCCCTCTCCACCCCTCCCCCCTTCTCTCTCTCTCTCTCCCTCCCTCCCTCCCTCCATTAGCTTAGTATCCATTCTGCCAAATCCAACAGCGAACTGAGTAGCCACGGTTAAACTGCCCAGAAGGCCTGACATCCCAGAGGACGTGGTTATTCTCTGGACATCGCCAGAGTCAACAGGCGGGAGGAGGAGGGGACGAACACCTGGGGGAAGGCAGCTGGACGCCGGTCCGTCCCAGTGCCTGACCGCTTTACCCAAGCGTATAGACCCCAAACCAGGCTAGACAGCTTCCACTGAGATCTCTGATTACACACCACTGCGACAAGTGCAAGAGGGTGATTTTTGGCATTGGCTGGGGGAGATGAGAGAAGAAGTCTGAAATGGAAGAGTTGGAGGGGGGAGTCAAAATGGAACAGATGGATGTACGGCAGAAAGTAATTTATCTAAGTCAAAAACATATCTAGGCTAATGAGAGTGACACGATGAACCCAATGGGAGTCTGGGAGCCGAAAAAAGCGTTCCATATTTGTATATCTCTCGCAAATTGCTGTGTGGAACGATGAAATGTTGCTACAAGGGCCACAGGAGGGTCTTTTCTGAATAGCTGGACATTCTGCATTCTTCAAGACAGTAGCTGTGACGTTCCATTCCCATAATATACAAACGACAAAACTTTCTATTCCGCATTCTACGTGTCATTGTGAAAAATAGTAGTTCTGTACTCAAAATAAGATCGATTTTTTTTCCCACCCCAAGCCTTATTAAAATGCTGAAAACAGCAGGTTTGCAAAAAATGCTCTCCCAGAATAACATATAGTCGTCTATGCTGAGCTTCCCATTTCCAGAAGATTAGGCTTAAAGGTTTGCCCCATCGGACCGCATTTTAAGCACAATGATAAGCTGCAGCAGAGTACGTTTCTCAATCGCGTAGCATTCACCGATGTTGTGCAACAGTTATAAATGATGATTGAAAAATGGATGGCCTATCCTTCGGGATTTTCACTTTGCCTTTTGTGAAATTCGGTTTCGCAAGGTGAGATGATGAGCAAACCATTTAATCGGTCAAAGGGGTACATTGAACATTTATTTCATGATGGACGCACTGATGTCTATATCAAGATATTATTTTGGATCACAACTGAACCTCCAGGGATTCATCAATGTAACCTGAAAGAGACCATCACTAGAAAATACTTTTTAACACATGTATCGTAATGGTGTGGCGGGACTTTTTACAAGTTATGTATTCAAATATAATGTTTTCAAAGTTCCTGAGTGACAGGAGATAAAAGAAACCAACACCAGCTAGCATCGCCTTCTTGTGACTCTACATAGAAACAACAATGACATCAATATCAGTTCTCCAATGTCCCATTCAGCATGTCCCATTCACAATGTATGTAAATCTGTAATTTAAAATTAAAAACAGTAAAAAGAAAAGTCATAAGTCCCGTAAGTAGTTTTATACATTGTTAGAGTGTTAGCTATGTTGCTGTGGACTACTTTTATTAGCGAAGCTCTCAAACTTGGCCTACTCATGGTCAAAGTCAGTATAAGCGGTATTAGCCAGGGCCATTGTGGACAGTGAAATTCTTGTGATGAGGCAAGCGACAACTACGGCGAAGACATTCAATTCATTTTTTTCAAAGAAGGTATTCAATTGTTTTGAGAAAAAAAAAAAAAAGTCTATATAATGAAAAAAATAAACATAATAAAAATGAAAAACACAATTATAAAACATTGGCAGCAGTACCAGAGAATGAAAAAATGGTGAATGTCATTGTATTCTGATGGTTGTAGACAGAGGGCGAGTGTGACAGGACAATAAGAATAGAAATAATAAATATTTCTATTCTTATTGTCATAATATCAGTTACCAATTGTAATGTACATATAATATACGTTACAATGGGTAACTGACATTGAATGAGCAATTGACCAGAGCATATGTAGAATTGTTCATGTGTCATCAATATGATCAGCAGCTTAGTATTGCTGGTTAAGGAGCCTGATGGCCTGGGGATGAAAACTGTTTGTGAGTCTGGTATTCGGTGCTCGAATGCTCCGGTAGCATCTACCAGATGGCAGCAACGTGAACAGTCCTTAGCTGGGATGGTTGTAGTCCTTTATGACTTTCCGTGCTTTCCTAAGACATCGTGTGTAGTATATGCCTTGCACGTAGGTGAGCTGGCAGCCGATGATGCGCTCCACTGTCTTCACTAGCCTCTGGAGGGCCTCGCGATCAGCAGCAAAGCAGCTGCCATACCAGGCAGTAATGCAGCCAGAGAGGATTTTTTTTTTTTTTGTTTGTTTTAGACCTGTGCTGTCAGCATGCTGGGCATACAACAGACAGTATTTGTATCTCATTGCATCTAGGATCCTGTGGAAGACCTGTAGGATGACAAGAGCACAGTTTTTGTTGCACAGGACCGCCACCAATCCCCCTCTTTTCATGAATTATTTTACCATGTTTGGGTCTATAAACAATTAATTACTACTCCAAGAGGGGGAGAATCACCATGGTGAGATAAGTAAACATATAACCAAACAACAACATGTACATGGCAAAACATGAACATAGAAACAAACAACAACATGTACACGGAAAAACATCGGACGAATCATAAGGGCGTTTGAAATTGTCGTCTGATTAAACATCGGACGACAACATGTATTGAACAAAAACGGAGTTGATTAGGTCCAGGAAAACTTGAAAAGCAATTGGGCACGTGACCTCTTCCTGTCATAGTTTTGGCAGTAAATGAGGAAGAAACGGAGATGTTATGCAACCAGGAGGATTGCACCCATCTCAGATGCTGGGGTGCGTCCACCGGTGAGTGTACAGGACTTATTGGTTCTGGACAATTGGTTCTGGTGTATAAGGTCGGTATTATGTCATGGTCCCTTGAAGCAGTGGAAAGGGCCCCAAAGCCACCCCTGAGTCCCACAGGCGCATAGGGAATTCACGGCTGCAGGAAAGCCCCGAGCAACCCGCCCTGCAGCCACAGAAAACCCCCTGGCCCACAGAGAAGCCGGAAGCCAGCGGAGCAATCCCACACCCGGCCCCGAGGAGCATGACCCAGTCCCAGCACCCAACCCACACCTACGACAGCAAGCGGCCTCCAAGGGGCCCTGGAAGCCACCCGTCACAACACACCAGAAACCACCAGGCACATGCCTCCAGGCCTCGAGCCAAGCCGGCAGTGAGCCTACCCAGTCGGCCCCTGGCCAACCATGCCCCACACCAACCCACCAGTGACCCGCCACCCTTGAAAACCCCGGTGCTCAATGTGTGCTGTTGGCAATTGCAGTTAAAATTGCGGGGTGTGGGTGTACGGGTCCTCTAAGCAAATTCAACCCGAATCACTCACACACCTCCTGTCCTGCAGACCCTGGTCTGGTGGAGTTTTGTTTGGAGTAGGATTTGTGTGTGAGTGTATGTGTTCTATGCTAATATGAGTGGAATAAAAAATTCAGGACGGACATACTGTAAATACTGAGTATGAGTTTTGTAGGTGTCAACACAGGGGTGCAGCAGGCCAGGGAGTGGCCACGTGGACCCCCCCTAGACCTGACCACGCCAGAGCATGCCCACCTCCTGTACGCGGGGACACCCAACCTACAGCGACCAGCCATGGATGCAGAGCAGCCGGCTATGCGCCGCCGCCATGCAGTGCATCCATCAGGCCCCTGGTCAGCTCCCGCCCACCGCCCATGCGCACCATAGAACAGAGGGCGGCAGACGGCCCTCCCACCCACAGCCCACCTACCCCAGAAATGAACGCCCTGCGCACCGAGAGCACCAGAGGACAAGTAGCCAGGCAGCCCAGTGCGACAACAGGAGTCTGTCCCCAACAAAGGAGACCACATGAGGAGCTCCTCCGACACCTGGCCAGACTCCGGTCCCTGCCTGGGTCACAGGACCAGATGGAATGCCTAACCAGCCCCGGCAAGCCCAACCACCCCACCCACAAGGCGGGGGACCCCAGCAGTGCGCTGACCCACCGACCACGGGACCAAGACCCCAGGAGGTCCCCACAGCTGCCGGGCACCCATCCAACTGCAGAGCCAACGGTGAGGCCCCACAACACCATGACATTGCCCCAACTTAGGAAGACTCAAGTATTAAAAGATGGAGTCATGTCCGTGATAAAAGCAGCCCATTTTTCATAAAATGACCATTTTTTTGGGATATTGCCAATAGTTTTTCCATTGAGATGAAGTCTATTAATGAATGTAACCATTGGGAGGTTGTGAGATAATCGCTGTTTTTCCAATTGAGTAATTTTCTTGGCCATTGTTAAGGTGATCGAAATGGGTTGGTGGTGTCTAAGTGATGGGTCAACTGGGGAGACATCATCAAGGAGACACACAGATGGGGAGACTGGAATGCTGTGACCCAGAAAGGTAAATAGGTTCTTGAAAATGTTGGTCACCAGAATGTTTGGATCAGTGGGCAGAGCCAGATGGAATGAAAGTAGTCCATTAAGTAACCCATTTTGAACATTTTGTATTGGGTGATATGAGCTTTGTGCAGAATCGTACATTGGATGAGTTGCATTTGGAATCACGGGTCATAGAAAAGGTGTTGCTGCAATAAGCTTCCACGGGTTGATATCGGTGGAAACAGCAAGGTTTCTTTCCCATTCCATGGTAGGTAAAGATAAGGTGTCATCTGTTTTTAAGTTTGCAAATTCTGGAAAATTGATTTTTTAAATGACCTGGAAATTAGGATGTTGAGGAAAATGTTCAATCATCAGAAGTGGGTGTAAGATGTTCTTCAATTTGATTCTAACTTTTAGAGACTGCTGTAGTTGAAGGAATTAAAAGAAGCTGTGGCCACTAATATTATACCTTTGGGTTAACGTTGGGAAGGATATAAGCAAATTGTTTTCAAAATTTTGTTCCAGATGAGTAATTCCTTGTCTTTTCCAAGACCTGAAGATCATCGCTCTGGACTGTTTTTTTAACCAGGAAATCCGGGTTATGCCAGAATGGGGTAAAATTTGTTTGGAGAGTGTGACCACAAAGTTTGAGTAATCTCTTCCAGGCTTACAGAGTTGCTGCGATGAATGGGTTTTTAAAGCAATTATGTTTCCTTATTGATTCCCTAACCCTAACCCTAACCTTAACCCTAACCCTAAGAAATGGGAGATCAGATATTGATAACTCCGGACATTCTGTTTGTTCAACGTCTGCCAGCCATGGCCGAATTGTTCCTCTGGTTGTAACCATCTAATTATAAATTGAAGGTTTGCTAAATAGTAGTATCTGAAGTTTTTCTGTTGTGATGCTTGTTAAATTCTCGGTTTTCCAATACAATTTCCATTAAAATGTATTGTTTGTTGAGTCCAGAGTATTAAACCAATGTATTGTTGTGATTGGGGTCATTGATGATATATAGTTTATTTTTGGTAGTATATTCATTTTCACTTCTGCTATCCTACCAATTAGTGAGATGAGTAGGTTGTTCCATCGAGTGAAGGCTTTTTTAAAATGATTTAAGCAATGGAGTATAGTTAAGGGTAAACAAATCTGACAGATTGGTGGAGATATCAATACAAAGGTATCTAACGTTGCCCGTTGTGACGGTTAAGTGAAGTTTCTGAGTTACAGCATTCCAGTCCTCCCCACTAAGTGGTAACACCAGGGATTTAGGTCAGTTTATTGAATAGTCTGAGATAGCTGAGAATTTAGATATAAGATTGAACACTTCCGGTAGGGATGATATTGGGTTCCGTAAATACAACAAGACATCATCTGCATACAAGCTGATCTTGTGAACAAAAATTTCCTGTTTGTATGCCAATGATATTACTGTTTTGACGCATGGCCAGTGCAAGGGGTTCAATAAAGATGGCGAATTGTAAAGAGGAGAGCGGACATCCTTGTCTTGTGCCATGTTGTAGAGTGAAACGCTGTGAAGAGTAACCATTGGTGATGACAGAAGCAGATGGTGAGTTCTGATCCATTGAATGAGTGACTCGCCAAAGCCAAATTTGTTGAGGGTGGAATAGAGATATGTCCGATTAACTCTGTCAAATGCTTTTTCGGCATCTAAAGAACAAATAACAGTATTTAAGTTGTTCCTTTGGGATATGCTGATCAGACTGAATAAATGGCGTATGTTGCTGGATGAGTGTCTGCATTTCACAAAGCCTGTTTGATCTGGGTGAATTATGAATATAATTAATTTTTCATCTCTGTTTGTTAGTGTTTTACTAATAATCTTTAAATTGCAATTAATTAGGCTTATGGGTCTATAAGTGAAGGGGGGGTTGGGTCTTTATTGCGTTTGAGCAAAACCTAAATGAGAGCAGTATTCATGTGCAGAGGCATGGTGGAGGTTGACTTCATGTCCGTAACCATTCTGATGAATAACGTCGATATAAGTGGCCAGAAGTATAGTGGGAGTAATATTCCACTGGGTAGGTGAATACAGAGTGAGAGTGATGAGAGAAGTAGGGAAGGAGGGATTAGGAAGGTGAGATGATGAGACTGAGCAATATTTACAATCCTGACATAGATATGATGCTAATTTCTACATCTCGCATATCAGAATTATCAGAATAACCAGGGTGTGGTGGAGGAATCTCGGGAATAACAGACCGTCTATATATAGTTTATCAACAACCAGTGATACCCGTTTACCCTTCTGGTGGTTCTCCTTAAGGATAGGGTACAGCACCTTACGTCGGTCGTTGATCTCCCGGGGTAATTGGTCGTTCATACCCAAAGTGGTTCCTTTCAGCTCCCGTCCTTTGCTTTTTACCAGCTCCTTGTGCTTGAAGTGTTCAAACTTAGCAATGATGGAGTGGAGACAGTTCCCCAAGCGGAATCCCAGTCGGTAGAACCCAGTGGAAGGTGATCTGCTTCACGGTGTCCATGGAGAGCTTCAGGACGGTGTGGAAGAAGTCTTTCACCATGTTTTCTGGGGAATCTGTGTTGTTCTATGGGATCCCAGAACCCAGAATAGATGAGGTGGTCTCGCTCGGTTCTGGATTGGATATCCAGGATAATCTCTTTCATTATTTTGTTTAATTTTTTTTAAACCTCCACCTCCGTTTGGGATGCTTCATGGAGGTTTTTCAATCCGCGTTGTCTTTTTGCATCTCGCCGACAGTGCAGTGCAGGAAATCAAGGCTGGCTTTGATCTCAAAAATTTCTCTGAGAGGTGGACCAAGCATGTCCAGCTTCTTATTTATCTCATCCAAAACACTAACCTCTACAGCTCTGGGATTAGATCGTCTGTGTCTTCTATCTTCCTTTTCACTGGATTGTTCTGGTCCTGGTCCTCTTCCATCATGTACTCGTTATAATAATAATGGATATAATCCTTAAGGTCCTCCACATTAGTTTTGCGCAATGTTTTTTTTTCTTTGTATTTATATATATATATATATATATATATATATATTGTAATTTGCTTTTTTCTTTGTCTGAGTTGGAGTAGATTCTATGTGTCTCTGTGTCTCTGTGTTTGATCTGTGCTCACTTTTGTCCTCTCGAGAGACACAGCATCTAAACGGCATGCTCTCCTCACAAGTTCACAGAATGTCTCCAGAGAGGAGAAGATGCTCTCAATTGTGCACCTGTAGAAATTGGTGAGAGTTTTGGTAGACATGTCAAACTTCTTGAGTCTCCTCAGGAAGTATAAGCACTTTTGGGCAGTTTTTAGCACCGAGTCCACTTGCCTGGATCAGGTGAGGTCATCTTTGATAAACAAACAGAGGAACTTGAAGCAGGAGACTCTCTCTACTTTAGCTCCATCAATGTGAATGGTAGCATGACCCCTCTGCTGCTTCTTCCTGAAGTCCACTATCATCTCTTTGGTCTTGTAGATGTTGATAGAGAGGTTGTTGTCCTGATACCATGTTGCCAAGATGCTGATCTTCTCTCTCTAGGTGGTCTCATCGTTGTTGGAGATGAGACACAGGATGGTGGTCTCATCTGAAAACTTGAGGATGGCGTCGGAGCTGCTTGTAGACACACAGTCATGTGTGAACAGGGCAGACAGAAGGGGACTGATTACACAGCCCTGAGCGGCTCCGGATTTCAGGGTCAGTACAGAGGAGGTATGGTTACCCATTCTCAACACCTGGGGTATGTCCATCAGGAAGTCCAGGATCCAGTTGCAAAGGGTTAAGACCCAGGATCCTAAGCTTGGGAACAAGCTAAACGGGCACAATAGTGTTGAATGCTGAGCTAATCTACAAACAGCATCCTCGCGTATGTGTTATTATATGTCTTATTCAGGTGGGAGAAGGCGGCGTGTGTACTGTCAGGCTGATGGCGTTGTCCGTAGAATCTATAGGGGTCCAAGGTGTCCGGAAGGATTGAGCAGATGTTGTTGTTGACTAGCCGCTTAAAGCAGTTCATGATGATGATTCAAGAGGTTTATTTGTCACATACATATACATACATTCAGACATATATGCAGTGAAATGTCTTTGCAACGCACCCGGAGATTATGCACAATAGTTTCTAAAAAGAACATAATAGCTAACCTAATTTCTACCAAGCTTACTAACTGAAACTAACTTGTTCCTCAAATATAATGCAGTTAGTGAATAGAATAATATGAATAAAATAAAATAAAAATATAATATGAATCAAATAGGTAATACAGAGTGGGGGTACAAAATAGAAGTAAAGGGAATAGAGTTATGTATATGGGATAGGCTATTTGCATATACAGATATGTGCAGTAACGTGCATGTGAATATAGTGAGTATGGAGATATACACTACAATATACAACGCACGAACATGACCATTGAGCCAACGCTTTTGGTTGGGGAAAGTCCTAACATTGCTTTCGGGACGACATCACCAATGTACTTGGAGATGTAGACTGAAACAGAGTCTGTGTATTCATCAATGTCCCCATCAACCGCAACACAGAAAATCTGCCAGTCTGTCGTTTTAAAACAGTCCTGGAGAGTGGCAATGGCTGAAGAATATTTTTTTCTGTCTGTAGGTTGGGAGGAAAATAATGGAGGCGTGAGCCACCTTGCTAAAGGCAGGGTGGGGCCCTATTGAAGATGCCAACAACAACAGAAGCTGCCTCAGGATGAGCATTCTAGTCCATTAGTTACTCCACATAAGTTCTCTAAGTTCTCTAGTTCTCCACTGGTAATTAATTTATTTCAAATCAATATTTTGTGTGTATTTGGTAAAAAGCCATGTAATAAGTTGGATAAAATACAGCCAGCTGGTCATTATCACAAAATAATAAAATATAACCCTTGGGATACAATTGCTTATCCTGCCGGGAGTTATTTCACAAAAATGACCGGCTCACTGTACATTATCCCTTACTTAACTTTTTCTATTATAGTATTTGATAGTGACAACAGATTCATACACCTTCACACCTGGGAACTGCCCCCACTGTCTTAATACTGGGAGCAACTTATTTTCCTTTTGGTATGAAGTGGAACACAAAACTGCAGAAAATTAGTACTATCACATGGAACTCCCACCTAATATTTTAATAATATATACATTTTTTAATACAAATTTTTTTTTGCCGCACTGCTGCAGCAATGGAATTAAATCACTTTCGTAAGCTGCGATACATACAGTAAGTATTCACACTGGCACAAAAATCAACCAGAAGGTTTTTATTTTCCTGGTAAAAACTAGGTTTTAACCCCCTATAAACGCATATCCTGGGTGTGGCCACCACTTCAGGGAAATAGAATAATGGGATTGTAGTGGTGTATTCCGACCCAGGGCCAGGGAATGAAAGAAAATGAGACAGGCGTGTACAATTTTATCGTTTTTGAAAAAAAAAAAAAAGACGGTTCATGGGCCAAAAGGAAAACTTAAAGGCTGGCAGGCAAACAGTCAAATAATACGCTCGATCGGCGCTTAGATGCGCTCCCGCCGTGACGTGTCCGGCGCCTTCTGTAGAGCGATCCTCCTGCACGGTCAACACCATGCCCCACAAGCAGGTTGTCCTTCACTGCGGGAACAACAAACACTAAATCATTTCCTGGTCTCGGATCAGACAAATCCCTCCATTGAATCGCCCGATCCGCAGCAGCCAAGTGGCCCAGGATGGGAGCCTGCACTGCCTGTCTGCAGCGGCGGGTTGACCACGCCCCCTTGGCCCACCACAGGGATTTTTTTCTTTGTTTACATTTAAAATATTGGCCTATATTTAAAAAATATATAAGCCTAAAGTTGACTTCTTAAAACATATGCATTGCATATGTTTTAATGTTTTGAGACATGTTTTTAAGTTTATGCAACAGCTGGGTGTGCACTGCATGTGCCAGTGGCCCAAACTGAAAGTTTATTGTAAGTAATAAACACAAAGCACAAAAGTTTTGTTTTATTAAGGGTGATACGTGCTTTATTTATGACGGGCCCCTGTCTGTTTTATTCATAATAGACCTAAGCATATTTTGTTTGATTGTGTAGTAAATTTTGTATTATTAAAAGTCATTTTGTTATTTGACAGCTGAAAACAAGTCAATTTCCTAGGATTCCATGGATAGTGTGTGGGGTGTGGGGATGGTGTGGTTTGAGCAGCCACACCTGATCTGGATCTAGGTAATTAGGGGCCCAGGATCAGAGTGGCTCCATACTTGCTGCTCGTTGGTTGGTCTAACGCGCAACAGGTAAAACCCCCATCCCCACACTCACTCAGGAGAGAGGAGCCCTGTCCTGACCTGTGTGTCCATCTGCTCCGGGGCTTGTTCTACCAAGCCCCCTCTCCACAATAAACTTGTGTGTTTTCCACAACGCCGTCTTCTGTGTCTCTGTGCCGGAGGTCCCTGAAAACCCCACTTGGGATGAAACTGCCACAGTGTGCTTCTTTTTCCCGGGATAGAAAATCAAATTTTCGGGTAAAATATATAAAACCCTAATAAAAAACTCATACCGCAGTGTGGGTGTTTCAGAATCCCCACTCCATCCCATCTACTCTGTTTGGCGTCCACCTTGTGTATCAGTGCAGATGTACTGTATGTAAATATCGCCAATATCGTCAACATGAATAAAGGGAAAAACTGCTCCACTTTTTCAATGTGCTATGTTCTTCCTGCCGAGCTCAGCTCCGGAGCTGTCTCCACCCACGGTTTTCCTAAAGTCTCCAGCTCATCTCTCTCCTCTTAATCATTCCACCCCCCCATCTCATCATACCACTTCCACCTACCAGATGTCCCAGTATCTCCTCTAATCTCCCTCTAGTTATACGTTTCCTCTGTAAAAAAAAGTTTACCACCCTCAAGGTTTACCACCCCAGTTAAATCAGTCCTGGCAACAGGGGGCCATGCACTGTAGGACTCTGAGACCCCAAGTAAGTGGACATTGGCACAGTGGGCTGGGAGCCCGAGCCAAGACCATCAACCGGAGCCAAAACGATCTTTGGCCTTGGTTGGCACCCACTAAATGACACAGAAAAACGTCTGTAGAATTAATGGCTACATTATAAAATATATCATTAAAAATAAATTAAAAAATAAAAATAAAAAATAAACGGCGGGCCAAATTAGGGCAGAAATGTTTGATTTATTTAATCATGTCATCTCAATGAGATTAAAAGCTCTTTTTCCCGGAGGGACCTGGGAGAAAATTAGATGCAACCCCCCCCAAAAAAATGACAAAAACGAATTCCACCATACAACAGCATTCAGTAACTAAAGAATTTCAGTTTACACAACGCAGATGCAGTTAGATGCAAAATAATATTGCAAAAGTGAAAAAAACATGAGGATTATATGATTATTAATGTGATTGTTAGGGTTAGTCCCTACTGGAAAACTGCTGTAGCCAACGTTATGACGTATGTATGTATAACTGTAGCATAAATGATAAAAAATCTGATTAAATTAAAGCTGAATTAGGATGATTGATTTATGAAAAGGGATGCTTGTTCCCCACTTTTACCGTTTATTGGCGCTGGGTTCTCGAACAAATATTGTCTTACATATTGGCGATCAATGCCGAATAATTCATGATTTGTTCATTTCAGCTTTCCAATAAACCCCAAACAAAGCGAACCACCCACATCCATTCGGCGGCTGCCTCTCAGTTGAATGCCATGGTATTTGTACGGAATCGTGATTCGGCATTAATGACGGGAATGGTGATTCATTTGGATTTTTGGCCGCCAGAATAATGGGACACCGGGATGTTTTGTTGGCCGTGGCCGTCCGGGACTTCAGCCGCGAATGTTTAATGAATAGCCCCTGATCTAAAATAGCCCCAAAGGACGGGCTCTGCACCCTGATAGCTCCCTCTCTGACGGTACCAACTGTGCCCAGTGATCGCTGCGCCACAAACAATGTGTTTTTATTTAAGATGTAGGTTATTTTATTTGACTCGGTTTCCTTATGGAGCTAAACAAGCACTGTGTGTGACGGGGACACATTCCTTGTCACTCTGTTACCCCCTCCCCCTGGCGTGTCCCCCCACTACATGGTACAATCTGGCACCAGACGGAATACCTCGGACCTGGTTTCCCTGTGTCACCGCTGATATTTCTCCGTCGTATTGATCAAAAACAGAAACGTTGGTGATCTTTTTCAAAATTACTCACAAAGTGGAAACTCTTTCACCAACTGGACAGAAGCAATAGTGCTGCATGTGACGCTATAAGGGAAATACTGTGGACCTTTCAAGAGAAAACTGAAGAATTCCATAAATTTCAGCAATTGAAAATGCAAAAGGCTGAAACGTGTTGGTGTCAATCCAAAGACTTGGAGGCCTGACTGTTTATTCCTTCTGATTAAGACTGCAATCTGATGGTCTCCTGTGTGAAGGGGACTCTTTGCAGCTAGAAGTGAGTAAACATTAAAGGCAGAGTTGGCTATTTTTCAACAAATGCGGTAGTAAAATGTTGGTTGCCATCATTGTTAATTGAACAACCACACACAACACTTTACTATTGAGAAACGTACCACTCTTCAGCTTCTCTGCAGCTTCTCACTGTGCTTCAATGCAGTCCAATTGGGCAAACGTTTAAGCCTTAACAAAACAAACATGTTAAATCTCCTTTCCGAAAATTAGAAACTCGCATCTTGGTCCCATGCTACTTCCCATTAATTTAAAACTGCTTATTGCAATTGCTGCAACGCACCCGAAGCTTAACGTCTTTCTAGACTCTTCCATCGATGAAGCCAAGATGTTGATTTGAAGAGTGAAATTCACCGTTTGCAACCGTTTTTTTTCATCCAGTATAACATGTTATAAAGGATTGTCCGATTACAGTGTTACTTTCTCATTTTCAACAGGTCCACTAGAGCCAAACCTTTTGGACCTGTTGAACCACAGCGAAAAGGGAGGCTCCTCAACGTTAAAACGCTCATCGATTTAGAACAAACGCTTCTGAATGATGGGAACCAACATTTTAAATGAAGGAGGGAGAGAGGGAACCGTGGAGATAAGCTGCTTCTCAGGGAGCGGTGTTCTGGAGCAAAGTGTACAGCGAGAGACACATGGGGTGGTCAAATTCTTGTTCCCATAAGGCCCTGATCACTACAGACATTTTTGTATGGCCCTGTAGTGAGAAGATAGATTCCCTGTAAAAGTGGTATACGTGCCTTCGTGTCTCGCCTTCATGGCAGCCATCACGTCAGCCAAAACAATAAATAATCTGAAGACCCCCGAGAAAGGGAGAAGATTTGGACGGGAAACTGAGCGCAGAGATTGAAAATCGCCCCTTTGTCTTACTTCCTCCACCTCCATCTGCAAATTGTTTTCTTTTCTTCCTCTCTCTCTCGCGCACTTTCTCCTCTCTCCTCTTCTGACACGGCGTGGAGCGACTGATTTAACGTGATGTGAAAGCACGTCCTGATGGCGACAACGACCATGTAGCCGGCCGTTGGGACGCGCCAACGCTTCCCTTCGTCTCCGCGTGAAAGTCGTGATTGTGAAATTGATGTAAATATCCAAACGGGGAGTAGTTCCAAGTTGCTCGAGGGCAGGTGTTTGAGTGTGTGTGTGTGTGTGTGTGTGATTGTGTGTGTGTGTGTGTGTGTGTGTGTGTGTGTGTGTTTGGGGGGGGCCCACTAAATGTAGGTCAAAGAACACATTTGCATTCATCCTTTTCCATATGCATGCTGACGACTTTCTGAAGGGGGGAAGGAAGGAGAGAGAGAGATTTCAGCGTGAAGCCGGCAGAAGGAGGGTAATCGTGCGGGGAGGTGGGACGAGGGGGGGGGGGGGGGGGGGTCGCACCCAGAAATTGGTTACACATTAAAAAGAGACGCCATGCGTCGGAAATTGAAAGCATAAGGCGTAAAAGTCCAATCAGCGTGGCAAAGGAGGGGGTGGGGTGGGGGGGGGGTATAAGAGCAGTTTTAGCAAAGCTAGATAGAAAACAAAATGAGAAGGATCGAACTGTGTCACTATTAGTTAGACCTGTGGCAGCCAAGACTGGGCAGTGGCTGGATGACACACATGCACGCATGCAGGCACGCAGGCACGCAGGCATGTAGGCAGGCAGGCAGGCAGGCAGGCAGGCAGGCATGTAGGCAGGCAGGCAGGCAGGCAGGCACGCAGGCACGCAGGCATGTAGGCAGGCAGGCAGGCAGGCAGGCAGGCAGGCAGGCACGCAGGCAGGGTTGAGAGAGTTTACTCAGAGTCAAAGTGAGTGAAAATGTAGGAAATGAATCAGCCACAAGTCTAGTCTAAGTTTGCTCTCCGTAGTTGACCTCACTCGTGGCCTCACATGTGGCGTTGCTACGACACAAGGGCTATACTATGGGTCGTGATAACTTCTGCGTTACCCTAATTTAAATATCTCTAACTTTGTACCTCAACTCAACATCTTTAACATCCTAACCTGAGCGACTTTTCCGTTTCCGGTGAAGTCGTTGCGTGTGCGTTGCTGTTGTTGCTCCTGCTTTTGTTTTGCTGTTGCTGCTGCTGGTGTTGATGTTGCTGCTGTTGTTGTTGTTGTTTCTGTGCCTATTGCTGCTATTTCTGTTGCTGTGGTTGTTTCTGTTATGATATTACAATTAGAGGATCATAAGAAGGGTGTGTTTTCAGAGAGAGAGAGAGAATGAAAAGGATCTCCCTCCAGAGGTCTGATTGAAATTTGACCCGTAACTTAGGGATGCTAATTAAAGGACCGTGACTGGATTAAGATGAGACGGTGCACACAGTTGACATTTCCGATTCCAGTGAGGGCTGCCACTTCTGGTTCCAGTGACGTCTTAGCTGTGCTTTACTTCGTTAAGATGAGATGGTACACATTGTTGACTCAATACAGATGAGGAGATTTCTGGTTCTGGTGAGAGCTACCACTTCCGGTCCCGGTGACGTCTTCGCTTGTGGGCTGTTGCTGCTACTGTTGCTGCTGTTTTTGTTGCTGCTCTTGTCTGCTGCTGGTATTGTCACTGCTGGTGTCGTTGATGCTGGTGCTGTTGTTGGTGTCGCTAACCTTATACCTAAACTTAACTCTCGCTTATCTTTTTACCTTACCAACTTAACGTAACCTTATACCTCGACTTAACCATCTCTAACCTGAGTGATCCTTCCAGTTCTGGTGAGAGCTACCACTTCCGGTTCCGGTGACCTCTTTGCGTTTGCGTTGCTGCTGGTGTCGATGTTGCTGCTGTTGTTGTTGTTGTTTCTGTTGTTGCCACTGTGGTTGGAGTCGTTTTTATTCTTGTTTTTGTTGTTACTTTTATTGTTGCTGTTGTTTCAGGGGCATTCTTTTGTAATGACCGGCTGACAACTACGTTCTCTCTTTCTTTTTTGTTTTTCTTTGTAAAGCACACTGTGTTGCCCTGCTATGAAATGCGCTCTATAAATAAAGTGTGACTTGACCTGACTTCTGCTATTAACCAGCCAAAATGACAAGATTTAATAGCCAGTTCTAGTTCATTATACACTTCATCATTGCTATGAATCCTACACACTGTTTGCATTGTAGAGCTCACATTTTGGGGTTTGTTAATATCATCCCAATAAAAAGTAAAGCTGGACTTTTGTTTTCAAACTCTGTGTTACACCGCAGTGTTTAGTAAAGCCCCCAAAAGACGTTGGCTACGCTCTCCACAGAGAACACTAGAGCCCAGAAATTGGATTTGAAGAGCATTGGACAATTGGACAATTTTGACAGTAGGTAAAAAAAGGTTTTGATTTAATTCCTTGTTCTTCTTAAGTGCCTTTGTGGTGCATTTGTGCATTTGTGTTGTTTCTGTAGAGCGGTGTTTCCCAAACTGTCTCTCACGGCACACTTTTTACAATGAAATAATCCCACGGCACTATACCACTATCCTGTTAACCACTACAAACATCAAACATGTAGAACTGTAGTGTCGTGGAAATTCCAGCCACTCAGGTGGTGGTCGATGCGTGGGGTGAGATAGTTCAGGTTAAACAGAAGATACGACAACTGTAACTTTACAGGTCACACAAAATAGTAAAGCGCATCTCCCCTGAACCAATAGGTTCAAGGGTTTTTACCACCGTGGTCACATGGACCGTTATTGCAGACGAGGGAACATTGTATATGTCATGTAGACAGTGTGGTGGGGTGGGAAAGGTCAGACAAGTGAAATGCAACTTCCCTTTGGTCACAAGGCGGTTTAACAGGTTCAATTGTGACCTGCCAACAGTACAAAATGTTCCTTTTGTTAGTAAAACACATATGGGGTTACGAGCGGACACAAGGTTAGTTCAGTATTTTTTCACTACAGTAGTTATTATCATCCACTAATCGTTTGTGATGCAAGACTGGCAAACGATTTGTTCGTAGTGAACGAATATTTTAAATCACTCGGGACTCTGGAGTCACTCGAGCAAAAGAGAGCTCGAGAGCGAGTTCACTCAAAAACAGAAAATAATTACTGTTGATTTACTTCAAGTCCAAGGAAAGAAAGGCCAATACTGTACATTCTGTATAATTCAGACTCTTTACATTTCACCCAAACAAATAATAAATAACTTTGCCAGAACTAAATTATTCTCGTGAGAATTCCATTCACAACTCAGAGCCGAATGCCCTCTTCTGACTCATATACACTGAATCAAACTAATTTAGAGTTAAAAAGTCGCACAACTCTTTTTACCAAGTGACTCATCAAGAACTGAATCTCAATAAAGTAGCCGAACCTCTCATCACTATGAAGAGCAGTTTTGATCGTAAAACACAAGGGCAAATTTGGATTCTTTATTTTTTTAAGTGGAATTTGAGAAATTGTCACAACACACCCGGTCAGCTCAACAATTGAAAAACACTGGTTAGTGTACAGGTACTCCTCACTTAACGACCTCCCTGTCTAACGACCGTTTGGGCTTCGGACCAGCTCTCTGACCAGTCTGTATTTTGTGCTGCGTACAATGCCATACATATCTCAGCATCAAGCATCTCATCGCGCATCACTGTTCTCAGTCTCAGTCTCTTTCCCCCAGTCTGTCAATATTCACTGCACTAGCGTTTGCCGTGGCCACGCCCCCTTACCGCAAAAGAACACAGGTCCTCGCTTATCAACCAATTTGCTTAAAGACCTGGTCCGAGGAACGGAACACGGTCATTACGTGAGAGTACCTGTATTGGTTTGATTGGACTATGGTGCTGAATACTGTTGTCAGTTGTGGCATGGCTGGTGGAATAATTGGTCTGAGAGATGGAAGAGGGAGTGTATCTGCGTTTGATGGGTCGGAGAGGCCCCAACACATATTTTACACCGGGGTTGGGGAACCTCCGGCCCATGGGCCTGTTACGGCCTTCCAGTCGATCCACATGGTCCACTGAGTGTTTCCTGGATTTGATATTACCTTTTTTTTCTGTTTTGATAACGTAATCCGTCATACCTCATTTAACAAAAAGTGTTCAAAAAATTATGAAACACTACCTTGAAAAATAATAATGCTCTTTTAATTTTCTTAAAACATTTCTTATTTTTCTGTTAATATAAATAATATTATTTTTATTATTGTATTGTTTTATTTAATATGTATATTTTGATATTATTATTAAAATTATTTATTATTATTATGAACAATAATAATACAAATAATAATAATAACAATAATCATACAAATAATAATAATAATAATAATAATAATAATTTCATCCTTTGATATATATATTTTTTTATTTCATTGTACTTAATGCTTGCTATATGTGATTATTGATCTTGACCCCAGACAGAGAAAAGCTTCCCCTCCCCTGTTTTACACCAAGGCCCTAGACATTTATGTTATGCCCCCGCTACGGCACAATGATGTAAACGACTAGCCATAACCTCCATTTGAAACAGTTGAGAGAAAGATTCTATTTAGGCAAGTTAAAATTGGGTGCAGGTGTCCTTTAAAGTGGATCACTGCATTATATATTGAATACCAAAGCATATACATGCAATAACATTGTGCATAGTGTATTAAGCCAGTGAGTTAGATAGCACATATTCAGTACGTACTCATATATATAACAATAATACCCATAACAATAATGTATCCCATGCATAGTATATGTATATGAATAGTATAGTAGCATTTTGCCTATTCTGTATATTTTGATATATCTGAGTATTTCTGTTTTCTATTTTTCCACTATTTGTACATATTTGGGCATGTTTTATTGCTGTTTATTCCATTGAAGTTTACATGTACAAGGAATTTGTCTTGGTGCATCACAAGCAATAAACATAGTGAGAGATAATCATGTCTGGATGTTTGTGGCCGCTTGGATTTACTGACAACCAGGTTTTGAGAGAATCTTTGTTTTTTGTTTTTTTCCCAGATTTAAAAGGTTATTGTTGTTGATATATCATTTGTGCACACAATCTCACACCTGCAGACAGGGATGAAGTTGCTAGCACGACTGGAACCCGATTGAATTTGACGCTGCTCTCTGTTTACAAGCACCTCGCCGCTTCAATTGGAGAAATGATCAAGAGGCTCCCAGCTTTTAATTTGTCACATTAATAATTCAATTAATGTTACATTTGATTAAGGCTCCATCCGGAGCGTGCGGAGCACGAGTTCGGCCACGTGTCGCTTGGAGAAGTCTGCCCACCACATTTTAATCAGTTGGTATAAGAAACAAATTTGTAAGGCATAATGGAGGGAAAAACTCATTAATTTATGAAAACATAAATGAACATAGTGATGCATGGAAAGGTTTATTGAATGGATTCAATCCTGAATCAAGCCTTTGTCTTGGCACACATGTTTTGGTGGAAATTTAGCATATACCAACCCATATTACATTTCACTGCATATATGTATGGAAGTATGTATATGTATGTGACAAATAAAAATCTTGAATCTTGAATCTTGAATCATAAGCGATCACATACTGTAATATGTTTATATTACACAATAGTCTTAACTTGTTGTGAAAATTGGGATTTTATGCACTCTAAAATCACTTATAATGCATTTCTGACCTTCATGTCAACATAGTCATTTATCTTTCCAGAAAACATTTGTAAATAATAAATACGTTATATATGAAATCAATTAAATAAAAAAAATAATTTAAATTTAAATTAAATTAAATAATACATTTGAATATTATTTTGAGAGAGAAATTTTAATGAAATGTATTTAATATATTTTTAAATACTTTTGAATTGAATTGATACTTTAATTCATGGTTTTAATCAATAATTAACTTTAAATGTAAGCATTCAAAATAATTAATCAAAGCGATTTAATTACTACACATTCGACTGACTGCACAGTTGTATGTTAGGCTAAACATGGCTTCTCATCTCTTTTCAGAGTTTCCACCACAGTCCAATAGATTTATATTCATTCTTATTTTATTAATTACATTTTTTCTCCTGCAAAAAAAACAACAAAAACGACTCACCGGTCGCCAGACAGCTCTGGGGCCTGACTACAGTTATTTACCCACCAAATGGGGTTACAGCTGCACCTACCTCACCCCACCCTGAGCCTCATCCTGAACAACCCCCCCATCCCCACCCACATGTCCTGACAAGTCACCCCCAACACACACGCGCTCCCCACCACCACCTGTCCCCAGAGCGGAGCGGCAGTCAATTCTGAAGTGCTTCCATTTCCAGCCGGTGTGTACAGCAGGTTTGCAGCATAACTTACACACGGGGGTGAGGGACAGGCAGCGAGAGAGAGAGAGAGAGAGAGAGAGAGAGAGAGAGAAATGAGAGAGAGAGAGAGAGAGAGAGAGAGAGAGAGAGAGAAATGAGAGAGAGAGAGAGAAATGAGAGAGAGAGAGAGAGAGAGAGAGAGAGAGAGAGAAATGAGAGAGAGAGAGAGAAATGAGAGAGAGAGAGAGAGGAGAGACACTTCAAAGCTCCCCCTCGGCTGCTCAGATCTGTAGAGAGGGGTTTGGCCGAATCCGTGCTAGAGCCGAGGGAACATATCAAAGGCAAATATAAAAATAATAATAATAATATGAAAAAAATAAAATAAAATTAAATAAATAAATATATATATATATATATATATATATATAAAAACAGAACCCCAGCTTTCAAAGGGACCTCTGGAATGGCGAGCAGCCGCCGACAGGACGGTGACTCACAGACAGACCGAGGAAGAAGACAGCTGGAGAGCGAACAGGGGGACGGACAGAGGGAAGGGATTGATTGAAGTTATTTGAAAGATGGTGTGTGTGTGTGTGTGTGTGTGTGTGTGCGTGCGTGCGTGCGCGGGCTCGCTCAGGGGGTGGGTTGGCAGTCAGAAAAAGATAGTGAAGAAATGAACGTGTGAGACTACTATCGGCCTCTTCCATAAGCCACAAGCTGAACACATGCCAGATACATGATACACAGGAAGTCAGGGCCGGGGTGGGGGTTGGCTCGTCATTTTGTCCGCCATTTTGTCTTTTATTCAGTGGGTTTACATGCACTAAATACCCAGATTAAGCTCAATATTTGGGTTCAGGTAATTATGCGTTTAAAGTGCGTTTGGAATTATGAGATTATTGAAAAAACCCAAGTTTAGAATGCGAGTGGCGTAGTGGGGCTTATTGACAGGAAGCACTTGATCTAATGCCCTGAAAAAACGTCCTTCTACGACCATCTTGAAAAGACACTTTCTTGGATATGTCCCCTATTCGGTTCTCGCACGCATCTAAATATCTCACTTTATTTATCTCCCTCATTAAACTCAACATAAAAACACTCACTTTCATGACCAAAAGTGCTTTGGAAGGACCCACATGGGTGTGGAGTGAGGGACGTCCATGTCATGTTGAATAACATTTTGGAGGGAGAGAAGCCAACTGAATTGAGAGCCACTTTCAGGTTACAGGTTTGTAAATTGGCGGCATGCGGCAAATTTATCCCTTGTGAGAGCCACACTTTTAATTTCTAGTGTACATGCAATAACTTCAAATTTTAAAAGTTGCAAAACAGGAGTTGTCAGTTCCAGAAACACATTTTGGATACCATATAATGTTATACATATTAATTGACATTGGAGGGCGATAGAGAGAGATATATAGCTCAGATTCCTTTCCCACTAAATATTTTGCGGTTGCAATTTTGACCTTTTTAAGAACAAATTGTACATCTCAACCCGAAGCCCGTTTCCTCACAGCGCCAGGATGAGTCATCTTAATTAGTTCTGTCCGGCCCTAATTAAAAGGGAACGCCAACACTCGACTAAATGAAGGCCTTCTCTTCCCCCCTTGTTTGCCGGAGTTCGGATAATGCGATTTGACCCGCGCGGCCCTAATTACAGAATAAGAGTCTTAACGGGGACCGCCAAAAAAAGAAAAAAAGAAAAGAGATACTTAGGTGACACAGCAATTAACATCCCATCATGCTCAGGGTGGTGGGTGGCGCGTAACAAAGAGAAAAAGAGAGAGAAAGAAATGTCTCAGTGGGAATGGGTTGGAAATTTGCCCAGAACCAAATTTCAAAACAGACTCAAACCTTTCTTCACTGCGAATAATCCTGACTTTGAGAGTGGAAATTGTTCTGCTGGAGCTAGTATTCTGTCTGGAACTGATGAATTAGTAGTGCAGACTCAAAATTTTGATCTTGCAACGCAAGGGCTATTTTTCAATCTTTATTTTTGGAATTTGCGGCACAGCACTTGAAAAAGATAAAGGTGTATTTATTAACGCAATGGCAAATACTAACTACCTGTGAATACAGTTAACTAGTTACAATATTTGTCTGGGATGTTTGCAATTCTGTCTGAAGCTGTCGTTAACCCATAACCCTAAACCTAAACGTAATAACTCGGTGACCCGAGTGCTGGTGAAACCAAAGACTCAGGAGTAGATGCAAATAAAAACAAAGGTTATTTGAAGGGGGATGGGGCAAAACAAGACTACACACATTAGAGAGAGGAGGTAAACCAGGAACCACCCTCAAAATATTTGAAATTCGGAACTAAGTCATATTCAATTTTTTATCCATTGCAATATAAATGTGCTACAACCCACTACATCCCTTTCTGTATGCTCGCAGATGCTGGTCCCACTGCCCCTTTTTGACCTTTCCAATCATCTTTGAGAACTGAACTGTATCCATAAATTATAACTATTAGCCTAAAGACCACAAGCTTCTGTCTGCGTTTCTACCCGGTTGTGGTCCTTATATCGGGCATTATGTCGGAGAATTATCACTGCGTGGCCGGTGAGGTTAACCTGTCCGCTACAGGAAAACAAACTGAGTATTAAAGATATTTATCCTGCAGAATAAAGACAAAGATACAGATGCACTTCAAAACCATGATGCTGTTCAGTCTGCCCTTGCTTCCACCGAAGAGGCCTATATACCGATCAGAGGTTATGTTTCCATTGGTCAGGTGTCATTCACCAGACTGGGCCCCGGTATATCACCAAATCCCCGGGTGGTTCTCTCATACAAAGATTTAACAGTCAAAATCCGGTCAAAGATACAATCTTACTGTGCTATAAAACAAACCACAATACTCTGTCAAGCCCACTGGGGTAATCCTTATCTCCAGACAAGGTGGAGTGAAGATGGAATGTGCTCTGGTCTTGTGATAATACAGTATTATAGGTAAAGAAAAGTCTACCTATTGTGAGCTCTAAATGAGTCATTAAAACCCAAGACAATGTATTTAAAAAATGCTAAGTATGATACTAAAAGGCTTTTGTCTTATATAACACATTTCAGCATTTATCATTTGCATTTTCTCTCACAATTAACGTTGAATAAAATGCAAGGACCCCTCTTCTTGATACAGGTTTTCTGACTCTCTCATATTAATTTTACCCGTAGTGGGTCATTTAGTCAGGTCATATGCATATGCTGGTTACTTGAAGACAGATTTACCTAAAATTGGTATACAAATATCAATACGTATTCCACATTTCGTCAACAGAATAAAGGACAGAATTTTGAACAGACGTTCCTTATTTATTTTAAACGCAAGGCCTCTTGGACCGATTACACACACATGCACAAGCACTCACACACTCACACACACACACACACACACACACACACACACACACACACACCCGTCCAAAAAATGTGTACATACTTAATCTGTCTCTAATAAACTTCTGTTTGATTTGACAAATAATTAAATGTTGCTGACAAAAAGTGTAAACATCACAACACAAATACAAAGAAATTAAAATGTAGCTGTGGCCACTTTGCAGTTCTTTCGACGACCCCCAGGTGGGATGCGGACACCAGTGCGGGAACCCCAAAATGTAGGATTTTTTTTGTCTACCGTACCAATAGGACAGCACTAAAAGAGAGCTGAATTTCCTTTCTCATACACATTGCTGTTTTTTGCTATATGAAAGGCTTCATTCCATCAATTTGCATTATTGCCAAAAGCAGTACTGAGAGGGGCTGGCTTTTCCAACGTCTACATTTAATGATAGGCAGAAAAACAACGCTGTTGCTATGCTCACATAATTCGGGAGGGATGTGGAAATGGAGAAAATGAGAGTAAACATAAACTTGCCAGTGTATGCCACAATGCAGTGCGAGGGCAAAGCGCCGGGTGAAGCATTTTACAGTGTCATCATCGACCCACAACACGCTGAAAGGAGGTGGAGCGCCTGTATGACCATGTATGTCAAAGAAGACATTGTGTTCTTACTCACATACTGGATATGTAGATAGAGATAACTAGAGACAGTCAGACAGACAGGTAGAAATAGATTGAATTAGATAGAACTAGATGGATAGATGGATGAATGGATAGATAGATTTGGCTTTTATAAACCTAGTGATGATAACCAAATAATATAACAGCCTAGAAACCTGAAAATAAACAATACTCGACAAACCTGACATTCACGAGAAAAAAAATTTAAAATCACAAAAAATTCACAGTAACAACAAAAAACCCTGAAAAAAAAAGAAAGGGTCACATTCTAACATTTCTGCAATTCGTGCAGTAATATGCAATTTGAATAGGTGTATGTATATATTTATGTAGATTCAAGAGGTTTATTTGTTACATACCTATACATACGTTCATACATACTGTATATATGCAGTGAAATGTCATTGCAACGCATGGAGGCACTCGCGCAGGCGGCCGCAAGGGGCAGCCCCACACTTGCGATTCTGATATATATATATATAAAGTATACGGAATATATAAAGTACAGTATGAAGTCCTTCGAATGGGATTTCTAATGCAGGGAGCCTCTTTCTTCCATCCGAGAAGATTTACACACTTTATGAGCAGGAGAAACAGAGCCAGGCTTAAACAAAACATACGCCATGCAATTCTGCCTTTAAGGCCAAAAACTGCAAACACTTTCATATTACTTGACTAATCCCTTCTATGCCAATGCACTGGGTACATGGATGATAACAGCCAATTCATGTCGGTGCCATGGCGGTGTTCAATTGAGGATATTTCAATCGTTCCCTCGGACTTTACAGATTGACGTTGTGCATTTCTCAATCAGCTTCGCTTACTTTATTTTGTTGAGAAACATCATTAAAGGCAGATGCACATGTGGTGGACCACTGTAAACATTTCACGTTCTTGCCTTCTTAAATCTCTCCTCGGGACCTGTGACCAGGGATTACACACCAAATTGAATTAATATCAATGGAATTGCCACTATCGGTGGATTCACTTGCCCGCCATTTCCACCCTTTCAGACTCCTTAGATATGTGTTAAATAAAGGTTACTCAGTGTACCTTTGACATGATTATAGGTTTATTCAGGTCCAGATTGTTGGAATTCCCTGACAAAGATGTGCAAAAAGCTGTGCTACAATTTAAACAATAGCTCACTGGTAATGAGCAAATAGTTGTTTACTCAATTAATGCATGGAACTGTGGGTTCCGTCTTATTGCATTTGATACCAACTATTCAGTTAATATAGATTTCAAGTATCCAAATAGTGATGATGAACATTGCATGAGGTTTATAGAGTTTTTGTTTTATACTACTGTTCAGAGAGCAGTAATAGTTAGTTCTCTGTATGTGATCTTTGTATGTGATTTGGGCAATTCAATAAATGTTGGGCTTGTTTGTCTGGGGGGTGTGACCTACAGTTCATGTGCCTACTACGTGAAGCTGCACGCTCAGTAGACAGCAGCACCAAACAATGTGAACTGACTGTAGGTGGAGAGCTGCAGATAGTAACAACGAATCCATACCATAAACTGTACATCCTAATGGTTACCAACATACCTGCTGAACATAAACATTGGGCACCTGTGTTGCCTGCTGTTGGAGATGACTTTTTTTTCCTGGAGACTAATACATAAGCAGGCAAACATTTCAGCTTAGCAGAGCTACAGTAATATATTATACAACCTTTTCATGCATCTTTATCAAGGAAACCTTGAGCCTAATAATTTTTATATTATGGGCCGAGGTCACACACAGCAACAGTCTCACTTCATGATAGTGTTATGATTATGTTTTATTATCATCGGCATTAATTGAATTAATCATCACCATCATCATCATCACCATCACCATCATCATGGCATGGCACACACAGGCCATGCTTACCACTTCACTCTCCTCCTGCTCCCTCTGTCCCTTCTCCTCCTCAGCTTCCTTGTCTCCTCCGTAAAGTTCCGCCTGTTGCTGCACAATGTCAGGTACTGTAGATGTTGAAGCTTCAGTCCCTGCAGCAAACATTTTGCACATTTGGCAGCATCACTTCTAGTTAAAATTTTTTTTTGGTCCACAACTTCTCTGCTCTTAAGGCTCTGAGCCACGGCCAGCCCAATGTCAGTATAGAAAATGAACCAATGGGCTGCTGTACCCTGTCCGTATGGGCCGGTTGTTGGACAATCATTTTGTTTTGGTCATCGGCCGACCGTGAAAATACCCGGTACAGTGATGCAGGAATAGGGGGAACACTGGGATGACATCTAATGACATCTAAAGCCTATTGTTTGCGGCCACAGGATGAGTGTTTGTTGCTCGGTCATATCTGCCTCCGGCAATTGGCGCCCTACCCCCACGAGCTCATCCCTGTGCCTCGTTCCTAACTTGGATGGCCATTTCAATAGCGCCAAAAAGGAGGGTACTTTGGGGGGGGGTGGTTAGAGAGGAACTGATCTCAAAATCGCTCCCTCTCCAATGTCTCCATTACACATGGAGTCGAGAGAGACAGGGGTGCAAATTGTGCCCCGATCACTCCCTCAGAGGATGCACACACTCTTTTGGATGCGGTGACGCCACTACTGCCTACCGAACACGTAGATTGGGTCCGTGCCTGGTGTGACGTCAAAAAGCCATATGGCTAATTTGGTTAGGTTTATTTAACAAATGAAAAACGACGTATTTATTTGATACCGCTTTCAGCCAATAATTTGTTTAACCACAAGTCAGGGAATGTATACTTACACATGTACGTATGTATTTATTTATTATAAATATATATATATATCTAAAAAGGAGGAAAAATGAGGCGGTAGAAACGGCATTTCAAAACCGGACTGTTCGACTTGTGTTCCGTTTCCTTATCAAAGGTTTCCTTAAACAACTAAAGCACTGCGTGTAACAGGAACACTTCCTCAGTCACTCTTTAACCCCCCCCCCCATCCGCTGCCTATGGCCAGGTATGCCAGATTACCTGGTGGTGGTGAAGTACCAGTGGTAGCGAAGTACCATCAGTGTGAAGCTTTTGGTGTAGAGTCAAGCTTTGGTGAAGTTTGACACCTGAATTTTGGGGATCAACCCGTCTGCTTCGGGCCGCTTCCCCCTCTGAAGGGCTGGCCTGTTGGAGTCCAAAATAGCTAGCGCTTTAGCCATTTTATAGTGTACAATTTTTAATTACTACACATGGTCATGGTTTGCAGCAAGTCGTAAGGCAGGATTAGACGGTTAAATTATGTTTCTTTAATTTGGGTTTTGCAGTTTAGAGTTGGCGAGCTCATTAGCATGCTGACGGTACTACTGACTGAGATCCAAAAAGGACATCTTGCCACATGTATATCATGCAGTCCTTGTGTCCTTTCCAAGACGGCGCGCGCACACACACACACACACACACACACACACACACACACACACACACACACACACACACACACACACACACACACACACACACACACACACACACACACACACACACACACACACACACACGTGTTTTGGGGGTTGCGGGGAGCTCGGAGCTAATTGCCAGACTCCATGTGTCCAGTTGGCAGAGATCCACTTGTACCGAATCCAGGTCTGATTGTTGGATCGCTTTGTGCTTCCACCGCGACACAATGGCTGAATTGGGGGGTGAGGGGGGTAGATACTCACGGCGGAGGATGACGAAAAGAAATGGAAACAAAGCTGAAAGCTGAAGAGAGAAAGAATGGAGGGTATTGTGAGCGGAAAGGGGGGAGAAATAAAAGGGAAAAAGAGATTAAAAAGGTATACATGGGTCGGGAGGGGGGGGGTATTGGGTAAACGATAAGGCACTGTGAGCGTTACTTTTTCATGCCATTTGAATCCGTACGCATGCCCACCACACTGCCTCCGGCCAGGTTAATGCCATGCAGGTGGGAAAAACAACAAACCAAAAAAACATGGCACCCAAAACAGACCCATTGAGGGTTCCTCACGGGGTCGCTTTCCGTCAGCAAATCGTGTCATCTTGTTTTCCATACATATATATATATACATACATATATACATACATATATACACACACACAGACACACACACACACAGACGCACACACACACACACATATATACTGTAGATACATATATACAGTATATGTATATATAAACTGTATACTTACACACATTTATATATACAGTATAGATAGATACATATATACAGTGTATATATACACACACATATGCAGTATATACACATATTGTATGTAGACACACATTTATATATACACAGTATATGTATATTTACACAGTATACACACTATATACAGTATATGTGTGTATATATATGTATATATATATATGCACATGCATACATATATACTGTATATAGTATATATATACTGTATAAAGTATATCTATAGTGTATATACACACACACACACACTATATATATAAATATATACACATACATACACACTGTATATAGTATATACAGAATATACGGTATATATACATACACACTTTCTCTTTCTTTCACACAATCAAACTCACACACTGTACGTCTTGCAGGCCACATGAAAGTGGTTGTAGATCACTGGCCTGGAAAATTGATCCTCAACTGTTATTATGGTAAATAAAGATCTACAGTATAAGGGAAATCTTTAAGGTGAAACAACAGAATGCTGAAAAGAATAGGACGCATCGGCAAGGCTGGAATTGAAATAAAAATGTCATGGTTGATAAATATCAACAAATTTCGTAATGGGACTCTCAGGCGCTCTCTACCGGTAATAGTAATAATCTTACTTATACAGAGGATATGGCATGACTATAAATTGTGTAATACAATGTTTCCCAACTTGTTTTCTTCCACGACACACAATTACAATGAAATAATCCTACGGCGCACCGCTTTCCTTTTAGCCACTTCTGTAAAACTACTACTGTAAGCACTGTATAACTGTGCTTATTATTATGGACGACTATAGTAGCAATGCAAGACTCACAAACGATTAATTTGTAGTGGACAAATGATTTTTTAAATCGCAGTCCGAGTCTGAGTCACTCCGTCAAAAGAGTCAATCTTCGACTCATAAATTGAAAAAAAGCCAAGATTTATAGTTCCATTCATAATGAATTTATTATAATAATGAATCATCCTTTTTTTTTCACTCTACCGAAATAAATTACTTTGACAGAATTGAAAGGATTCTTGTCAGAATTCCATTCACAACTACGCGCTTAACCCACTCTTCTTCCAACTCCCGTTCACTGTGCGTTACACCTACTGTATCACACAAACGAGCAAAATCGGAAAATAGAATTACTCTATTTATAGAGTGACTCGTCAAGAACCGAATCTCAAGAAAGAGTCTAAACTTGCATTCTTACAAAATAGTAATCACTCGCATTACGAAACTTATTCTGCTGGAATTGATAATTATACAGTTTAATATACATTCTTTATTCTTCATGCCTTGCAAGCTCTCTCGTCTCTCTTTTAAGAAGAAACAAACAAAGACAGTAGTTTTGAGTTTGTATGTGGAGAACTGGGCAAACCCCCAGAGGGTTCACCAAAAGTTTGTCAAGAAACTTCCTGTGGCAGTACCGCCTGCCACAGGCCACCCGATTGGCGTTTTCAGGCCCCTCCGAAACAGAGACACAGATGTTGCAAACAGACCAGTATATTGTACAGGCAGATGGACACATGTCATGACAGAGGCTTGGGTTATTTACCTGTTGCTCGTTGATTGCTCTGAAGAGCAGCAGGCGAACAGCCACCTCTGATCCCGGGCCCAATTTCTTAGACCAAAGACAGGTGTGGCTGCTTAAATCTCACCACCCCCACACACTTCCCTATGCCGATGCATGCTAAAGCCTGTGATGGGTTGCAGAGCCCAGCGATTATGCCAAACTGAAGAGTTAATACAAATGATAACAAAATAACAAATTCAATACTTTTCTATGTAAGCTGTCAAACTTACATAAATGCCGAAATTCAGAGGCAGAATCAATTATACAGCATATACCTGAGTTAAGCAAGAATTCAAGATTGGCAATGGAGTGTTAATGGTGTCAGGGTGAGGTCAGGTTGGTTGGAAGATGGGAGGCCAATTATCTCTGTGGCTAAAGGGCGTTCAAGAATGAATTTGTATTGATGACAGTAAGCATAATGAAGAAAATGATTTGGTGCAATTCAGCACTGAGCCGCCTTCTGCGAGGGTAGTAGACCTTTCCCAATGAAACAGGAAAGTGCTCAACTGGGGGCAGATGACAAGAGATCACACATTGCACTTGCTTTTCTCGATCCAAAAAAAGATTGCAGTCTTTCATCGCTTTAACTCGCTCTTAACCTTTTCATAGGTCACATACCGCCACCTTCCACATAGTTGACAGAGTGACCTCTCAGACCAGGCCAGAGGTAGCCGTGGGGGCGAAATGTTGGCCAGCGCATCCATTCAGTGAGTCATGTTACTTTGTGCCTTATCCTACAGTCAGAACAAGGAGAACAACAACTGGCTCTGACAACTTAAGGGAGTAATTAAATGGAATGAGTGAAGGGATACATATTTTTTATTTTATTAAACATATTGTAGAGAAAACACTCCCACACACTGTCTAAACATACAATTAAAATGTGTTCATTGGCTGAAGCACGATTTCAGTCCTTCATCATGAAATTACTTATGTCTCACCATTTTAGCCTGGTGAAGATCCTTTGACCAAAACGTTCCTTCATCCAATGTACAAATTAGAATTGCAAGTTCAGACGGTGAGCGGAAGACTTTCCATATACCGTAGGCTCCCAGTACTTCTACAATGTACCTGTCCCTCCAAATACATATGAGACGACTTTTCTGTGATTAAACATATTCTAAAAAAGTTAACCATCGTCATTCAAAGCTATATTTTAGATTTTTCTATCAGGATTGATTGGATAGATCTTTCTCGATATACTTGACTGCTGTACTTGCAAACATTCCGAATGAGTGTGAATAAATGTTCAAATGTAGAGAGGAAAGCTTGTCTAGCCAGTTTAGGCCTAAATTTAAGTTGACCCAAACGCATTTTGAACCAAATTAGTGGCCTTAACATAGTCCTTGGTCTACATCTTAGTCCCATCTCAGCTTCACTCTCACCTGAGGACTGTCGCCTGTAAATCCCTGGATATTTCCTATTCCGCACACATATTTACCTTGTATATACTGTATAAGCTATACTTGGGAAAGAATAAAATGAAAGCTTATCTGTTTGTGAGTTTGTGTATTCTATGATTATTTTTATTTTACCGTAATGCACCTCTATCCTGGAATCAGGTACGTTCCTTGAGCAAACATTCCTCATCCCATTTCATCTGATCTCCTCAAACCCCAGCTCGCCAAGAGGCTGTGAGAGCCGGCTGAGGAGCTACGCTAAGCTAGAGCGGCGGTGGGGTGGAGTGTCTGGAGAGTTCCACATCTCCTCTTCCTCTCCGTGGGGGTTGAGTATCATCTACCTTTATCCTCTCTATGAATGTTAAGTTTGAATTCAAGGGGGAACCAGGCGTGTCGGGGACGGCGGGGGAGGACCCCTCGGAGGCCAAAGGGAGCCGTGTGTTTGCTTGTGAGGACATCAGGACCCCAGGGGGGTCCAACTTTTAGCAATCAGTATTTGAAATTGACTTGTCAGTTGATGTCCCCAGAGCCTTTAGAGGCAGCTTGAAAGTAACAGGGGTCTGTTAGTTAGCTTAGGCGCATGGACTGGGCTTTTTGATATTCACAGCCACAGGAAGCCAGAGGCAGTAGAGTGTGTCCGTGTGTGAGAGGGTTTGTCAGGTGTGGCATGATAGAATTCAGGTCGGTTGAGAATTGAAGGGAAAGGTCTTAGGCAGTTGCTGCGCTCAGAGCTTGGAAATTAGCGAACGGCAGGAGGTCTTGAAAAAAAACATAAACAAATACTGTCTGAAAACCTCAAGAGGTAAAGTTATAATTTCCACAAGCTATGATGACAAATGACCACACAAGTTGGTACGGTTTGAAACAGCCTCTGTCACGCCCAGTTCAGTCAGCTGCGGTGAGTTTCCACATTAGTCCCCCCCCGGAAATAAATACCTGCGGTAGTCAGCCTTTATCTTTCTTTGTCTGCTGCTGGATGGTGCTGTCTTTTCCGATGCTGCATGGTATTCCTTCTCTCCCAGGTCGAGTCCGATGTCTCCATACGCTCTGCTGCTCCCTATACGCATGTGTCTGGTAGTACCGGCTCACCGAACAAACGCGAATGTCCACTTGGTCCCGAGCCTTGTCCCATAAACTCCCGGCTTGAATATCTGCTCGGGTTACAGGAGTGTTGCGTACAGCCAAGGTACCTTTCTTTGTCAATACTGGTTGATTTAATATGTGAATAACAGTGACAAACATTAATGCATGTCTTGCAGTGTAGACATGCGCTGTGCTTTGCCTAGTGTGAGATTTTGATATAAACATCGGGCTACTCACTCAAATTGTACTATCTGGTCTGTATTTTTATGCCCGGTTTTATTGGACTTTTGCCTGTTTTATTTAACGGCATTTATTTGAATTTAGAATTAGAATTGTCAACATTGTCATTGTTCTAGTAGTTTTGCTTTTTATTATATTTTAATTGAGAGGAATATTTATTTGAGAATACAGTGGTACCTCGACTTACGACTGCATCTACATACGACTAATCCATGATACCACTAGCGATAGTCGCGAAAATTTGTATCGACTTGCGACCGACTGCTCCAAGATACGAGCGTGGAAATTTGCAGTTGGCGCGTCGGCGGCCAGTCAGCAGTCAGTCAGCGGTCAGTCAGCAGTCAGTCAGCAGTCAGTCAGCAGTCAGTCAGCAGTCAGTCAGCGGTCAGTCAGCAGTCAGTCAGCAGTCAGTCAGCAGTCAGTCAGCAGTCAGTCAGCGCCCAGTCAACGGCCAGTCAGCAGTCAGTCAGTAGCCAGTCAGCAGTCAGTCAGCAGTCAGTCAGCGGGCGAGCTACATCGTGTGTGCACGTAGTTCGTGGCTTATCCATATTTTTTTCATATTATTTTTAATAATATAAATAATATTATTATAAATAAATATTTCATATTTATTTACTGTGTTTGTGCTGTGTATTTTGTTTATTTTCACCCTTCATGAAGAGTCCTAAGAAGAAGGGTGATGGGAAAGGAAAAAGGCAATGATTCCCATTGAAACTAAGAAGGAAATCATAGAAAAATATGAGCGTGGTGTATATGGGAAAAATTGCTTCGACATACGACTGTTTTAACATATGAACGAATTACAGTCGTAAGTCGAGGTACCACTGTATATATATATTTTTTTTTAAACATCCCTATAGAGATGGTCATAGCTATTTTTTATGCACTGGGTACAGCATAGCAAGGGTCTCTTTTGTATTTCTTATATTTGCATGCCTTAAAATGTGCCTTTGTTTTATCTCATTGTTTTATTTTGTAGTGTGTGATCCCTCTGCCACTTGGCTAAGGTGTCTCCCAGTTCCACAGATGGCTATAGCTCCTCTACCGATTGACTAATAGTTTTTGCTAATTGTTTTACTTTGTGTGCATTCGGTTTTAGTTATTTATGGTTGTTTTATATTCTGGGCATTGGCTTTTTAACATTTTATTTTGATCTTGTGTTTTATATCCATTTTTGACTGTTTTAAAATAATGTATACCTAGTTTGTGAAGAAACCATGTCTCTCATTTTACTTGTGGAATTGCTTGTGTTGGTGGAAATCCCATGGTTTTTGCGAAGTTAAAGTACAAGTGAGCAATTGAGTTGGAACTTAACAGATTTGCTATACTCCTTGGGGTGAAAGTCCCTAGGTGGCGTAATTGATATTTTACCGTGTAATAAAATTCAACCGAGGCCTCTCCTGGCCCGGTTTAAGGTTGCAGCAACTAACTTGTGTACCGTTGCTCCCTCGCCGTTCCCTGAAATGGTGAAAATGTGCTTGAGGTGTGATTAAGAAGGACAGTCATGGTGATGTCTTTCTTTTGGGTCAACATAACAGCAAAGGGGTATTTTATTCATCAAAAGTGGACCTTTTGATTGGGAGCATTACCTCAGGCTTTTGACATACTATCCAAGCTCACTGTTAAACCACTTTTAGATAAGGAGGCAGGAATACATTCCTTACCAGATCTTTACAGTTTGAAATGCATGCACACCAGCCCTGACTTTAGAATCCAAGTGGAAAAACGATCCAAGTACTGGACTGAAATTTGAATGGATGTGACAGTAACCGGAATAACTAGTTACTAGAATAGGACGTCAAGAGATTTGGTTGACTAAAATGACTCAGCAAGGGATGCGTAATGAATATTTCAGTAGGCGTCATGAAACATCAAATATCCATCATTCTACTTTTTATCTCCCGAAGTGAGTTTGGTACTTGAATCTCACCCTTTGTCATTCCGAGGGGTGTTGAACCGAACTGTCACGAGGCATTCACATTTCTATCTGAAATTGTGATTTGCTAGCACACTAAATATCTGATTGCCTGTCCCCTGTCTGAAATATAAATTAGCACCAGCCTTCATTTGCACCCACAATCAATTGTGGAAGGCCAAAAAACGTTGGCAAATGTCAAGCCATAGACGAGTGAATATGTTTGTAGAGGCAAGCAATGGATGCCTCTGTTCCGCCGTGTCTGACTCCCCGGATCACTTCATGCCATTATTGCACAATTTCAAGGAAACCCTGTTGAAAGGCCGTCAATTTCTTTGCAGCAGTAATTGCAATGCTTGATAATGAAGTGCTAGTAGTGCACATACTCTAAATATTTAACTGGAAAGATATAAACACCCACCAAAGATATGATCCATCCTTTCACAGGTATATACAGTATAATTATGGTAAAATGGGAATAAATGAACAATCCTTTTTTTCCACTTACCAGAGTTCATTTATTGGTTGGCTCTTGAATACTCTTTATTTTTTGCAATTATTTGCCTTTTGCAAATTTTAAATCGAGCCCTGATCAACTGATTTGTTTGTCATTCAATTAAAAATGAATTGCCTTCATTTCACCAGCCTCGCACAAAAGACACAAGAGGGCCAGCTTTTTCTCTGCTAGGAGCTACAACCACCTCTTGAAAAATACATCTGTTATGAGCCAGTCTCACAATGAAAGCTCCGCCAAGCATCAATTTAGATAATAAGCCGATGTTGTCGAAATACCAATTTCACAAAGCGCTCTACTTTGAATTGTCTTTTTGTAACATATTTTGTTGTTTGTTTGTATAATAGAACTACAACATCACATTACGGAATAAACAAGAGAATATTCCATCTGAGGCACAGATGTCTCCTATAACCCCCTGTCTGATCAATTAGTTGTCATGTCTATTCTGATATTAACTTAGCAGAGTTATTTTACACTGAAACCCCACAGCTCAATATTTCCCCCCTCCATCTCGCTTCGATGTTTTGCCTCCTTTTATTGGCTGCTGTCATGCCCTATGACTGTGATGTGTCATTTCAATATTATCCTGTAACACGATGCCATCCGTCCATCCATTTTCTACACCCGCTTTTCTGGCTCGGGGCCATGGGCAGACGCTAGAGTTTATTACTGCTAAGTGTGGGAGTATAGCAAGGAGGAATCCCGAAAGGGTCCATGCTAGGGTCAGAAACACTTTGTAAGACTCTTATAATCAGCATTGTGTCCCCTGATATAAGTCCTCAGTCCCCTAACTGACTGTAAAAATCCTTTGCATGCCTTTGCAATGCAGCAATTAACCGTACAAAAGCTAAAGTTGGGATAGGGTTAAAGGTGAGGGTAAGGGATTTAGTTCTGCTTTAGGACTCACTGCATTTACTGAAACTATTTATTTTTCTGGCCAACGCCACTCTACGCTAATGTCACACCAAGCGATGATTTACTTCGCTACCAGAGGCAAATGTACTCAATGCGGCAATGACATTGAAATTAATTGTGAATTAAACAAATTGATGAATGAGTTGAACCAATTGGAAAGATACCCAAAGAGAGGCTTTGAGCCTGTGTCTCTGGAGCTGACCAGAAGACAGGGCAACCCACTGTGCCACCGCAACATGATACCTCATACACTGGCAAATGGAGAGCAAAGCCTCGAGAGACAAGGTGTATCTTGTCCCTTTATACTATGAATTTGCACATTTCTTTACTCCATATCATATTATTATGTACTAGATATATCGCTGCCATAATGTATTTTTTATTGTGCAACTTTTATTGCAAACCATTTATTCTTTGCCTTTTAAATCAAGCACTGCTCCTTTCTTTTTGTGCCTGTTTGGGAGGTTACAAGCTAATCACAACAAAGTTGACTTCAAATTAATAGAATACAGCAGCGAAGTCAGAAGATGTAGGCGGCTAAAAAAGTAGATCGTCCACGGTAGCGTTGGTTAAGAGGTATGTGGCGACTGATGACTGATAAGTGGATCACTATACGGTGCTTGTTAACGCCCTATCGATCCCTTCATCTCCACACCACATCGTCGCCATCAGGAAGCTTATCATTACAGCTCCAGTTGTACATTAAGTGGCTTAGTGCTCATCCATCTACCTCAGCCTACCCCACTACTTCACATATTGCCTAAAGCTTTTCTTTGGGGATACATGGTTCTACGCTGCCGTAGAAAATGTGGAAAAAGAGCGAGAAAGCAAATGAGATAGAGGTGCTATCATGATGTGCTAACATTTCTTATTTAGGAGGCCACACACACACATACACGCACACACACACACATGCAATTTGTCCTTAAACCTTCAATTAACATAACTATTGTAACACAATATAATATTTCATCAAAACCATACTTTAGAAAATATTCCACAAAGATGTATTCAAGTGGTATTTTTGAATAGAAAATATAATATGAATAATATCATTAAGAATAAAAAATATTTATCATTTATTTTTGTCAGTTTAAGATATAAATACAACTAAATTGTAAATACTGAGTTTTTAGTTACAGGCGAAAGATTGTAGAACTATTTGCTAATGAGAATGGATGATAAACCCAATAACCACTTTCCTCTGTTCCCACTGTTTATTCTCATTGCTGTCTGTGACATGGACCTATAAAAAAAAGAAAACTACTCTGTCGATATCTATATTTTATTACTTTTGAACTTAAGTGATTCTTGTCAGAACATGTTAAATTTGTATTGAAAATAGTTTGATTTCTGCTCCTGCAACACCATTACTTACCAAAAGTCACACATTTGCATGAATTGGGAAACCTTGACATGGGAATTTTATTCATCCCTTCAGTCATAAATATTTTTCTCGCTTTTACCCAGTTGTCCTTCCTGTAGTTTTGTGAAATTAAACTCTTCTTTCAAGCATTGAAATAAAGATGCTCCTGGGTCAACTACTTTGACGACAAGCTTAACAGTACTGTATCTGTAGTTTTATGTCACACAAAAATTTCGGCAACTATTTTATATTTATGTGTTTTTTTTTTTCAAAATCAATAGGTGATGTCAATTAATGGTACTATGTAGTTGGCCGCAGCTTGTCAAGTCACACAGCAATGAAGAACTCTATGGATGGGTCTTACAACAGTGGACTGGAAACTCAATGCAGACGTTGTGCAAATTTGTTCAAACAGAGACAGATGGCGTTGGTATCATTATGCTCGAACAAGTCCCTTAAAAATAGTAATTCTGAATGGAATTCAGATCAAAGATCCCACAGCTGCGAATTGTTGTATTATATCGGTTGTTTTTTGGCTGCCACAGATAGAGATGCGGAGAAATAGATGCCGTGAGTGTACTGTGGGTGTCAAAACTGTCACTTTCGAGAATGTCCCAATGTCCACTTCTGAGGTGAAATAAGTTCTGCGTGTACCTTGGGCTTTCATAAGGGCTTTGGCTGCCCTGAGTGTCTGGCAGCCATTTTGAATTACACGCTCTAGCGTAGGTTATGGAGCTGAAATGTGGTGAGGGCCATTGGTTCTGGGAGTACAGGGTTTGAACACAATAACAAACACTAAATCTCAACTACAGTCATTAGATTGCATTACACAATTTAGCAGTAACAACAACAAGTGCATGCGCAATATTTAGTCGAAACCCACTGAGCATCTGATAGTGATGCAAGATTCGCCAACAATTGGTTTGTAGCAAACAAATGTTTTAAATTAATCCTGAGTAGAGAGTCACTCTGCCAAAAGGTTGTTCGGGGCTCGGTAACTGCAGCCAGGCACACAGGCTGAACTGAAACATAACTCTTGAACAACAAGAGCTGTGAGTCAAAAACATCTTTTTGCAGATTCACTTGTCGAGAGCCGAATCTCCAAAAGAGCAACATTTTCATCACTCGTGTCGGATAACAAATAAAATTGGTCAATTTTCTTTGAATTTTTCGAGACAAATTCAAGGGGGTTTTCATGAACACCAGGATGTATTCAGCCGTCTACTACGTCCTCCCCATCAACCTGATTGGTAAGCCTTTCTGCAAAGTTTGGTATTGTCAACCGCAAGATTGAAGAATTCTTGTTGGTATCATACTGCACTGGTATGGCCCGGTCTGACAACTAGAGGAACAATGGCAGCTTGATTGGAAACTCTTATTTCACCGAAAGTGTCCAGTAACCAGACTAAAATATATTTTTTTCCCAAGGTAGAAGTTTCCTTAGACTACACAGGCGAAGGGCATCATGCTTGATGCAGTGATTTTTAGGAATTGTCTTTGAATTTCGTCCTTATTTCCTTTGAAGGAGTCGTGGCTTTTTTCTCCCTACTCTTAACGCCAATTGAATGTACCAATGATTCATTTTGGAGATTTTATGACAACCTAAGGCTCTAAGGCAATACCCAAATGGCTGTTTGGGAATCACTAATGGTCTTTCTACTTCTGGAACCTGTACAACTAAACCGATGTTTAAACTCTATTATAAATAATTCTTCATTATGAGCCACTAATTCTCCACAAGTCTCCAATAGACTAATACACAAAAACAAATTAGTTGGGGAAAAAAAAGCAACTGACAGAATAGAAGCCAGGAAGAAAATCATCTCACATAAGCACTTGTCCGCTGATAACATACAATATAACTGTACAATGTGTGTGTGTGTGTATATTCATATATATATATATATCAAATCGTTTTGGTAGAGTCTTAGGAGTTTGAGACAGAATTGACTTCTGAGGAAATGTCATTGCTTGTGGAAAATTGCCTCTCCCTGGCAGAGGAGGGTACGGTTCGACACAAACAGCCCCCAAAAAGCTCTCTCAATAGAGAGAACATCACAACAATGGCAATCATGAAAGTCTCTCTCATTGCTGGTCTTGATGATCTTAGGGTGCCGAGCGACCGTGGATTTGTGTAAATGTAAAATGGGGAAACATTAATTATTCATAAATCTATTTGATGAATTGATGACTGTTATGCTCCCTGTCTAGTGATAGATAGAAGGATGCAATATATATATATATATATATATATATATATATATATATATATATATATTTAAGGTTTTATTTCTGCCCCGGTCCGCAAACCAAAGAGCAGAGGATGAAAACGGATGCGATATAAGTCAGTTTATTGCTACACACAGTGAGCGGTACTTGCTGTTAGCGAAGCTGGACTTCGGGTAAACCTAAGACCAAATTAACAAACAAAAACAAAACTATCCTCCAGACAAAAGTTCTGCCTTCCCTATGAGGACAAAAGAAAACAAACAACACTGCTATCCCCAACTTTCTAACCTAACAAAAGCATGGGAAAAACATTATCCAAAGAAAATGGCGACTCACCCCTACTGCTTTGGGCTTAATACCTAAAGAGTATTTACAAAATGTATGGCAAGAATAAGTAGGTATAAATCCAACCAAACAATAGAGGCTAATATACTAAAGTTATCGAAGCTCACAGATCAATTAACACAAGTCCACAAACACGTTGTACTGTTTGGAGGTCGAGAAAACAAGGTCTGCTGTGAACCTTCATTCTCACTGGGACTGGAAAACCTATATAGGGACTGGCCTCTGCACCAGCAAATCCACAGCTGCCACGTCACTGGAAGTCAACCAATCCTGGGGTGGAACTGGCACCTGTCAATTATCACAAATATTTTAACAGAAAAGAGAGTTCTAATGCTCCAAGATAAATTAACTAAATATATCAAACGAGACAATGAGATCACGGCTGGGATCGTAGCCATGACATTTGATTGGGTATTAGCAAATCCACCGGGGGAGGGGCCTATGGTCTCATCTTCACCCACATGCCAGTTTCTAAGTTATGGTAAGCACGACTCGCCCCACGACATTCAAAAGGCTTCATACTGGACATTTCCATTTCAATTTTCTAAAATAAGACAATACTCTTGCAGTAGTATGTAAGATAACATTTGTGATTTACGGAGATAAAAGATATTTAAACAACTACTAACAACTAACGACAATACTAGCCCTTCTCTCAAGGAAACTATTACTATCAATAGGGATGTACCGATCCAAGAGTCGGCATCATTATTAAGTCTAAAATTGGCCAACAGCATCGGATATCAGACATAATATATCGGACATAATATATGTTGTAGTCCGATAACATCGCCTGATGAATATACCTGCGAAACTCTATTGATAAAGGCCCTTGTTGTGCTTGTAGCCCTAGTATTGTATACAGGGCCAGCTGTTTCCGTAGGCAACATATGCAGGGAAGGGGTTTGAGACAAAATAGAGCGCAATCCCAATGGGGGCATGGAGAGAGAGAGATGGGGGCGCAATTGCGCCGCTGTCCCCCTCTTCGTTTGTAACGACGGAGCCCACGTGATGCCAGCGATGGGACGCCTGCATTCTGACAGAGCCCTCCCCCAATTGACAGTTTGCCTAGAGCAGCAAAATGGCAAAATGGCTAGAGCCGGCCCTGATACACAGCTCATTCACGACATGCCAACTACGGTGTGGAATTATTTTAAGACAGAGTGCAAAAGCACCACAGCGGAATGCAGTTTATGCAACGTGAGCGTTTCCAGGGGTGGCGGAGTCATTGAAAATTTCAACACGACAAACATGTCAAAACACTTGCAGATTTTTGTTATCTTAATGCATTGAATTGAGTTTTGCAAACTTGCACTTTGAGTGATATTTGAATGTTTGAAACCTGCTTTCAACTGTTTATTTTATTTTTAAAGAATACCTAAATAAAAGGAAGCAGCATTATTGTAGAAGTCTGTGGTGTAGGGATGGTGTGGTTTGATGCAGATTCAAGATTCAAGATGTTAATTTGTCACATACAAATACATACACATACATATAGTCTTGCTGATATTCAATAGGAGGCTGGTGTCCTGACAACAAAGTTACAGGTCAGCCACCTCCTCAAGGTAAGCCTTCTGGCCGTAGTCGGTGATCATGCCCACCATGCGGTGTTGACAGCAAACTTGATGATGGTGTTGGAGCTGGACCTGGCCACACAGTCAGTACAGGGAGTACAGTAGGGGGCTGAGGACGCAGCCCTGGGAGGATCCTGTGTTCAGGGTGAGGGTGCTACAAGTGTGACTCCCCACCGCAACCACCTGGGGCCTGGCTGTGAGGAAGTCCAGGATCGAGGCACACAATGGAGTGTTCAGTCCTAGCTCTAGCAGCCTGACAGATAGTCTGGTGGGGACACTTGTGTTGAAAGCCTAAATGTGGTCAATGAACAGCAATCTCACATAGTGCCTCTTCCGGCCATCCAGGTGTGTGACCGTGTCGTGCAGTACCTGGGAGACTGTGTGGTTCATGGATCTTTCGGCCGCTATGCAAACTGCATAGCGGCCGAACTGTGGGTCAGTGGTGCAGGGGAGGGAGGCGCAGATGTAATCCTTAATCAGCTACTTGAAACACTCCATGACCAGCCACACTTACCACACCTTGAGTAGCCACACCTGTCTTGGGTCTAGGAAATTGGGCCTGGGATCAGTGTGGCTGTACACCTGTTGCTTGTTACACTTATCAACGAGCAACAGGTAAAACCCCCATCCCCCCACACACACAGAGAGCCTCTGTCATGACATGTTGTACTTCTGCTCCAGGCTTGTTCCACCTAGCCCACTCGCTACAATAAACTGCTGTGTTTTCAACACCATCGTCTGTGTCTCTGTGTTGTGTGGCGTGTGGCAAGGGGATCTGCCACAAAGTCATGTTGTTGGCTTTGTATTTCCTTCTTTGGGGAAAAAGGGGGGAACAGTTTGAGCATGATTATTTTATTTAGGTGGCATCAGCAAGTTAACAGCTGAGTAGTGGTTTGAGACAAGAACATATTTTTTATATATATATAGTATGTGTATATATCACATGGATTTAAGTAACAAAGATGCAAAATAGTATTTTATCAATAAATTCAATGAATTATGGCTTAACTGAATTAACTAAATTCTTTATAATTAGCGATCTCAAAAACACATTTACTTTCTTACAATATTGAAACAACAGAATTAGCAGACCAACACACATTCAAATAATCAGACATGTTTTTGTAATTGTTAAGGAGCTTAATAAATAAAGTTGAAAAGGAAAGAAATGCTGCAGTGTGAGTTTTCTATTTCTGGAAGTTAAGGCGGTGAACCCCTGCGGCACGTACACAGGTCATTGGTTCCGCGTGGTGTCATAATAAAATTAAAACTACCAGTGTAAAATAATTATATAATATAAAAATAATTTTGTAATAAATTTCCATAGTAAAATAATATTAAAATATTATATATATATATATATATATATATATATATATATATATATATATATAATTTTTTTTTTTTTTACTAAAAATAAAGGAAATCTATTTTCAAAACAATTCTCACAAAATCTTTTACTTAACGCAGCTTTAGCACCGCTTCTGTCTACATCACTAGGGCACGAGGATGAGTCTCAAAACTTACGATTCCCGAAATAAATACAATGTCAAGAGCTCACCATTGGTGAAAAAACAAACACCTTACAGTTTTGCTATTTTGGGATTAGTTATAGATGAAACAAAATGGTTCTAGCCCATCTGATTGTTTTTGTTGCATTCCACGGATCGAATGCCATCCTGTCTTATTGTGTTCCCTCCTGATAGGTTACACATTTGCATTTCTTTACTGCCATCATTTCACCTACGCATTAACTGCAGAGAGACAACAGTTAAAAACACTTAAAGCCACGGCCAAAACTTTGCTTTGGGTTTCTTATGTCGGCAGTCTGCTGGATCCTCAAGCGCCTACGCGTGACGGTAATCAAGCATGGCGTTCGAGACGAAGCGGGGCGCTGGCTGTCTGCTGAACTCAAATATAGGCTATGGCAACAGCATCCATGTTATGTGTAATATTTGAAATATTGTGTGCCGATGCCTGTTTAAAGTCATTAAACATGTTTGACAGTCATCATAGTCGGAGGTGGATAGAAACAAGTCGCATTTACTCAGTAACATCATGTGTGATCTTCTGAAAGAATTTGACTATTCTGGGTAGATTTTGCTAATCACAGTTTATTCTGGTACTTAAAGGATATGTTTGTCAATTTTCGACCCACATGTTATTAAATTTATTTGTTCTCATCATTTATAACTGTTTATAGCACAGCCTTGTTGAACGCTTCACTATTGTGAAACACGCCACTGCCTCATATTCAAACTGTGCTTCAATGCAGTTCGATGGGGCAAACGTTTAAACCTTGAAAAAAAACATTTACAATCTCTGTCAAGAAAATGTGCTAGGAACAATTCTAAATGAAAGGAACCAACATTTTAATAAGGCTCCGGTTAAAAAAGTAGAAATTCTATCCTATATATTTAAAGGACAGGCTTATATATTTGTAAAGTAATTAAGATACATTTTCAGTTACAATTTGCTCTCCCCTGCAACAATTTTTTGTTTTCTTCTACCCCGAGTAACGCATGCATGTCATTTTTCACCCATACCTACCTCTAATTTCGAGGTTTATAATAATATAACTACTTTACCCATGAGGAAATTGCATCAAGATGCATTACAAAATGGTGCGTTAAGTTAGGGTTACAAACTTTTATAAGTAACTGCGTAAATATTATGCAATGTATACAATAATTGTTTTTTTTCTCCTGTAGAAGCCTGTAGAAGTCTGTATGATATCAACCTTGTTTTAAGGAAACATGTTTCATGTTTAATTATATGTTATGGGGACTACTTTACCAATAATCCTAAGTGTAACTGTGACGACTAATTGGTGGAGCTCGCTGTTACCATGGAAATGTTAACCGCACTGGCTGATGGGGACACAGGCACGCTAATGCTGATATTTATATCCAGTTAAATTGAATCTATGAATGAAATTCATACTGAGGGTATGACCCTATATCCCTAAACCTGCCGAACCTTGAATTTAATAGACCATTCAGAGAAAAAGCAAAAGCAGTATCCCGTTTTATTTAGTCAGAACGAAATTTGAACTTCTGCATTTAAAATTTTTATGCATCCATGCATCCATGCATCATTCAAGTACATGTAGTATATTAAAACACATTTTTGACTCAAAGTAATGACTTATGGTCGAATGAGACTCAATACAATTATTCAAGTTGTCTTTGGAGGACTACTTCAAAAGTAATTTTCCTGTGGTATAATTTTAGAGCACCCCAGGGGATAAAACCCACGCTAATCATGTGAAGGCAATGCAAGGTCGAAGCAATGTCCGCTCTCTAAAAGAGAGCGCTGCGGTTTTTAAAAGAAAAAGAGATATTTAAGTGGTTTAAAGCAGCCTTCACCTCCAGCACCATGCTGGGCAGTCAGATCCATTCTTGTGCCACTCAATTTTTGAGTGTCAGCCCCACATTTATTAGGTGAAGTGAAAGGGGGCCCACAATGGGCTTAATAGCCCGGGCTCATACAATTACCACTGATTTGCATTTTCCAATTATCCTTAAAAAGGTACTTAACCTAATAGTCAATATGTGTTGAGTGTGTGCGAGGGGGTGCACAATTGATCTGGGGCATTCTCTCTTTCTCAGGCATGACCTCCGCTGGATATTGTCTCTCAATGAGTGCGTATGAGTGGATATCAGTGTTTCAAAAAAGAAGAGAAAAAAACTTACATCCAAAGAATGTCGAGTGCAGACATTGTGGAGATTTTTTGTGAATGCATAACAATCCTCCTATAATCTTTCTTTCCGGGGGTTTACACCAAGGGAAAAAATGGATTCACCAGGTTTTGTTTATATAACAGTGAGTGATTGTACTTGACATTGAATAAATATAATAAATGAGAATAAAAAAATCGTATCTATCCTCTCCCTCTCCTCTAATTGAACTAAATAACTGTGAAATTGTATTCACAATAATCTCTATAAATAAAGCTCATGTATGGAAACAAATTCCTCTCCAGTGAAATTTTCTAAATATCCATCCCTAATGTTAACACTACCCCCTTGTGATGCTAAATTAAGCCCAAAATTAGTAAATCCAATAGTCTCTTTTTCATCCAGTCAATCAATATCTAAATAAGATTCCAAAAAAACTCACACGAGTCTGCGATTCTGTGTGCTCAGCTGAAACTCCAAAAGTAAAATCCATTTTTTTTTTTTTTTAATAAACTGAAATACACTTTGTTCCCGTTCTCCACTCGCAACTTTAAATTTGCTTCTGCGATTAGGATTTAAATCTGCGGCCGTTTAATTTGTTTGATTTATTTTAACTGGCCTCAAGAGATCTCCATTCACACACAACGGCAAACATTTCCAGCGACGGCCATTTCTTTTTCTCCCGTCTTTTTAATACCTTTTCAGTTCCGCCCCCATTTAAAGAGACACAAACCTATTTTCCCTTAAAGGACCTGCTACAGTATCATATTATATGATATTATATGATACGGATATAAATTGTACTGTATTAGACCTGCTACATTCATACATATACATTCATACATATACTTAATGTCTACAAACATATTATGTTAAATATAGACATACTGTATATTTTGAGAACTGCATGCGCCACAAATGAGTGAAATTGTCTCAAAACGACACTGCCTTTAATTAAAATGTCCTTATTTGAAGAATGCACCATTTAGTGGATTCTTTAATAAGACTACCCAGCCTACAGAATTCACAGTACAATTTGCAGAATGTATACTGAATAAAAATGTCTTCCTCTTATCAGATTATAGGAAAATAAATATTGGAACATACATTAACAGCACCAATGCGATATGACCACAAACTTGTCAACTTAAGGATAAGGATGGAGTTCTATACCTACACAGTACAGTATTTTGAAATGAAATTGACCATGAAACACTGCTCCGAGCTGGAAGTTTTCACCCTAAAACTCAATGGCAATATTTTCTGTGGCCAGTTCCAGGGGCTTGGACGCGTCAGTGGCCACGTCAATGACTTGAATGATAAAAAGGCGTCAGAGTAGTGATGAAAAGTTTGGCTCATTTTTGAGAGTTGCCCCTTTAGAGTGGCTCAGTATTCCCAAATTCAAGGACATTTTTTGATCTGGGCAATGTTTTGTTTATATGAAAGGCTGCCGAAGACTCATAAAGTTCAGCTCTTTTTGGAAATTCAGCTCTTTATACGAGTGACTCTGCAAAAATATTTACTCAAACAAACAACTAACGACTCCTTTGAAAAGATTATTACAGTGAAAGATTATTTAAGAATCTTTATACCTACAAAAAAATCATTCGCCAGTCTTGCACGACAACCTTTGAGCTAAAAAAAACGGTTCAACCAACTCTGCCAAAACAGGCAATTGTCAATCTCTTAGGTTGATATACGACAATACCTATCGCAAGTTTATTTTTCTTGTTTTGTGATACCTCAACCAATTGGCAGATCTTTTTATTTTGCAGTCTGCTGCTAGTTCTAATTCAAAGCAGGATGGCAGTGACATTCATGAATGATGAATATAATCCCTCAAGCTAAAATCTCGTCGCTTAATAAATGATGTTCAACAGTTGCCAGAGAAATGAGTTGAACCCTTTTGCGCGTGTTGTGTTGCAAGTCGACGGGATTCCCTCCCTTTTGTGACATCGATAAACGCATGGTTTATAGAAAGTAAGATTTACTGTATGCATCAGGAACAAGTTCATTGGAATAGGAAAGCCTTGCGAAAAAGGGAACCCCCCCCCCCCCCGTACTTCGATCAACGTTCAGGATGTGTTTTCTGCAGCACATAGAACCGCACATTATCAAGTAGAAATCTAACCGCAACGGAAACGGAATACTTTACCTGTATTATTTTCTTTTTTTTCTCTTTCTCTATTGAGCTAAAAAAAATTTATGGCCTCATAATTACCGTTTCAATGTGATGACAGCATTTTTTTAAAAGTGTCCTTTGTATAAAAAATGCTTGAATAAAATGACCTACTGTGACCTCTAGAATAATCACAGCCTCTAGACCTCTAGAACTCGAATCTAGACACCTAGATCATTCAGAAAATGTATGGGATGTCCCGATACATTGAAGATCAGTGGGTTTTTCTGAGCCATTTTCAGAAAATAGTGCTGGTCGTCCAATCATCAAAATCATGCAAATCTCCAGTTTTGAAAAGTTATTGAAAATGTATCACAGAATTTGGTTTTCTAAAGTGTTTTTCAGGGTTACGTGGTCTTCAGGTCTTTTTGGGTGATTGTTTTACCCTTTTTCCCCATCTGAGTGGTCCAAAATGTATTACCTTTTAATTGACAGAAAGGATGGACATAGAGTGTCAAGCTGCATCTCAAATTATTCCTTAGGGTCGAAACTTTCTGACGGTGTAAGGCACTTGTATGTGGCACACCCGACCCCCCAAGAAAGGGGCTCCGAGCTTAACAGCTTAACGAGAGTCAGAAGAGTCAGTTCCGCTCTGAGTCGTGAATGGAGTTCCCCCAAGAATCATTTAATTCTGTCAAAATGAAAAAGAAATATAGCTGCAGGCAGCAATAAGCGGGGCCCAGGGTAGTCAGCCCTTCATTAAAGTTCAATGGATGAGCGTGCTTTGGCTTTCTGTTCCGGTGGCTTTTGTGACTAGAGAAGTTCATTTGTTGCGGCGTAGTATGGCTGTTTGAACCGTGCGCAAACTTCACCACACTATCACAGAGCCAGTAGAATATGTTTGCTCTGGAAAATCACACTAAAATGGTTTAAATAAAAACTGTGGATTGATAATAAGTTCAAAGATAAAAGATAAAAGTTGTTTTTTCTATTTATTAATTGCTTGGAGGAAGCAGATGGAGGATTTGGATACGGTGGTCTCGTGTGGCATGATTGGTCTGTGATCGTTGCGGCTCAAGGTTGTTACTTGTATAAATTTATTTTAGACACAAAATAATTTAGTTTTTATATTTGATTGCAGATAAATCAATGCATCTGGTGTGGCTCACTTCAGTGATCTTGTGGTTAACCTCCGTAAAGTGGTTTTGAGGTTGTGTTTTCTGTGAATGAGGTTGTGTTTTCTGTTAATGTGGTTGTGTTTTCTGTTAATATGTTCATGTTTTCTGTTAATATGTTTGTGTTTTCTGTTAATGCGGTTGTGTTATTTTGCTTGTGTTTTGTCTATTTGCATGTGTTTTCTTATGTTGCAGCACATTGAGCTCTCAGGGCCACCGTATATGGCACTTTGTAAATCAACAGAAAACTGCCCTCACAATAGTAATGTCTTTTATAAACCTATAAATAAATGAATGTAGAGAGAAATTGTAGCAGATATAATGAAATGAATTTTGTATAGTGAGCTACACCGGTATACATCGGTATACATTTGTATACATCGATATCTCCGGAATGTCTATAAATTCTCACAGTGATGTTCTTGGGTTTTTATTTGGTAGAACCTACTCTGGTGTGCATCAGTTGTCCTGAGAAGCGTATATACTATATATTTATGATGTTTAATACGCTGCGCTTTGTTTAATCCAATTGTCTTCTGGTAATACTTTAACTTGTTTTTTTCAAACATAATAAAGTTTAATAGTGTTAATAAAATAATACCTGTTACTTTGTGATTTCGTGTGGTGAAGAGTTTGTTTCTTATAATCATCGCAGTGTGTTGAAGTCATGAATACTTATGCTTCTGAGGACAACTGACATCCACCAGAGTAAGTTCTACAAAATATAAAGCCAATAACATCACTGTCAGAATTTGTGCATCACTATGTACTGGATTTGGAGCACTATTTATGGTGAAGGGGTAGGAGAGAAGTCCAAATGGAGGAAAAAGCATGACAACCTGTGCAAGAAAAATGTTTTATTGAGCGGTAGTGAGACAGAGCAAGAAAAGGCCAAAATAAAGCAATGTGTTTAAATTTGGTGTGACATAAAATTTGACATTAAATTTGTGTGTAACACAAATGAGGCCATCATTATGTACCATGAAGAAATAACTTATTGTTCGGCATTATGTGGTGTCGTTGCTGTTGCTGTGTCATTCATGTCAATTTTGTTAAGATGCTTTCACACATGCACTCCGGATGTCACTTACACGCTGCTTCCACACGTAGGAAAAAAAAGGAGATTTTCCGTGTTTACCCCACCCGGAAATAAACTGTTTGGTTTTGACGAGGGCCGGAGTCTGGGTAGAGCGTGCAGGAGGCAGGTCGTGACGCAATGGCGCTGCAGATTTTTACAGCCCACCAAGATGGCGGACGAGGCTACAGACTTTGAGATTAGAATTAGTAGTTGGGATCTTTTTGGCGATGGTACTCCATGTACTTGGACATATCCGCAATTTAAACGAGAGAGTGGAAAGGAATTATGACGTAGCAGAAGGGAGTACGAAACAGCAACGCTCCCTGCATAAAGATCCACACGAAGGTAAACAACTGGTGCATGATAGAGACGCCATCAACATGTGACATGCCCAATTGCTCGCTGTGAATGATCCCGACAACTACCTGCTCTCTTCACACATACAGCACCACTCAATCGGACATTACCCAGACTTTGTACGAGGGTGCTGGCTAGGTAAAGTCCTGGTAATGTTCACACATACAGCTTGTCCAGGTAATGTCCAAATAATTTTAGGATTGCAATGCATGTGTGAAAGCAGCTTTAGTGACCATATTGGTCTCAGTGTAGGTGACGTGGAAGTATCCACCCTGTTCCTCTATGGTATCGGCATCATGCAGTACAGCGGTGAGCTGTTGCTAAAACTTTTATGTCTTTTATTCTACCAGATGTTTTCATGTCCTGATGAAGGCTAGTTCCTTCCATTAAAACATAATCTCAGTTACTTGCTGTCCATGTCAAAAGATTTTGGGTCTTGCTCTTAAGTTCTGCTGTCAAACTGATAGGTGCACACTGCTTGTTCCTGGAGCCTCCAAACCATGCACCACCCTGATGAAATGAACCTTTTAAGGCCAAGATGTATGGAGAATCAACAGGTATATTTAAAGGCACTTCATCTTCATATGGTTAAAAGTTATTATCTTATATTCCTTTAGCTAAAGTCCAATTGCAGCTATATCTGTGCTTAACAGTATCATGGAAAAGTTTGGGTTACTGACTCACGTGATCTGTGACTTCCTTCCATTTGTGCATGCACACTGTGTGTGGTGCCATCTTGGTGAGGTGGCAATTGTTGATCATAAACTCCATCCACAATACTGAATCAATCTGGATGAAGCTCGAACAAAGCCATGTTGGGACTGCCTTGGAAAAATATCTTAGTTGGATTATCTGTGGGTGTGTTGGATCCATGACATCCATGAAGTTCTGACGCCTGTTCTGCAATGTTATCATGTGCCCGCCATCATTTGCGGATGCATGTGCAGTGCGATGATCATAGGAATAGTTCCGGGCGGCCCTAATTATGAATTATGCCAAATGTCTCCACCCTTTTTTCTCTGATGACTCCCAAGTCATTTCAAAGACTTGTTTGTTACGAACGAATCGTTTGTGAATCATCTTGTGAATCCTCTTGCATATCACGGTTGACTGAGCTCCGAATTTCTACTGAATGGAAGAAGAAAGTGCAAATATTGGGTAACATTTGAGGAAACACTGACACACACACCTACACATACTGTACTCTCTTGCTCTCTCTCTCTCTCTCTCTCTCTCTCTCTCTCTCTCTCTGTATCTCTCTCTCTCTCTCACACACACACACACACACACATTGTTTCATGCCTTTATTTATGGTAATGATTCATTCACTAGTCCTGTTTCACAGAACATCTGTGAGGATGGCCTGTTTTCCTTTCTTCCCCTTTTTTGACTTAGATCCCTTTTCTCTGCTCTCTCTCCCTCTCCCTCTCTCTCTTTTTCTCTCTCTCTCTCTCTCTCACCGTCTCCAGTCAACTAGATTCATTACGATTGTCCTAGTTTACTGCGAGTTTGTCTTTGTCGTGAGCACCCCCGCGCCCCACACACACACACACACACACACACACACACACACACACACACACACACACACACACATAATGGATCCCACGTAACATGCATGCACACGTATGTATTTGTGCCTCCGTGGTGACTTATTCATGTTGTCATATGTGATAAGAGAAATCGGGACCCTCCAATGATGGCAACGTTTAAAAAAAAAAAAATTGTTTGTCCACCATCAAGTTAATTGAATATGTTAAAAATTTCTGCGGTTTACAATCTGTCATCACTCTGCCACTTTTTTACACTCCCCCTTCTTCCCTTCACATCCCACAAATCTAATGGTCTTCAGTCGCGGGTATTCCTCGGGGTGCCGCTTAGTTTCCACACGCGTGCAGATTAATATTTACACCATTAGGAGATGCAAATGTCACGACAGTAGCACACGAAACTTGTCGAAGATGCCCCTGACATTCAGGAGAGACTCAAGGAAGCAGCTTCAGTGGGGAAAAAAATCAATTCGGGGAAAGAAAATATATGAAAATTGATATACCAGAGTGTCGATAAGTGTGCGTATTAATAAATAAACACATCCGAGGGCATTTGACTGAAAATGGATTCCTGTGAAATGGCACCCGCGGGTGGCGTAAGACAAGACCTTTTTACTTTTACTGCGCGTTAATGGCTTGGTATTTGCATAGGGTTCAATAAGGGGTGACTGTTATTGTGTCTAATATTTGCCGGCATCACTAATTGACCGCTTTCTGATGAGACAGCGTGTTGGATGGTTGTCCCACTGTCCAAACTCAACTTTAGCTTGCTGCTCGAGGGCAAAAGATCCCGTAGCAACATGTTTTGCAGTAAAGCGACTCATTCAGCAGGCGAGGTTTCAGATTGTAACCTATATATACTGTTTGTGTGTGTGTGTATCTATATATATGTGTGTGAATATGTACACACCGATCAGCCACAACATTAAAACCACTGACGTGGTGAAGTGTATAACACTGCTCATCTCGTTCCAATGGCACCTGTCAAAAGGTGGGATATATTAGGCAGCAAGTGAACAGTCAGTTCTTGAAGTTGATGTGTGGGAAGCAGGAAAAAACGGGCAAGCGTAAGGATCTGAGCCACTTTGACAAGGGCCAAATTGTGATGGCTAGACGACTGGGTCAGAGCATCTACAAAAGGGGATGTCTTGTGAGGTGTTCCCAGTATACAGTGGTTAGTACCTACCAAAAGTAGTCCAAGGAAGGACAACCAGTGAACCAGCAACAGGATCATGGGCGCCCATGGGCTCATTGATGTGTGTGGGGAGCGAATTGTAGCCCATCTGATCCGATCCCACAGAAGACCTTCTGTAGAGCAAATTGCTAAAAAAGTTGCTGGCTATGATAGAAAGGTGTCAGAACACAATGCATCACAGCTCGCTGTGTATGGGGCTGCGTAGCCGCAGACCGGTCAGAGTTCCCATGCTGACCCCTGTCCACAGCCGTGTTACGGATGTAAAGGAGAAAACCTGTTGAATAGCTATAGAAATGGGAGGCATTACTAAATGGGAGCGCGACAGTAGATGGATTTACAAAATGAGTCTCTGGAGGGAGAGTTGACAGCAGGTTGCAGATGTTTTCTCTGCTGTTCGATCAAAATGAAAGTGAAGGAAAAAACAAACAAACAAAAACAGAAAACATTAACGACAATTGAACGCTGCTAAAAATGTGTCGTGTTAATGTGTTTGAACAAACAGTCTTAATGGAATCTGAAAAAAATGGAAATCACTGGTAATGAATTTGCCCATTTGAACAATAAATGAACAAAGTTCAAATTACGAATAAGGCTTGATTGAGTGGTTGTAATTATTGTCATTGATTGGCATTAAAGTGCTTTTCCCCTCCGCCATGGCAGAGCCCCCTTCCCCTGTTCAAATAATCTGGTTTAAAACACTGCTTTAGTCAGCATTCATACCCTTAATCAGCGGTAACAGAGAATGGGGCCTGCCGGGCGGAGTTCAGTTGGAGCTGTCACCTTAATTAGAACTTCCATTCCCCTCCTGGATGACAGTGTTATGGCACTTCATCAGGCACCGGTTTAAAGCTCCAGCAGTCTGATATATATTCCTCTTGGAGAGAGAGAGAGAGAGAGAGAGAGCGTGAGAGAGAGAGAGAGAGAGAGAGAGAGAGAGAGAGAGCGCGAGAGAGAGAGAGGCTTCTTAACATTCTGCTTGTGTTTGCGTTCATCTTGTGTGTCTGGAGTGTAAAACAGTTGGTATTAACAGAAGTTAGTGAACTTGTGTATGTAACTTCCAATGTGGGAAGGTGTGGGCCCATAGGGGAGAATTTTGTGCCTTTTTTTTTAAAATTGGATACACTTTGCAGCGATCCTACAGAACCGGGGTGATTTCGAACTAGGGACGAAAAGTTAAGCTCTTTTTGGAGATTTGTTTCTCTGCGAGTGACTTGGTTAAAGAGTAAATCAGTCACACATGTAACATTTCAAATGCCTTCACCCGACTCAGGGCTCTCGAGTGTTTTCGTTCGAGATTTGAGTCTCACTTCAGCCTGTGTGCCCAGCTGCAGTTACCTAGTTGCGAAATAGCGACTTGCCATAGTCATTTACAAGATTTATACACTACGAAGGGATCTTCCGCGAGTCTTGCATCATTATTTTGAATGACTTCAGAGGGAGCGGAGGTTGCAAGGCGCAATAAGGCCCAAGCGCAACGTCCTCATTTAATCTCTGTGGGTCGTAGTGAGAATAAACCTGAAGCTATAGCTGCATTTCAATTGCAATTTCTACACCTGAAAAATAAGAATTTTCTTCAGGTAGAGTTTGTGATAACTTACTCTTTTACTTACTTAAAAAATGATCTGACGGCTCTGCCGGAAGTCTTTTGAGTCAATGGAGGAGCTGAAACATCAAACATTACTGCTGTTTACATGTGTTTACTGGCCTGTTGAGGAGAAACGTGCCCAATCGCTGCCCACCTTCACCCCTTTTGCTGCCAGGAGTTCTCTCTACCTCTGATTGTTATTTTGGGTTTCACCCCATCTTATCGTTATTCTTGGCCATACCGAAGCAGACCCAAGCACTTTCAGCAGCTGGACATTTCATTGTTGATCCCACCATGTCTCTTGCTCAGCAGTGAAGTATGTCTGCCTAGAGTGGGAGGGCTTTAGGGGGAAAAAAAAAAGATGTCAATCAAATCTCAGGACCAATTTCCCAGACTCCAACAAGGTTCGGGTCGATATTTTGGGACCCATGAAGACTTATAAGTATCTGTACCACAAGAAGGCATGCCCCCTGCAGGAGGTTTATTTAAGCTTAAAGAGAGGAGTCTGATGCGGATAGCAATTTTCAAGAAAGAATATAAACTGGTCAGCCAAAACATTAAAACCGCCACAAATAACCATTATATTGTGTAGCTCCGCCTTGTGCCACCAAAACAGCTCTGACCCAACTAGGCATGGACTCCACAATACCTCTGAAGGTGTTCTGTGGTATCTTGCACCAAGATGTTAGCAGCAGATAATTTTAGTACTGTTAGTTGTGAGGTGGGGCCTCCATGGATCAGGCTTGTTGTACCAGCACATCCCCCAGATGCTCGATCTGGGGGATGTGCCATCCACATGATGTAGAAAAAAACGTGATTCATCAGACCAGGCCACCTTCTTCCATTGCTCCATGGTCCAGTTCTGACTCTCACGTGCCCATTGTAGGCAAATTCGGTGGTGGGCTGGGGTCAGCGTGGGGATCTCTGACCAGTCTGCAGCAAGCTGAGATGCACTGTGTGGTTAGGCATTCCGTGATGGTTAGGCGTTCCGTCTGGTCCTGTCAACATGAGTTCTGAACCTGGCTGGCTGTGCTAGGTGCGGGGCTCACCATGTGGCCTCCTTCGTGGGTGGCAGTCTCCTGTCATCACACCGGTCTGCCGAGGTACCTGCCCTCTGACGCTCTCGGTGCGCGGGGTGCTCGTCGCTGGGGGGACGGGCTGTGGGTGGGGGTGCCGTCTGCCGCCCTCTGTTCTGTAGTCCGCATGCTCGGGGCTGGGGGCTGACCAGGGGCCTGATGGGGGCGTGGAGCTGCACGACATGGCGGAGGCACATGGCGGACACTCTGCGCCCTTGGCTGATCGCTCATACTCAGCACATACACCACACAATAGACCGAGGGCTTGCGGGAGGGGCGGGGTGCAGGCTATGTGGTTGGGGATGCGGTGGGCAGTTTCCATCTTTCCTGTCACGCTCCTGCCCAAGCGTGCTTCTCGTCCATCCCAAAAATTGTTATCCCACTCACATTAGTTTAGAACACATACACTGGCACACCAATCCTACTCCGAACAACACTCCATTAGACGGGGTCTGCGGGACAGGAGGGGTGCGAGTGATCCCGGTTCTACTTGCCTGAAGGACTCGCACCCCCAACCCCGCAATTCTAACTGTTACCAACCGCACACATTGAGCCCTAGGGTTTTTCCTTTCTTTTTAAATTTTTTATTTTATTTATTTTATTTATTTTTTGCCGGGGTAGCCCGTCGCTGGCGGGTCGGTGTGGGGGCATGGTTGGCCAGGGGGCAGTCGGGTGGGCCCCCCCTCCCGGCCTGGCTGGAGTCCTGATGGTTTGCGCCTGGTGGCTTGGGATGTGCTGCAACCTGGCGGGGCTGCGGAGAGCGCTGCCAGGTGCCTTCCGGGGGCCCTGGGGGGACTGCTTGTTGTTGTGGGAGTGGGTTGGGGTGTGGGGGGCGGCTGTTGGCCTTTTGCTTCTGCAGCGGGGCTTCTCTGCGGCGGGGGCCCCGGGTGCTGTGGGTGGCGGGGGGCCTGTATACCTGGTGGCCTGCTGGCATCGCCAGGTATACGGGGGGGGTGTAACATCGAGGTGCCCTGCGCTGGCGACTTGCTGCTACGTGTATGGTCACTTGGCACTCACGCCGGGCGGAGCGTCTGGTCGGCTGCAGAGGGGCGGGCCTCCCCCCTTGTGCGGGGCGTGGGGGTCCTTGTGGTGGGGCCCGTGTGGTGGGCGGCTCGGGCGGGGTGTCGGTCTGTCACCATGGGCCGTGATCTGGGCCCGCGGACAGTGTCTTGCGACCGTGGCCTGGGTTCTGTGCCGGCGGCTGCGTCTTGTGCCTGCACCTGGGGGTTTGTTGTATGTGTGCGCCCCTGGGGTGCGGAGTCTCCTCGTGCTCTCTAGGACTTGGTCATGCTCCTCGGGCTGGGCGTGGGGGTTCCACCACGTCCCTCTGGCTTCTCTGGGGGCCCAGGGGTTGTCCGCGGGGCTATGGAGTTCGGGGGGGCTTCGGGGCCCCTTGCGCTGCTTGGAGGCGCCGCGACATAACACCGACCTTCTACACCAGTACCAATGGGGATAAGTCATGTACACTCACCGGTGGACATCTTACACACACACGCACGCACGCACCCGCACTCCTGCTTGGAGTGCACTCCAGCACCCTCCTGGTTTCCTCTCCTTTCCTCCCTCATTTACTGCCATAACAATGACAGGAAGAGGCCACGTGACCAGTTGCTGTTCCAGTTTTCCTGGACCTAATTCATTGTTTTTCAATACATGTTGTCGTCCAATGTTCATGTTTTAGTGTAAATGTTGTTTGTTTCTATGTTTATTTGTCTCACCGTGGTGATTCCCCCGCTCTTGGAGTAGTGATCAGTTGTTTATAGACCCAAACAGGATAAATAGTTCTCCAAAGAGGGAGGTTGGTGGTGGTTCTCCATTACCAAAGCTGTGCTCTTGTCATTCTACAGGGCATCCACAGGACAGAGTTATTGCAGCAGTTCTTGATGATTTAAGAATGAATATAGAGTTGCATTGCAGGTTGAGAAGTTGAACTCCACTTGCAGACAAACTCCGTCCTGAATGCAATAGCACAAATACTCTGTGTTGTATGCCCAGCATGCTGACAGCACAGGTTAAAAAAAAAAAAAAAAAAAAAAAAAAGAGATGCACTGTGTGTATCAGTATCAGTATATATGGTATAGGGCAGTGTTTGCAAATCCAGTCCTCAGGTACCCCCTCCCCTGTCCTGCATGTTTTGGCTCCAACTATACTCTTACACACCGGATTCAAACCAGAGTCATGGCAATGCCTGGTCCTAAATTGAATCAGGTGTGTAAGAGTGGAGTGGGAACCAAAATGTGCAGGACAAGGAGTACATGAGGACTGGGTTGGGAAACACTGGTATAGGATACACTTGCATTTGGGTTATTATTGCATTAATGATTTAATTGCAACTGGTAATTACTACATTTTATAAAGATATGTTGAGGTCTTATTACTCAAGGACTGGGACTGTAGAAAAAGGATGGAAACGGGACTGTACTGAGATCTGCCGTTTCACCTGTTGCGTCGACCCCATCGCATTCCAATCTGGACGGGAAATCCTGCGTGCTGTTCATGGTCACCGAGGGCTTTGTGATTTTTTTTTTGTGATTGCATAATTGTTTTCTGACTTCCCACCTTTCTCTTGAATATTTTGCTTTAATTTCATTTCCCAGCCGAGAGAGCTTCTTTTCAATCTTCTGGGTTTTGCGAGAAGTTTGGCCAAAGTTTGGCCGTCGCTCACGAGTAACTTTGTGGCGATGCAGGGGTGCCATTAGAGATTCTCTTGAGGGCCCCTCCTCCCTAATCAACCCCCTCCTCTTAACACACACATCAACACACACACACACACACACACACACACACACACAGGCACACACAGCCTGTGGCATTCGCTTAACGCTAATTTGGCCGGTGGCGACCTCTGTGATTGGGTCATTAGTTGCCTCCTCGTATCCTGTCAGAGGTTTCATTTCCTCTGCCCTCTGCGGGTTAATGAGGTGTGCACAGTAGTAGTGGTGTGTGTGTGTGTGTGTGTGTGTGTGTGTATGTGTGTGTGTGTGTGTGTGTGTGGTGCTGGTGGGGGGTTTAGGGTGGTCAGGCCTAATTCATCCTGCCATTGTTGGATTCCGCTGCGGTCTCATTAGCATGGCGGGAGGAGCCCGCCTTGCCAAAAAGCAGGGGAAGCTCCCCCTTTTAAAAACAGTACAAACCGCAGAGAGAATACATAATTCACGGGGGCCAATTACACACAAAACGTCGAAACGGCCATGGGACCAAAATAAAACGAACAAAAAACAAGCGTTTAAGGAAGCGGAGGGAGGGAAGTAGTGCAAGGTGATGAAGAAGTCACCCTGGAATGAATGACCGAAGATATAATTTTTAGTCTTTCAAGCTGTGTGTGTGTGTGTGTGTGTGTTCTTGTGTGTGTGTGTCTGTGTGTGTGTGTGTGTGTGTGTGTGGAGGGAGGTGGGGTGTGGGTCAGTGGGGACGGGGTCTGTCGCCCCCTCCCCCCAAAAAATAAGGTTTCAATCACGACAAAGCGAGCATTTGACATTCGCCACGGAGAGAAAAAGAATTGGTGAGCCCTGCCAAAAAAAGCCGCTCCAGATGCTATCCACTCTCAGGGGGAGGATGGAAAATATTCCCCTACACACAGACAGACACACACACACACACACAATTGCATAAAACAAAATAAAAATAATAATCACAATCTTACCTTTATGGAGGATTAGCCTGTCATCGTTTAAATGTGGAGCCGGTGACTGGTAATGGGCTGTAATTATATGTGATTATGCCAAAATATCCCTGGGCAACGAGGACCCATCACCGTAACGCCATTACGCTACACAAGCATCGCGGCGGGCTGCTGTTTTGTTCTTGTTGTTGCAGTTCGGTTTCGTTTGGGGGCTGGGGGAGTAGGGGTGGGGGAGCTGGGGGTGGGCTGTTAAAAATACTTTGCCGCGCGGTTTGCGCGTGAGAGACTCGCGACCGGCGTGAATACCGATCCCCATAGTCTCGTCGGCCCTCTTTCGGCATGTGACAGGGCACTCGCGTGCTGCTCTCTTTGGATAATTGCTCTCATTTAAATATTAACGTGATTCCCTTGTCTACCCAAGTGGTGGGCCACGCCAGTGTGCCTTCGCATGCAGATGGCATCAGACCGAAAACAAAGATCAAAGACGGGGGAGAAATCCCATTTGTTCCGCTCCCAGTGTAGCGCCGGGGCTTTAGCAGAAGCTGCCTGCATGATTTCTGGGCTGAGGAAGAGAAAGTGAGAGCGCTTCGCGCCCGGCCCAGATGGCGACAACCGATATCTAGCCAGCAAAAGATTGAGAGCATGCACTGTTTTCACTTGCTGGGATGTGGTGTGCGTCTTTCGTCCGTGTTGTTCCATCTCTCTCTCTCTCTCTCTCTCGCTCTCTCTCTCTCTCTCTCTCTCTCTCGCTCTCTCTCTCTATCCTTTTCTCTCTCTCTCTCTCTCTCTCTCTCTCTCTCTCCCACTCTCTCTCCCTCTCTCCCTCTCTCTCTCTCTCTCTCCCTCTCTCTCTCTCTCTCTCCCCATCTCTCGCTTGCTTTTCCCAACATTTGAGCCGGTGCCTGCAGCCGCTGAGTGCTTCTCTGTTTCCCGCCGAGCGGCAGAACAGAGTATAACGATCGGACTATCAGAGTACGTTGGAAGTGGTAATTATTGAAGTGCTGTAAAGAAAACACATTGCGCTGTGTGTGTGCAGGGGGGGGGGGGGGGGGGGGGGGGTGGTACAGCGCAACGTGTTTTCAGGGAATTATAACCGGAAAAGACCCTGGCCTCTTCAACCCCATTTAATTCCATGAAAACAAATTGATAATTGCTTTACATGAAGCCCGAACAGATGATGCACTTACATTAGGGGAGCAATTATGTCATCATAATAAACAAAACAAAAAGTTCATATATATTCAGTATTTAAAATTACAGAACCTTTTTTAAATGCATTCTTAAACATTTTAACCGTGAGGTTGTAAAATTACCGTAATTTAATAAAAAAATGAATGAATTATGAATTATGTAATTAAAATGTATTATTTAATGTGGTGTTTGAACTCCACTTGCAGACTAACTTTGTCCTGTTTTTAGCCAAGTTAAAGAGATTTCCTGTCACATACATATACCTACGGTCATACATGCAGTGAAATTGACACCCGGTGATTACCCACAGTAAGCTCTATTAGCTCTTAAAATACAAAAAATACTAAAATGTGTGTAATGGACACAAGGTGTGCGCGTAGGCGGCCGCAATCGGCAGCGCCACAATCGCGATTCTGGGTTCTATAATTATATAATCTAAATAATCTAAATAATCATAGAATAAATTGCCTGTGTTGTATTAAATATACATTTAAATCCTCCTAAATTAAACCTACCTTTACTTAACTCCAGCAAGCAGATGTTGGTGTGTGTGTGTGTGTGTGTGTGTGTGTGTGTGTGTGTGTGTCCATCGGTGAGTGTACAGGACTTATCCCAATTGTATCACCAAATACAACATTCAAATTTTGAATAATTAGTAACAGTTTTAACCACATAACTTGCATGTTTATACAAAACTAAGATGATTTCAAAAGTCAAAAGCTATGTTTTTCCTTTAAGCATCGGTAAGTCACTGCATGAACGTACGTATTGTAAAGTCAACAGCAGACATGGTTATGGGTGTAGCCTGGAATTATACAACGGTTAATAACAGTTGTATTCAGATCAATCCCTGATAAAAAATATATATAACAATTAAGAACTGTTAAAATAAAAAGTGTAATGTCTTCAATGAAGTCAAGGAGTCATGCTGATGCAGCAGAAGCCTTATTGTTATTAATGGGATAGAGTCGTCCAAGTAGTAGTGTCATCTGCTTACACTGGAAACAAATTGGTTAAAAAAACAACCAAACACCGATGACGTCCCGTCTATGAATTGTGTGGTATATTGTGGCAAACAACAATAGTAACAGAGCAAAGAAAAAATGCATCTTCATCTCCTGTGAGATCTGGATGGTATTGCTCTCCACTGTCATGGTTTTGCTCTCTGCTCCCGTTCCGGTAGCTCATTTATCGCCTTTTTTCCCTTTCCTCCCATTTCTTGCATTTTTGTTTTCCCCGGTCTCTAAAAAGCTTAGGCAAAGGTTTCAGGATCTGCACTTCGTTTCGCACATTATCTGCTCATGCTGTCCATCAAGTTGTCTCAAAAGGAACGCATTCCTTTATTTAATTGCTCTGTGATGTTCATTATATGTTAATAAAACATTAATTAAGCACTATATTACCGTGCTGTCTATTGTACAAGTAAACATGTCGCTAATTACATGGCTCCGGGGTCAACAATGTTGCTGTAGAAGGGGAACAGGGTTCCCAAAGACGTGGACGGCGTAATTATCCTTCGTAAATTTGTGTTTTACTCTTCATAGCTTGTTATAACTTTTATAGCGTGGTAACCAGCTATGAACACACACATACTGTATATATGTTTGTGTGTATATATATATATATATAATCCAACACAGGGAGGGAAGAACACACCGCTGTTAATTTACATTATCTTTGCATCAATTGAACGCCACGGAAATTAATGTTATACATCGCCTCCGTCAGTGCAACCGCGGAGGAGATGAGCAAAGCCGAGGTGTGAAATGAAGAGATGCGCTTTTGTCTTGCCACGACGCAAACGAAATGTCAGCATCGCAAAGGTAGCCTTTTTTAAATTTCCCCGAGATTTAGGTGTGAAAGGAGAAGAAAAGGAGGTAAAAAAACAAAAAATCTAGATCCATAAGAATAACTTGTAAGACTCGTGCTGCCTCGCTTTCCGCAACATGTCCCTGTAATGGCTCTAAGAATAGCTGCCATCCTGTCAGGGCGAATATGCTCATGAATATGCATGTTTTTTATTTATTGTTTTACTGCAATTAACATCTTATGAAAAATAAAATGAAATGAAATAAATAAATAAATCGAAAATGTTCCATTTTCTTCTGTCACCGCAGCTGATTTCCCAAGATATCATAAACCGTAAACGTGTATGAATATGAATGCTTTTAGAGGTGAGATAACACTTGTGGCTCCACATCCTCACACTCTATCCCCCTCTACCCTCAGCGCAGAACCACACCCACCGTAACGCCTGAGACGGTCTTGAACCCAACAGCACGACCACGGAGACCATCAAGTAGACCTAACAGCTCTTTCTGGGGCTCTGGCAGAAGACAGGGACATAGACAGGCGTGGAGGTCAATCCAGGAAATGAGTCCGTAAGGCCAACAATCCGCCAGGGGCTTGTGAAGGGTTAATCCAGAAGCCAGAAGGCGGGAACACGGTCAGAACCAGGCAGGCAAGGACACAGATAAAGACAGTGGAAAGCTGGGTGGAAGGTACTAGACAACATGGCCCCATGTGGGTGAATAGGACCGGTATACATTGCGTTCCAAATTATTATGTAGATTGGATTTAAGCATTATAAACATTTAATTTTTTGTTTTTCAATTAAACTCATGGATGTTATTGTGTCTCAGGGCTCTTTAGATCATTGAAATCAGGAATTAAAGGAAAAACTACTTTAGAAGGACGTTCCACATTATTAAGCAGGCCACAGGTTTCAAGCAATATGGGAAAGAAAAAGGATCTCTGCTGCCAAAAAGCCTCAAATAGTGCAATGCCTTTGGCAAGGTATGAAACATTAGATATTTCACAAAAACTTAAGCGTGATCATCGTACTGTGAAGAGATTTGTGGCTGATTCAGAACACAGACGGTTCATGCAGATAAAGGCATAATGAGGAAGGTTTCTGCCAGACAAATTCATGGGATTAAGAGAGCAGCTGCTAAAATGCCATTACAAAGCAGCAAACAGGCATTTGAAGCTGCTGTGAACCTCAAGGTGTAGGAGCCTCCAGAGGCTTGCAGTTGTGCATAAACCTACTATTGGCCCCCCCTAACCAATGCTCACGAGCAGAAACGGTTGCAGTGGGCCCAGAAATACATGAAGACTCATTTTCAAACAGTCTTGTTTACTGATGAGTGCCGTGCAACCCTGGATGGTCCAGGTGGATGGAGTAGTGGATGGTTGGTGGATGGCCACCATGTCCCAACAAGGCTGCCACGTCAGCAAGGAGGTGGCGGAGTCATGTTTTGGGCCGGAATCATGAGAAGAGAGCTGGTAGGCCCCTTTATGGCCCCTGAAGGTGAAAATGACCTTGTCAAAGTACATAGAGTTTCTGACTGACCACTTTCTTCCATGGTACAAAAAGAAGAACCGTGCCTTCCTTAGCAAAATCATCTTCATGCATGACAATGCACCATCTCACACTGCAAAGAATACCTCTGTGTCATTGGCTGCTATGGGCATAAAGGAGAGAAACTCATGGTGTGGCCCCCGTCCTCCCCTGACCTCAACCCTATTGAGAACCTTTGGAGCATCCTCAAGCAAAATATCTATGAGTGTGGGAGGCAGTTGGCATCAAAACAGCAGCTCTGGGAGGCTATTCTGACATCCTGCAAAGAAATTCAAGCAGTAACTCTCCAAAAACTCACAAGTTCAATGGATGCAAGAATTGTGAAGGTGATATCAAAGAAGGGTCCTATGTTAACATGTAACTTGACCTGTTAAGATGTTTTTGATTGAAATAGTATTTTATTTCAGTAAATATGACCTCCTAATGCTGCAAATTCAACAAATGACCATTTTCAGTTCTTTACAACCTATAAAATGTTTTGAAACTTTGTTGTGCATAATCATTTGGAACAGTGCATTTAGAGTTTTTTATTTTTGAAAAAAAAACTTTTATCATTGTGAGGTTTGTTCAATAACATTCAAATTATGCCCTAACGGCTGATGACTTGAAAATTATACTAACTGTCATTTGCATCGACTATTTACGAAAATCAGAGAAAAATATAATTTGCATAATAAATTGGAACGCATATAGACAGGCATAGACAGACATGTTATCACAATGCTATGATGTCACAGTGCCGACTTGGCGGAGTTTGGGAGGGGCAGAAATGACCGGAGAAATAAGCAGAATAAGTGACGGAATAACACATAGCAACCTAAGTTGTGACACACACACACTGGCAAAACGCCGGCGAATATGACAAATTATCCTTTCAGTATGTGTGGCATTGAACAAGATGTAGCTACACACAAGGCACTTGTGTGTAGCTACGTCCAAAACGACTAACTAGCCATTCTTGGCAATTTAGTTACATCAAAATCATCATTAAACCATGCAGAAAGCAATACCAAAGACTCACTCGGATACGTATCCATACTCCCGAGAGACATTTAATTAATAATATTATTGTTAATTGGCCGGTGTCGACAGTTTTTCTCCTTCTCCAAACTCGACAAACTATTTGTGTCTGCTAGACAGATTAACTCATTTAGTCCTTTATCTGGCCGCCTGCGCTCCCACTTCCAGTGATGTCACACAAAGCCGGGATGAATCATTTTAATTAGGCCTGCCAAACAACAAATGCCCCTCCCGTTTAACGCGTTCGTCATACTAATCTGTCAACACACACACACACACAAATAGAACCCCCCCCCCCACACACACACACACACACACACACACACGCACCCAGATCTGATCCCAGGGTAGCAGGAAGCTCACTGTAAACAGCCTGTGCTACTTTCTGTGAAGAGCGTCTTCACAACCCTGTACCCAAAGATACATAGAGGAATACACGTGAATACATAGTCACATACACTCCACATGATTATACATACATACACATACAAACATACATACCTAAAAAACATACACATACATTCATACATTCATACATTCATACATACATACAGTACATACGTACATACTGACTGTACATGTACATGTTGGTTCCTATTATGTGATATGCCACGGCCACCACCACACCCACTTTTGGCCAATCAGTGAGAAATGTAAGTTTGCCATTCCTTCGCTCATGACGAAGACGTCAGTGTGGTGGCAAACCGGTTCCCGAAGATAAGCGCCCGGCCAACAAGAGTCAGAGGAGTCGGTTTGGCTCTGTGTTATGAATGGAGTTCTGACAAATATATAAGTGAAATTCCGTCAATGATTTAGTGTGGGGGAATGTTGAAAGTGGAAATCAGTCAGATTCAATCTGAGTTGCGCTTGAGCGACTCCAAACACCCAAGTCATTTGAAGGTCTGCAAGTGTTGCGTCGCTACAACAGGGGTGAGGGGGAAAAAGGACCTACATTTGTGTTGAGGGAACATAGACATTATCCCTTATCAATTTATTAAGATGATACTAATGCCTTACTGTATGTCTCCTGTCTTATAGCAATATTACAACTCCATCCATGGAAAACAGATGCGAAAGGACCAAACTGCAACCAGACAAACACACTGAAGACGACGACGACAACAAGAACATCAGCGACAACAAGAACATCAACGATATCAACAACATCAACATCAACAACATCAACAAAAACAAAAACGACAACAACAACATGCTGCGGCAGAGACTGATATTGTCACTGAGAGGAGACACACACACACACACACACACACACTTTGTGTGTGTCTGTGTGGAGGACGCAGGACTTCCGCCAATATTTATCCTTTTTTCGTCCCGTTTGCTCAAACTGACCTTTGCCGCGGGCCAAACATCTGAAAGCGCGCTGGCGTGGTTGGTGCTCAGTTGCATTCTTTGCTTTCCTTTGGAGGAGGGAGTGGGGCCCATCATTGGATGTACCACTCTCTCTCTCTCTCTCTCTCTCTCTCTCTCTCTCTCTAGAGGGATGGTCCATAGCCCGAGGAAGGGCGGAAGGGGGATGGAGGGAGGCGTGGGGCGGGGGGTTGGAGTTGACTCTCTCTAGACTCTATGCGAAGGTCAGAGAGCGGTCTGTTGTGCTGCCCCGGGGCCCGGCATCAGAAGGTCACACAAAACATGATGGAGGGAGAGAGAGAGAGAGAGAGAGAGAGAGAGAGAGAGAGAGCGAGAGAGAGAGCGAGAGAGAGAGAGAGAGAGAGAGAGGAGTTCCGAAAAAAAACAAGACACCAGGACACCTACAGGGCTGAGTGGCTTCTTGAGTCGTTCAGGGTCATTTGCCGATAATTATCAGTAACTAGAAGGAAATGATAACTGATGGAGGGAAGGCAGGAGCAGGAGGAAAAGGAGGAGGGAAGTCTTCTCGGTCTCCCCTGCGGACAATATTATAATTGGACTTTTGGAAGCCGGGGATGATATGTAAACGCCTCGGCGAGACTGCGACGAAAGACGCCTTTCGAAGAGGAGGAAGATGAAACCGCTCTTCTTCTCCTCCTCCTCCTCCGATGTCCGGCACTTATCCTCTCCCCCCGAAAAAAACCCCCAAGATTTTTGAAAAGGCAGGATTGATTATGCCTCGCCTCGTGGCCTACTTTACTAGCTGTTGTTTTTTTGCCGTTCATCATCTCAGTCTTGGGGGAGCTGGAGCGGGTCCTTGGGGGGGAGGGAGGGGAGTCTCCCCCACGCCCCCGAGGGAAGGGAAGAGAGGGGGGTGTCCCACCTGACTCTCAGAAACACACAACTCCCAGGGGAGGGGAGGCAGCGTTATTAAGGCCACCGCGCAAACTCCGACACACCACACACTCACTTGAATTTTGGAGTTTTCAGTCTTCGAAACATGCGTAAAGATCCTCTTCCTTCAAGGTGTTAAATTAGTTTAATATTTATCACTTTGATATTATTAGGTGCACTTTTGTTCGTTTGCTTGTTCCTATTTTTTTTATGTATAAATATTAGATTTTGAGTTGCATGTTGTGTATGAACGGTGCGGATATTATAATATAATAAAAAAAAATCATATGATTATTATTATTATTATTGTTATTGTTATTGTTATTGTTATTGTTATTATTATTATTTGTTCCTGTTTCGAAGGTAGAAAAAAATCAAGGATATTTTGAACTACAACTTTTTCAAAGTTTCATGTTCTATTTTTTTTTCTTTTTCAATTTTAATTTTAACACTGTAATAACTTTAATAACTAAGTCAGTACATAGCAATAATATATGCACATCACAGCTTAGATGTTCATCTTAAATGCTTTGAATCACATTTTGTATTTTCTGTACATTTGTATATATTTCTGTTCTGTATTTTTGCCAAAATCTGTATACTTTACTCACTTCATTTTTCTATTAATTTATTCATTTATTTATTTGTATTTACTTTTTATTATTATTTATTTTACTTGAATAAAAATTGATCTGATTCTGTTTCTAAATCTGATTACTAAATAAAATCATAAATTCAATCCACTGACCAATGTAAGTGCGGCTTTGATAAATAAATAAATAAATAAATAAATAAATAAATAAATAAATGTATATAGAAATAAATACATATAGAGTTTTAGGTATTTTATTTTTAGGGCTTTTACGTACCACCGCAAGCCATCCAATTGGCTCGTAACAGGAAGCCGCTTTGAAGAAAAACGGAACGTGATTGGCTAAAGACACAGCAATCTTATTTGCTCTCGGCCGTAAACCACATCCCACAATTCAAGGGAATGTTAAAGGGAATAGCCAGTTAGAGCCGAGAACTGCCCTCAACTGGTGCAAGAGGCTCCAAATGGTCAAGCTGCAGCTACTCAATTTATTCATCTGGTGTGATATACACACTATACCATTGATGAAATGTTTGGCTCTTTTTGGAAATTTCGGCTCTTTACGAGTGACTCAGTAAAATTTGTAAAATTTTCAGACTCATTTGATTCAGTTGGCGTAAAGAGAGACATCATAGTCGGTTCGACTCTGAGTGAATCATTTGAATTATGCCAAATGCCTTCGCCCTTTCTGCGCATAAATTGAATCCTCAGTAATTATTTCTGTCCGAGTCTCAGTTTGCCCTGTGTTTCCGGCTGCAACAAAATGACTCATGAGTCATTTGAAAGATTAGTTTGCTACCATACATGGTCGATGCTACGATAGATGAAGAATCTTTAATTATCACACAACACACCACTCTACAACACATGCACATGCTTTGGATGGTGGCCAGGGAAATGTGGCCTCTGCATTTCTCCCATCCTGGCTTGTCCTTCCTCCGGGTGGGCAGCCAGGAGCAGTGGGCAGCATTCCTGGACGCGCCCGGGGACCTGGTACCCGGTGGCCATGTTTTTGGTGCGTGTCCTTACTGACGTTAGGTGGAGGAAACCCCATGTGAGCACGGGGGGAACATGCAAACTCCACACAGAAAGGCTCCTATTTGGGAGATAACCCACCCGGATTACTCACGGCGTGAGCTTTGTGAGGTGGAGAGTTAGAATTGGAGTTAATAAATAAAATAAAATAAAAGAAGGAGGAGAGTTAGGTGAGACGTGGTTTCCAAGTTGAATAGCTCTTTTCTATTTGTGCCACCTTTCTTTCCCCACATTTTCTTCCCCTCATTCTTTTGTTTTCCAGTGACTATGAGGGGGAACAAAACACGACGACTTCAAAGAAGGTTAATACACAGATTTTTGGCAACTCATAAAAGTCTTGCTCTCTTCGAAGTCTCTTTGTTTTAGGCGCAGACATCGAAAAGACATCAAAAACCAATTCAGTCTGAAATTTTCCATTGGGGTGCGGCTAATATTGGCCGTATATTGACAGAACAGCAACAAAATCTCATTGCGATTCTGGAATGATATGATGAAGGAATATTAAAGCACGTTTCCCAAAAAGTTCACTTCCTGCTTTCGCCTTTAAATTAGTTTTTTCCCCAGTGGACGATGCAGGTTTAATGTTTTGATTGAGGTAATAATAATAATAGATCGATAGATAGATAGATAGATAGATAGATAGATAATAGAGATAAAAATAAATTAACAATCATTTATGACAAATTATTTTATTTTAAATTTTATTTGATTTAAATTTCATTTTTATTTCATTAATAAAAACAATTTTAAAGTGGAGGGCTTTTACATGAATGGAGATCTGAATTTTTTGCCAAAAGAGGCAAAGGGGCAGAACGAGTACAAAGCTATTTCATAAAATCCACTTACCAGCTTGTATAAGGACTCAACAGCACTTTTGTTTATTTGTCTAAAAGCTATGGTGGTGACTAGGGGATAGATGTATTGCGACAGGGAAGTCCCCTAGAAAAGCATTAAAAAGCTCAGAAATGCATAATAAATTGGAATAGGCCTTTCAGAAAAAACAGCAAAATCCTGTTCATTCATTCAATAGTAAAGACCACCGAAGTGAAGACCCCCCCCCACACACACACACACCGGTTGGCCAGACCGAGAGTGTCCAAGACCAAGCTCGAGGAGTCATTTTATTCTACTGGTTTCACAGACAAATAAATAAATGAATAAGTAAAGTGAAGTAAAGTTAATTAATAATTAATGAATGAATGAATAAATGAAAGAAAGAATGAATATAAATGTCAATATGCGTATAAAAAATAAATACATGAATTAATATATTTATATATAAATATACAAATAAAAAATAGATGAATAGCTAAATGAATGATTTAAAATGTATTTTAAATGAACAAACGAAAGATGAACGAAAGAACGAACTCGCTTCTATCAACAAGGATTTCAAAAACAAACATTTTCTGGGAGTTTTGGACATGGCCCGGTCTTAAACCCTGAGAGTATTGTGTTCACTGACTTCAGAGTCTCGTGGGTGCTCAATGATGTCGAGTCTAAGACGAGAGAGAGTCCCAGTCCTTCCAAACGGGGACTGGAGACCCGAGTCGGTATCACAAATCGCGCCTATTAAAAGGATCGAAAACAACAAAATGACAAATAAACAAATACTATAAGCCAGCCAATCATATGCAATGGCAGTTTTCTTTGGAGACGGGGTGGGGGAGGAGTGGACAGGTGTCTGCTCATCCCAGTCTTTCCTATTTTTAAGACAATCATAAAGATTGCAAATCCCCCTGAATATTTAACGTGGGTTGGGGACGGAAGGGAGCTACGGCCATCTGGCTCATCCGTTGCCTCCCCCTCCCTCTCTCCATCTCTCACTCGCCCTCCTTCTCTCTCCCCCATGAAAGGAGGCTGGGACACACGGGAGGGCGGGAAGACGCCGTCGTTCCAGAAAGACAACAAACGCCGACAGTGCGATGGCCGTCCCATGTGCGCACACCTATTGTTAAATATTTAACACTTTCATATCTGTTAGTGCATCTGTTTTGTGGGTTTCTTCTGCTCACGATGTTCTGTCCAAAGAAACGTGGGAAGGAAAACAACAAATAAACAAAAAACAAAAGTGCCCAGGCGCCATGCTGGCGGTCGTGGCAGGTCAAACCATTTAGAAAAACTTTTACTATTTTAATTATTTTTTTGCTTATTTGTTTGTCAACCTGGGCATGGTGACTAAATTCGCTTGTGGTTTTGTTGGGAAGGAGACAAAACCGAAAAAAATCCATGAGACCACAAAAGCTATGATGATTTATTTCAAAGGGGTGTTGGACATATTGTCGTGAGAGGAGGGGTTGATATGCATCCAACAAGGGGTTAACTGGTATTCTGACAAATTCGACCTACTCCCTAACGACAGGTTCTTTAAGATCCCCGACAAATCACACAACCAGCAATAGGGGTCGTAGAAAAATACAGCTTTATTAATTAAAATAAAAGTTAATGAATGAACCTGAAGTGGCTGACATATGCATGGGGAACATTGACTGTATGAGGGGCATGAAGGGGTGTTCTGGCCCAGGGCCAGGGAATAAGCAAGGGGAGGCAGGCAAAGGCAAAGCAAGGCCGGTTGCCATGAATGTATTAAAGATAAAACAAAATGGTGGCTCGTGGGCCAAAGGCAAAAATCATATCCTCGCTGGCAAACAGGGGGAAGAGTCCGGCGTCTCTGCGCTTATGCGTGCTGCCGTCGTATCGTGGCCGGTGTGCTGCGCTCAGTGTCATTGTTGCCGGGTCTGGTCCCGTGTCCCTGGTCGGGATCGGACGAATTAGCGAGCCCCTCCGTTGATTAGCCCGATCCACAGCAGCTGAGCGGCCCCGGGATGGGAACCTGCACTGCCTGTCTGCAGCGGCGGCTTGACCACGCCCCCTTGGCCCACCACACACCTCCACCGTCGCACTTAGGCCAGGATGGCTTTTTGGCCGACAACGGATCCCTACCCGGAGCGGGAGAGGAAATCGGCTATGACCATCTGGGCTCCCGGCCTGTGGACCATCCAGAAGGGTTGGAGGGCCAGGTACCGGCAGGTGATCTAGGCATTGGTCTAGTGTCCTTCATACGCTGCAGCCATTGTAGCGGGGCGTGGTCCAAACAGAGGGTGAAGGCCCTTCCCAGGAGATAATAGCGGAGGGTGGTGACAGCCCACTTTATCGCCCGACATAAGTTCTTTACGGTGCGGTACCTCATTTCTCACTTTGCAAGCTTGTGGCTGAAGTACAGCACCGGCCGCTCCACACCCTTGACCTCCTGGTTCAGGATGGCCCCATACCCCCTGTCCGATGCGTCCGTCTGCAGACAGAAAGGAAGAGAGAAGTTAGGGGTATGCAGTACAGGCTCCCCATAGAGAGCTGCTTTTAATCTGACAAACGTCTGTACAGAAGCCGTACCTCGAGAAGCTTGTCGATGTGGGGCATCGGGTAGGCATCCAACTTTGACACCGCGTTCCCCTTCCAGCAATCTATGCAGAACTGCAACGACCAGGCTTACCCACTAGCACCATGGGGCTGGACCATTCACTCGTAAATTCCTCCATGTCCAGCATCTCCTCTAATTCCGCCTGCACAATTTTGCGTTTGTGTTCACACACACACACACACACACACACACACACACACACACACACACACACACACACACACACACACACACACACACACACACACACACACACACACACACACACACACACACACACACACACACACACACACACACACACACACACTTCAAAAATCAATGGTGCATTTAAGGGGTAAACAAGACTACGGGATTGTTGCTGGGCACCAGACCAATCTGTACCCTGCCTCCCCTGCGGCTACAGTGCACGGGTATCTTCCCCAAGGATAAAAAAAAAACAACAAAAAAACAATTACACAATATATATAATTACAAGTATATAAGAGATCCTAAAGAGTTTGTGAAATTAACCTTGAGTCTCACCCAGGGCCCTCCCTCTCCAACACCGGCGCGTAGTGGCTCAGATCGGTTCAATGAGATCCATGAAGTCCACGGAAGTTCCCATGAATCCGACAGCGATCCAGGAGCGAGATCAATCCGGCGTCCGGTCGGGTGTCTCCACAGCAGAAGAGGCGCAGCAGCTGAGTGGGACACTTGAAACACCACAGCAGCGATTCCCCGAAGCGATCAGATGGGTGGGCAGACAGGCGATCAGGCGATCGGACGGACAGGAGATCAGGTGGACAGGCAGACAGGTGGACAGGCGATCAGGTGAGCGGGCAATCAGGCGAATGGGCGATCAGATGAACGGATGGACAGGCGATCAGACAGACAGGTGATCAGGCGAACAGGTGATCAGACGGACAGGTGATCAGGCGAACAGGCAGACAGGTGGACAGGCGATCAGGTGAGCGGGCAATCAGGAAACAGCATCGGGTGGTGGCAGCATCAACCAGTGACTGGAGGGGCAACACAAAGAGTAAGTTAGTCACAATTCATACGCACATAGATTTACACAGGCAGCTCGGCTATGGTACGACCGTCGCTTTGAGGAGTAGTTAGAGCATGTTGTCTCCGGTGAAGTGACGATCGGCCCGCAGCGAGTGTCCTTCTCGGATGGAGTGAACCCAGCCTCCGGTAGAACGAGCCTCCTTTTATGGTTCTGGTGTCACCGCATATTTCCCGCCCAGCCGTCCTGTGTACATGCCCACCTACTGAACCCCTGCGGAGGTACACAAAATGAACCCACACTTCCATACATAGAGGCTAATCCCTGTATTCAGTTCAGTTTGTCATTGACATTCTTTCCCGCTATATTTCTTAACTTGTTTTTATATATATATATATATATATCCTGAAACTTTTCTTTCCTTTTGAGATATATAGAGGATACAGAATAAAATCGCAGACAAATTTCTAAAGTTTGTGAAACACGTTTGCTCCCCAATCGATTCATCAAATCTGTCCTTCCGGCGAATTCTGTAATGTGACTGATTTACACTCTTGCATTCTTCCGAAATAAATAATTTTGGTAGAATGAAATGACTCATCGATGGAATTTCACGATTCTTGTGAGAGTTCCATCCACAACCAAGTGCTGAACCAACTCTTCTGACTCTCATTACACCGACTGAATCAAACAAGTCTGAAAATTGAACAAGTCGTAAAGAGCCGAATCTCCAAAAGCAGCCAAACTTTATCACAAATTATGTCTTTAAACATGTGAATATACTTTCTTTAATTCCTTTTGTATATTCTGCTGTTTTTTGGGGCCGGGCTTTTTATTGTCTTTATTTTGAACATTTTTTGTATATTTTGCTTTTAAGCCGATTTTTTATTCGAAGTGCCTCTACAGCAATGCACCAATCTTCACTGCGACACATTCCTTGTAAGTGAAAATGCATGTGTTGGAATAAAGAGATTCTATTTCAATTGGTAGCCTGTATTCAGTTTGAGAGAGAGAGAGAGAGTGTGAGAGAGAGAGAGATAGAGAGAGAGAGAGAGATAGAGAGAGAGAGAGAGAGAGAGAGAGAGAGAGAGAGAGAGAGAGAGCTGAACAGGCAGAAAGAAAATTATTCAATCGTTATATACTGGCCTGTAAAAAGGATAGATTAAGGATTTTTTTTTTCCTGTTTTCATAAGAAAAGCAGGTTATGAGTTAAGCTCGACGACGGCTAAAAAAGATAAGAATTAAGAAAACCGGTTGTTCCAAAGGCGACTAATAATAACTAATAACTCAAAATAGAATCACTTGCGATCGCAACCTGGCGATCAGATGTTAAAAAGCGGCGTGGAGGAGTAGGATGTTAGATAAGAGAAAAGTAGTTAACCCCTCTGAAAAAATGCAGAACTAAATAGTAGAAGACAAAGTTCTATATTTTTCTCATTGTTGTATATTAGTGATATTAGACACTCGCAAACAATTTGTTCCGAGTGAACAAGTCCTTGAAATGACCCGGGACTCACTTTGGAAAGAGTGTTGTTAGGAGCAAATACATTTTTTCACATGAATTTTATCCTGACTCTCTCCTCTGACTCGTTACAGCAACTGAATCAAACAAATGGAGAGTCGGAAAACTGAACATCACTCGTGTGTGTTCCTGTATGATTTGGGTTTTAGAAATCATTGGTCTCTTTGACAAAAAGTCAAGTGCACCCTTCCCCCACCGCCCCGCCCCCCCCCCCCCCAACCAAAAAAACCCAAAGATTTAGAAATTTTTAAGTAATAACAAATAATAAAATAAATCTTCCATTTGGAATGGAAAACATAATATTATTATATGATAGTCTCCACAATGCATTTTGAAAAATAAATTGATTGAAAAATCACTTATTCACAAGGCTTATCACTTATTCCAGTGATAAGCCTCTAGAATGTGTTTTTAAATTCCTCTTCCTATGAAAATATACATGTACTTAATAAATATACTACATTTTCAGCCTTCCGCCGTTTTAATTTAGGGTATCTCTGTATTTTCTGTGACCACCAAATATCAAAGGGATTCAATCATTTTTTTATTGTTATCGCAAAAGGTTTGCGGATGTCACTCCTTCTGTGTCATCGAGTTTGGCCCGAGAACCAAAAAAGAAAAACCCTCGCCTCCATTCTCAGAACTCTCTCATTTTCTATTCATAATTAAAACGTCTCGGAGGACTCTTGCAGTGAACTGCCCTATTTCCGTATTCACAAGATAGGAGAAAGAAAAAAAAAAAAAAAAAAACATAATTATGGTTTGTTCTGTTGGGAGAAATCACTGTGGGTTTTTTTCCCCGTCCGTAAATGGTGTCTCCGTGTCCCCGTGGGGTTGGCGCTGTTCTAAAATTCAGAATGGGCTAATCATGGCATCGTCAGTGGTCAGGTCGGCTCAGATTCGGGACGCCGTTGTGACAGGTTGGGTTGTCACGGAAACCAAACAGTCTTGAGTCCCATCATGGGATTGGTGAGACGTTTTTTTTTTTTTGCCTACAGCGAGATTACAGCAGATGCAAAGAGGGTAAGGCGTTATGGATTCATATGTTTGTGTGTTTGAGAGAGAGACAGGGACAATACAATAGAGCAGTGGCTCTCAAACATTTTACATCGCGTACCACCTCAGAAAATAATAGGCTTTCCAAGTTCGACCACCGTTATGACCAACATTAAAATACCCCCCACCCACACACACTTGAACATTTTCAGGCTAATAATGAATACAAATAATGTTAAAAGTTGGCCAGCTTGTCGGTGACTATTGATTACTTACCAAGCCTAATGAGAAAGGCGTGCCTGCCTCTGTAAATACAGTCCTGTAAAGGCCAGGTCAATCGAGGGTAGCTTCAATCTCGGATCTGGCTCAGCATCCATTCTGCTTCTGTATTTTGTCTTGATGATGACGACAAGTGAAGAGAAGCCTTTCTCGCACAGATATGTGCTCGCAAATGGAAGGAAACGGCGCTCAGTCTTGTCCGAAAGTGCAGGGTATTCGCTGTGTTGCCGTGTCCAACAATGACTGTCTTCTGAAAGCAGACTTCAATGTTTCGTCGCACGACAATACTATTAAACTCTCCTGCTCACCAACAGTGACATCCTTGTGCATCTTAGAGGTTTCGATGCTGAATGGGTTTCTCATCCAGTTGTTGTTCGCTTCGGTCGTCACTGGGAATTATCCACGGAACCGTTGTCTGAGCGAGACAAGGTGCGCAACGATGTTGTCCCTGACCCCATCATCAATGGCCAAGTTGTTGTCAGACAGAAAACTCTCCAAAGCGGGGAAAGCTGAAAACGCACCTGCCTTGACTTTGATTTCAAACAACTCCATCTTTTTCAGAATGGTGTTGATTTTTTCCTGCACTTCAAAAACATTGATGGAGGGTCCCTGTAGTCCCACATTCAGTTAGTTCAACCGAGAGAATATTTCCGACGAGTATGCCATTCGACTGAGCCACACGGTATCTTCCAAAACATCTGATAAGAGCAACTTTTTGTCCTGTAAGAACACCTGGACCCCTCTGTGCAATTCGAAGAGCCTGGAAATCACTTTCCCCCTTGATAACCACCGTACTTCCGTAAGAAGCAAGAGTTGGACATGCTTGCTGCCCAGCTCATCGCAGAGCACGTGAAACAGATGAGAATTCATTGGTCGGGCCGAAATGATGTTAACAGTTTTCACAACCGAGTCCAGCACAGGCTTCAATTCTTCGGCCGTCTTCTTCACCACCAGGGCCTCGCGATGGATGCTGCAGTGTGTCCATCTCATCTCGGGTTGCGACCTGGCGATTTTGGGCTGCTATTCCGCTATGGACCTGTCATAGCCCTGGCGCCATCCCTGCAGACGCCAACATACTTTTTCCCCCAATCGAGTCCATAATCTTTGACGAATGCTCCAGAACAGGAAGTCCTCCTGAGCTGCACCACCATATTCATATCTGACAAAAAAAAGAACATTGGCCAAAACTGTAACATCAGTAGTCGCAGTTAGCTGGATAGAATAATAGCGATTACTTTTAACACCCTCAATCAGTATGTTTAACGTCATCTGCCATGGCCCCTATTATGCATGACAGTGTTGTTTGAAAGTGGCACCAAGTTGAAATGTTTGGCAGACTTCTCCCCACACATGATGTGTGTCATCTCTATGGCAAATGGTAAACACAGTGGTTCACCAATCGTGTTTGGCTTACTGGCTTTCGCTATGCGGAGGCTGCCACGATACGAGGCTTCCTGTGCTTTGGCTACAGGTGTGACACAAGCTTGAATCGTGGACTTGGACTGCTTCAGTTCATCATGTTTTCTTCAAAACAAAAAAAACTCAACTGGTTTATCTTTTAGCAGTCCATGTTTGATTGGAAGGGGCTGTTTGCTGTTTCCATTCATTGCTAAGAACATCACCACATGCCACACACTGAGGCCGAGGCTCTTATGTCCCACTCCAACTGAATCCAAATTTTAGGTAACTTGAGTCATATCTCTGTACTCTTTTGCGTTGTTTGCTGCTAGACTGTGCGTTCGGTTGACTTTCCACTTTGTTTTCAATAGGGCTGCTAGAAAAATTGTCCTCCTTATAGTTCCTAATAGTCCCTCTCCCTAACACTTCTCTTCCTAATAGTTCCTGTTTCGAGCCACGATTGCAGTGTCTTTGAACCAGTCATTTTACCTCCGCTTCTTTCCACTTTGCGTACATACGTCCGCTACGTGCGCGCCTTTCCTGTAAATATATTACAGGAAAGGGAAAACTTATTTTAAATACCATTTCAGTAATCTCATAGCTTAAATATTTTCATTCAAAATTTTGTCGAATTGAAATCGTATTATAGGTTTTGAATTAATGTATTTTATTTAAAAAATATATATACTTTGGAGATTCCTCCACGTACCACTGGAGGGAGCGCGCATACCACCAGTACCACGCAGACCACAGTTTGAGAACAGTTGCAATATATTAATATTCGGCCGTGAAACATTCTATTGTCATTGGTCATTCAAGTGGAAATCAGCGGTCAGTTATTTCTGAAGAACAACCTCTGTGCGTTAATGGTGACTGTTGTCATGTGCAAACATATATATCTATATATATTTATATATTTTATTCCCTTATGTAGTAAGTAGCCGTGTAATAAGTGGGATAATGTGCAGCCACCCAGGGATTATGGCACAATAACCCCTTCAGAGTGATGCAAGACCTGATCTCTTTTGGGTGTTAATTTGCAATAGTGACCGACTGGATGCGCATTATCCCATACATGACACTTTATCTACCTACCTCTCTGAACCCCATAAGGAATCGATAGCAGCTTGATCCCTGGCCTTATCATTACACAAACACGTCTCTTTTCCAGTTTCCCTCCTTGTGACAGTTCTTATGACAAGCCCAGAGATGTTTTAAACTAAGAGCCATTTGTTATCACAGCAGTGGAAACACACGGCTGTGATAACAAAAGCTGTGTCCTTGAGGAGAGTTCCCCCCACTTCGCCACGAGTTAACGCAACGTGCAATCCTACGTTTGGAGTGTTTGCCGATACTGTCAGTTGATGCCTCCCTCCTCACAAAGCCCCACCTGAAACCAGGTCTATTGACTGAGACATACTCCTGTTGCTTCTGCGCTGTCAGCGATCCGGATGTTTTCACCTGCCACAGAGCAGACCCCTCTCCCACCTCCCAAACCTGCACCTTCCTAGAATCTTACAGACTAGTTTTTGTTTGGTTACACAGTTAATACTCAACTCAGTATATACTGACTATGTTTGAATCAAAGGAGAGAGATAGTTATGTTTAGGTATAAGGCGGTATAAGGTTAGAGATGGTTAAGTTTAGATGTAATGTTAGAGAGGGTCAATTTTGGGTATAATGTTAGAAATTGTCAAGTTGAATTATTAGGTTAGAGATGGTTAAGTTTAAGGATTATCATAGAAACGGTTAAGTTAAGGTATGGGTTTGGTGTATGGTTGGATTAAATATATGCAAGGTTACCAAAGTAAAATGCATTCAAATGCCAGAAGATTCAGGGATTCCCCAAAGTATTAAATTGTTTGGAACGAACTTACATAGAAAATCTCATAATTGATGCGTTGTTGAGTATTAACAATTGACTACCCGCAATTAAATTGTTAGTGTGTAGGGTTAGGGCTACTGAGTTTTTGGAAAGAAACGCCCGCCGTCAGTGTCTGTCCAAATCCAATCCAGCCTATCCAGGACATTTTTACGCTCCCCGGCCCCTCCAAAAAAGCAATCTGTACAAGCTGAAAATTCAAAAATTCCATCCGTCTCGCTGCTCTGTGATAGAATTTAACCTCAGATTATGGACCGTGGAGGAAATTCCCTTTCCACCCGCCTCACCAGAATTTCATTCCTAGCAGTGCTGTATGCAGAGCGGTCACCTACAAAAAGAACATAAAGGCAAGAAAATCTACCCCATCAGATCACTAACTCTGTATTAGTATGCGTGGCCGATGCAGAAACGACATGCCACTGTTATCCTATGATCAGTTTTTCGAGGAACCTTGTTCAACTGCTGCAGTGTGTAACCAGAAAACATCAGAGAAGATGAATATTGCAAGTGAATATCAACCCAAGGAACAAGAAACCTTTCCATTCTTAATCAAAACAGATAGATGTATAGGAAGATGGCAAATGGGTGCATGACAAAATGACAGACGGACAGACAGAATACAGTTGATACGACGATAAAAGCAACACGATTTAAACAAAATATAAATAAAAGATTGACGCCTCACTACATTCTCTTTGACAAGAAGTATTCAACGTCTTGACATCTGAACGTATTCTCCATTAAGCCTCATTAATTTCAAATGGCACGGGGATAGGGGGAGTTGTTTCATTAACACTACGGTATATATACAGTATATATTAAAATTTTGAAAATATTCCATGAAAGAAAATTCGAGCAGAACCCAGTTATTTGCTGAGAGTAATATGTATCAAAGCACTGACCATGAATTATTCGAGTTGTCATATGTCTTTCTTTCAGGATAAGCCATCAGAAGAAACTCTGTAATTGTAAACAAAAGAATGGTGTGTGTGTGTGTGTGTGTGTGTGTGTGTGTGTCGAGAAGAAGGAGAGGGGGGGGAAATTAAAAAAAAAAAAATTTAAAAAGAAATCACAGAAAGACAAACATAAATTTCCCCACACACTTGATCAACCGCTCATCTTGACACAAGTCCACATTGGGAGGCGCTGCAACGCTACGCCGACAGAGTAGAGGTATAGAACAGGGAACTAGAGTAGAGGGAGGTAGATGCATAACAGAAGTACAGTAGAGTGGGTTAAAGGTAGTGAAAATAAGAGTAGAGGGAGTTAGGGGAGATTTAGTGAATGTGTGTCTAACTCTACCCTACCTCCCTCTACTCTATCTTCACTACCTTTAACCCACTCTACTGTACCTCTACTTTGCCTCTATGACCAAGTCCCCCATATCCAAGTCTCAAGTTATTTGGTCATTTTTGCTTGGGCAAGTCAAGGGTTTTATGTCAAGGCAAGTCGAGTCCTTAGTCAAGTCACTTTTTCCCCCAAGATACTGTGGTCTGGAACCTGCAGTATCCGGTCTTTATAAAGAGAAAAGACAAGGTATAAGTACCTGTCCAATAATGATATTATTGGTCAATGTATCTAACCTGTTCAAACGGTATGACAATGAATTTAATTTGTATTATAATTATTGATATTCAGTGAAATAAGTCAAACAAAAACAAATAACTTTATTAAAGCTTATTTCTTAATTTATTCTCAATCAAAAAAAAAAATGTATATATCCCTTTTAAACACTGAAATACTGACAGCCGGACTTTGACAACATCAAACTTTGTGACATTCCGCCCCTGTCAATCTTTCTGCCTGTTTGCAGAACAAAGACTTCAACAGGTTCGCAAGTAGATTTGATGTAATTTTTGAATGTGAAAGTGATGACTCTTGGCACAGTCGAGGCCGTCATGATGATCTGATCATACTGTGTGTGTGTGTGTGTGTAACCAGCAGGAGGGTAACGAGTGCTTCCGGTTGAAAAAAAACATCAGGTAGCAAGAGCTTGACTGACAAGGGCGTCATCCAATCATGACAATCCGAGTGTGTGCTTTCATATCGGGTAACGTACAAGTGTTCGAACATTGATAACGTTGAACATTTTAATAATATTTTATACGAGGGCTGCGCAATATGAAGATATACAGTCGATAAATTTTTAGAGCCTGACCGATGCCAGATTTTTGGGTCCGATGCTGATCCCGATTTTGGAGAGTCCTTGAATATGAATAATTGAAAACATTGAACATATAACCAAACAATTAAATACAAATAAACACACAACAATATAGATGAACAATTCACATGATATCGAATTGAACAATTCCCCCCGAATTCCAGTGAACGCATCATCCGAGGTTCCCATGAACCCAGCATGGCTTACTGCTTGGAGAGCTGTGTCTAAACGAGAGTGTTAACAAACATGGATGGATTTATAATGCCTTGTCGGACTTCTGCAGCACAGTGGTCAGAAAAGTCAAATAATGACTGATGTCGATCAGGCCTTCATACCGTTTCGATCACCATGTCACAAATCAGTGGCCGAACTGCTTTACAGAAATTGGTGCCGTCATTTGGAGTTAACGTGTTTTACGTTATCTGCACTCGGGAGCGAAAGTGAACAGAGCATGGAGCTCGCGGACCCGGGAGCTTAACACGGAAGAGCAAGAAAACCCTCCCTCGTTTACAACTTTCTGAATACCAATTTGTGTTTGTTAAGGAAGTGTAAAATTGCACGATGGCAACATTCATGGATTACTACAACATTTGTCCCTCTGCTATGCCGCAACATTATGAGGTGAGGGGGACTATTGAGCCAAACAAAAGCACCTTTGTTTGCCGACCGCATTCTAGTTCAAGGTTACAGTGAATGAAAGTGAACACAAACGAGTCATTTGAGTCATAGTGTCTCAAGGCACCAGTCTTTAACTTCCAAGTCAAGTCTCAAGTCATTCATTGTCTGTCGTCAAGTTGCAAGTCATTAAAACAGTGACTTGAGTCGACTCAAGTCCAAGTCATTAGGATTGGAGTCCACATCTCTGGTTAGTGAGGGTGGGGGTCAGAATAGTGGCGGTGGGGTGGGGGTCAATCCATATCTCGGTACTCCGGACGACCGTATTATTACCAACACTTGTCCTTCACGCACGCACACACACACACACACACACACCTCAAAGAAACAAACACTCGCAGGCTGCGTGTACGTGTGTTAGGGCGTGCGTGCGACTGCAATAAAAAAAACTAAAAAAAAACGCAGCAGCTGTGCAAAATGTCAGGGTGGCCTTTTGTCAGACACACAGACTTGCCACGATCCAAATGTTATCGTTTGTCCTCTGGTGGATAAGAAGAAAGAGGGTGAGGGAGAGAGAGCGAGAAATTACATGACTGGAGGGATGGCGGCAGAACGGAAGAGCCATTGTGAGGAGGGGGGAGACGGCCGGTCTGAGTGAGAGGCTGCAATGACAGGGAGATAGAGTAAAGACTAAATAAATCTATTCTTAATTATGTCACATTTCTCTCATCAGTTCACTGTAGGCTAGAGTTAGAGTAGAGGGAGGTAGAGAACCACTGAAGTGGGGTAAGTCTATGTAGCACATTTCAAGAGGAGAAACATCACAAAGTGCTACAGAGGCAATAAGCAGACACATGCAACACAATAAAGCTAGATATAAATAGAAAATTACACAAAGGAGGTTTCAAACAAATGTCTTAAGCGGCATTTAAGAAACTCTTAACAGCATATCTTACAACCTTTTGATTCTCTAGGGGAACACAGGAAGTCACAAACACCAGTTTAACCCAAACCTTTGCAAATCTGGAGCCAAAACAGCAAGAAAAATACAGCTGAAACACTTTGAGTGCCGCAACTGCTAACATTTATGTACAGAAAAATGGGTAACAGAGATACAAAATAAAAAAAAATGTAAAAAATGGAAGCAAAGGCATCAAGGTCTCCAAGGCCAAAACAATAAACAAAAAAAAAAACCTCTAAGTAGAAATTAAACCGCTCAATCGCTCAAATAAAAGAATACTAAGCTCCCTAAATACTCACGAACAACAAAAACAGGGGGAGCAAAATAAATGGCAGAGAACCTCTACAAGGCTTGTTTAAGGTTACAACGAATAGTGCAAAGACACATCTACCAACAAATCAGTAAAGCACACAGGATGAGGTAAACAACACTATCAAAAACAACGCATTTAAACATCAGCTACATGCTCACCAGCACAGAAAAGAGCTCAGAGGCCAAAGTCCAGGATCACTGGTTCTGGGAGTTGATATACAGCTCCACTGATGATCCAATGAAGTTCAGGCGTGGGTGACACTAGCACTCAGAGAGGGGTGTAACAGACCTGAAACACAGTGGAAGAGACAGCTCTCTTCTAACAAGAGGCCAGAGAAAAGTCAGTGGACGTAATGGAGCTTAAGTCCAAAAAAAGGGAGCTCCAAAGTTTCAGGGCCACAACCTCAGAAAACACAGTATCCTTTAGTTTTAAGCCTAGATCGAGGAACAGCCAGCAAACCCTGATCAGAGGACTTAAGAGACCTGAGAGACCTGCTGGTATCGAATGTAGGCAGGTGCCTGACAATGCAGAGCTTTATAGTTGATGACAAGAACTTTGAATTGTATTTTGAATTTGATGGGGAGCCAGCAAAGAGCAATCAGAATCGGTGTCACATGAGAACTTTTGGAGGACCTGGTCCAGAGTTTAGCAGCAGCATTTTGGACAATTTGTAAGCAATCCAGGGATGATTTGCTTACGCAGATGAAAAGGGACTCACAGTATTCAAGACGGGACACTATAAAAGCATTAACATTTAGATCTCTGCTTGAGACACAATGGGCCTGAACTTTGCAAGGAGTAGGGGAAGAGTGATAGCAGAGTAGTGGTAGAGAAAAGGTAGAGCATGACATAGGTAGAGTAGCGTGAGGTAGAGTAGTGTGAGAGAGAGTAGAGGGAGTAGAGTAGAGGCAGAGTAGGGGGAGGAAAAGTTAATAGCGGTAGAGTAAGTCAAGGGGGGTTGAGTAGTGGTAGGGTTGAAGTAGAGTGGAGGTAGTAAACAGCTAAAGTGGAGTTGAGGGAGTGTCTCTTCTCAGTGCATTTTCCCTAATCTCCCAGTATTTATATTAGTTCCATAGTTTATTTTCATCTGGTTGTTTCCTCATGCCATGTCACGTCCAGGAGTCGTTGGCAGTGGGTATTATTTGATCCTCTTCATCTCTAGCTGGAGCTGGCTTCTTCTTTCTGAGAAAGGACAAGTCAGTGCGACCCTGCATTGACTACCTTGGTCTGAACAAGATAACGGTGAAGAACAGGGACCTCCTTCCACTCATATCTTCTGCTTTCGAACTCCTGCAGGGGGCAACGATCTTCACCAAGCTGGATCTCCAGAAGGCTTGTCATCTGGTCAGCGTCAAGGAGGGAGACAAATGGAATACGGCTTTCAGCACCCCCAAGGGACATTATGAGTACCTGGTCATGCGCTTTGGTCTCACCAATGCTCCCGCAGTCTTCCAGGCCATGGTGAATGATGTTCTAAGTAGGAGCATGTCCGCCATGTTCTCCAGAGGCTTCTGGAGAACAAGCTGTTCACAACGGCCGAGAAGTGCAAATTCCTTGCTGAAGGAAACATGCAGATGGACCCAGGCCAGGTTCTGTTTTTTTGCAAGCCGATGCACACTGTCAAGTTCTACAGTGGTGGCACTCCTTCCAGTTAGCTTGCCATCCAGTGGTACCCAGGACTTTTAACCTTCTCCAACAACATTGCTGGTGGGAATCCATGGATCGGGACACTCCGTGATCCTTCCAGATCTCAGTATTGATATTTGTTTTCCTATTTTATTTGCATCTGGTCATTTTCTCATGCCATGCCACTAACCTCCATGCCATTTCAAACCCACCCACTCCTTTTTGCTTTGCTGTCACTCCCTTCCATTCACCTGGTTTACCCTGCCTGCAGCTCATTCCCTTATTCGTCCCTCAGTATAAATACCAGTTCACTTCCCTTAGTTCTCTGCAAGATTATCTCTTACATTATGCTGAGCTTTCTTCCACTACTACCTGTTTCCTGTTCCTTCTGTCCTCGACCCTTGCCTGGCTTTTTTGGAATAAACCTTGTGGTCTTTGTCTTCTTACCTGATTCAGGTAGGTTCGCATCCATTCTGAGTAAGTAAGTGTAACAGGGAGGTAGAGTAGAGGCAGAATAAATTGAGTAAGAGTAGAGGGAGGTAAAGAAGAGGGAGAGTAGAGGTAAAGTGAAGATAGAGAAGAGGGAGGATGAGGTGGGGTAGAGTTGAGAAGAGGTAGGGGGAGGTAGCGTAGAGGGTAGTTGAGCAGAGGAATAGAGCAGGTAGAGTAGAGTGAGGTGGAGTAAAGGGAGCTTAAGTAGAGATAGATAGAGTAGAGGGAGGAAGAGTAGTAGTAGTAGTAGTTTGACCCAGTCGCACTATCGACTCTGGTAAATCACGGTTCAGAACTCAAAGTTTATCTCTGTTTATCTCCTTTGAGTGGGATTGAGAGCTTGTTGCATCATGGCGCTTTGTCTTCATCTCCGTGTCTGTTGTGTCTTTTGATCGTCTGTCGTGTCTTTATTTCAACTTGTTTATGGAACTTTGGTCGACACTAGTTTGTTCAAACGTGCTTGATAAATGCGGTCGACCCGACTTGACTCGAGGGACACGCATTTCACCATTCTCCACCATTTCATCAGTGTTGAACTGCAGCTCCGATGCCGTTTCTGTGGCAGATTTTTGAAAGAAAATGGGACAAATAGAATTGTGGATCACTCCTCTCTGTCGGATTGGTAAACTAAAAGACCTTAGATGTTTTTATATGTTTTTATATATATATATATATATATATATATATATATATATACACATTTATATATTTATTACTTATTACTAAAAAATGACATAACAACATGTTGATCTTGTTTAGACTGTCTCACAATATCCTAATGTGCTATAGAACATAGGACATTACATAGAACCTGCAGACACTTTTAGTTGAACAGTGTGGTGCATGTATCCAGTTAAAAGGCACGAAAAAATGTTTTCATAGTAGTCTGCCATAAATAACTTTTAATATCATTGAAATGTGAGCTATAACTGTAATTGTTGAAATTGGTCAGGGGGACATGTTTGTGGTTTATTGCATTACTTCTACATATTACATGTATGTTTGTTTTCTGGTACAACGTAGGCTCATATTCAACACATTTTAATTTCAGTCTTTACAAAACTATTTCTTTGTAGTATCTATCTGTCGTCTGTAATATTTTCATAGCTTGTGTTTCTATGGAAAAGACTCACGTAGCCACACGCAGTTGTAAAAAAAATAAAATTATGGAGCCCTTGCGCAAATGTAGAGAAATGCCACGTAGCTGACGTGGCCCGTGTAGGTCCAACAGTCGATAAACATGGACTCGCTCTGCACTGGGCCAATGTGCCCAGTGTAGTTCCACCATGAGACTATTTTGTGAAAAAATGAATCTGCAATTTATAACCAATAAATATAAATATCCAAGTACTTTTGGCTTAGCGAACTCTCAAATGCTTACAAGCGTCAAACATGTTCACACACACATAATATAGCTCTTTATATTTGTCTTTCTTTTAGACTCCTGTCTTTTTACCACTCGTCCCACATACTGTTTCTCCTCCCCAACTATCCTTGCCATGTCTACATGTGCTTTAAATGCTCTCTCTCTCTCTCTCTCTCTCTGGGTGGATAGTGGGAGAGAGCGTGCTGAGCTGCGGAAGCGTTTTGTGAGTGAAATCTTTCACAGATGTCTTGTATTTTTTTTTCAATTTTGTTGTGTTGCTCTTCCTTGTGATTGCATTGTTTATTTTGTGTTGTTGGTGATCAGTGTTCAGGTTTAGTTTGTTTGTCGTGGTCGCTGCCGGGTAGATGCTGGCAGTGAATGCCAGGGGGGCAGAGCTCACTCGCTGGCATGCGGAGAAGCTCGCCCCAGTGGTCAGCTGCTCCGTGGAGGAGAAGGGAGGAGGCGGGTTACTCCTCCTTAAGGTTTGCTTCCAGGATGAGCCCCGTGGTGTTGCACTTTCTGGATAGCGTAGATAAAGTTTACACTTTGGTGGATAGTGGGGATTGAGTGTTTTTTCCTCTTCAATATTTTTAGTGTTTTTCTTCTTGTATGCCTTAGCTCTTTATATACCATGTCTCTCTCTACGTTGTCCTCAGATGAGCTTTCCATCAGCGTCTCCAGTCATCCCTGTTCTCCATACATCTGGCCAGCTCCTTTGTGCTTTCCGCATCAGCATCTTTCCTTAACACGTCCACATACTGTAGGTAGATGCGTGACGTCCTCTTGATCGATGCCCGTGTGTTGGTTCCCACAGTACAAGTTTTTTGGCCGGGAGTTCTCAGTGGCGGTGGCAATGGCCTGCTAGTCTCATCCTCCTTACTGCTATCTTCTCTGATACACTGGGTAGTGCCCCATACAGATATTGGTTGGTAATGTGTTCGTCCTGGTTGATGTTCAGTACCACACATAACATTCTGGTGTAGCACCCATCCAGGGACTTCTGTAGGGCTTTTTTAGTGTCTAGCACTCGCAGCCGTATAGGAAAACGGACTCCACGGTCGCAGAGAAGAAATGATCTTGATGTGTCGGGGGAGGTTGGATTTCCACACACTGGTCATGCCATTAAGTGCTCTCCAGGCAAGTGCTTTCCTCACATTAAGGTCCTTTTCCGTGGAGCCTACGCGCCCAGGTATTTGAAGTAATTTACTCTTTTAGCGCTGAGCCCTTCTGTTGTTATTAGGGGTAGGAGACCCTGAATTTCTGAACCCTTACCCTAACCCTAACCCTAACCCTAACCCTAACCCTGCCTGAGATGGTAAAGATGCTGCCACGCCTTTCTCACCAAAGTGTCTGTATGCATAGTCCATGTTAAGTCCACCGTGATGTGGACTCCCAGGTGCTTGAAGCTGCTCACCCTGTCGACAGAGGCCCCATTAACACCAACGGCGTGTGCGTCCTCGATTGTAATCCTCAGGCACTTTGTGTTCAGCACAGGGCACCTGGATGTTACACCCTCCCCCCCCACCAATGCCAGCAGGCTGCCAGATATACAGGCCCTCCACCACCCGCAACACCCGGGGCGCACTAGAAGCAGAAGGCCAACAGCCGTCCCTCACAACCCTACCCACACCCACAACAGCAAGCAGCCCTCCCAGGTGCCCTGGAAAGCACCCAGCGGCGTTCTCCGCAGCCCTGAGAGGCACGCTTGGGCAGGAGCATGACAGGCAAGATGGCAGCTGCCCGCCGCATCCCCACCCACATAGCTTGCACCCCACCTATACCGCAAGCCCTCGGCCTATTGTGTGGTGCATGTTTTTCAATTGAGATGGAATCTATTAATAACTGCAACCATTGGGAAGTGGTGAGATTATCTCTTTTTTTCCAATTAAGAAATATTGTTTTCTTGGCAATTGTTAAGGCGATCAAATTGGGTTGGTGGTGTTAAGTGGTGGGTTGACTGAGGAGAGGTCACCGAGAAGACATAAAGACATGGAGACTGGAACGCTGCAATCCAGAAGGGTTGATAGCTTCTTGGTGATGTTGGTCCAGAATGCTAGGATAGGTGGGCAGAGCCAAAAGGCATAAAAGTAGTCATCTCTGGTATCAAGGGAACAGTGAGAGCAAATGTTTTCATCCACAAAACCCATTTTGAACATTTTGTGTCCCGTGTTATGAGATCTGTGCAAGATCTTAGGTTTGATAAGTTGCATTTTGGAGTTGTAGATCATAGAAAGGGTGTTGTTGCAAATAAGCTTCCACAGGTTGATATTGGTGGGAACAGCAAGGTATTTTCACATTCCATGGTAGGTAAAGATAAAGTGTAATGCTTTTAATAAAAGTTTGTAAATTCAGGTAAAGGGATTTTGCAAGTGACCGATATGAGTGAGATGTTCAATCATTTGAGGTGGTTGTAGGATGTTGTTCATCAATTTGATTTTAACTTAATTATGTTTTCTTATTAATTCAGTAAGGAATGGTAGATCAGATACTGATAACTACTGACATTCTGTTTGTTCAAGGTCTCACCATCGATGGACCAATTGTTGCTCTGGTTGTAACCAATAAATTATAAATTGAAGATGGTTTGCTAGATAGTAGTATCTAAAGTTTGCTTTAGATACTACTACTGTATTTCTAATAAAATGTATTGACTATTGAGTCTAGAGTACTACCTCTGTAAACCAATGTACTGTTGGATGCACTGGGGTCATTGAAAATACAGTTTATTTTTGGAAGTATATTCATTTTCACTGCTGCTATCCTACCACGGTACGCCTTCTCATTGTCGTCGTTGATCAGGCCCACCATGGCGGTGTTGTCAGCAAACTTGATGATGGTGCTGGATCTAGACCTGGCCACACAGTCATGTGTGTGCAGGGAGTGCAGTAGGGTGCTGAGGACGCAGCCCGGTGGGGATCCTGTGTTTAGGGTGAGGGAGCTGCACATGTGCCTCCCCAGTATTAGCTGTTGTATTTCTGGACTCTGCGTGAGTCCAGAAATACAACAGCTGGTTGTAGTTCTTTACAAGAGTGGTGGGAAAATCTAAGATAAACAGTTTTGCCAACAATACACTCTCAATGTCTCTGGTGGCAGAGCCAAATCAACGAGAGATCTGGAGATAGATTTGGTGGAGTTGCAGTGCTTGGCAGATTCCACAGACGATCTAGGCCATATTGAGGCACTCACAGCAAAAAAGTTAGTTTTGGCCAGCCTGCTGGGTACCAAGGCACAAGGGGCGCTGGTTAGATCTCGCTTCATTAACATCACACACTTCTTTAGTCTAGAGAATAAGAATGGACAGAGGAAGATCATCCATTCACTGTGCACTGACAGGGGGGAAACTGTTTCAGAGCCTGCAGAACTACACAGGTACACAGCTGGTTTTTCTACAAAGCTCTATAAAAAATGAACACAGTGGAAATCGGACAATAGCCCAGTCATTTTACAATGGACTTCCTAAGGTCCAACCTGGTGCAGCTTGATCCTCATTGGTAAAACAATGGGAAATGTTGTGGGAAAATAGGATGTTTAAAAAGGTGGAAATGGATTTGGTCACAGCTATCCTATGGAGGCAGAATACTGGCGATCAACAATCTGGTCTCTTCAATGCTGTGGCACCGTCTGATGTATGTTGATCCTCCGCCTAACATGCTGGCTAAGATGCATAGCACATAAGTTGATGTCTTCTGGGACAACTTCAACTGGATTCCACAGAGTATTTTGCATGTCCCTAAAGAGGAAGGAGGCCAAGGACTTGTGCACCTGGCCAGCAGCGGTGCTACTTCCAAACTGCAGCACATACAGAGACTACTCTTTGGACCAAGGGACCTGGTATAGAGACCCCTGGCCTGCACAATTTTAAAAAGGTGCAGTGACTAGGGTCTAAGCACTACTCTGTTTTTAATGGATTTAAATGTTTTTTTACTCCTGGCAGCCTGCCAGTGTTTTACCGTGGCCTTTTTACTGTGTGGAACTTTTTCAAGAAGGAGCGGGTGAATGGCCCCCCATCTCTATACTGGCTGCTGAAGGAGCCTGTGGTGCTTGGAGACTATTTGGCCACAGCCTGCCTGATAGGACCTATACTGCTGAATTGCCTGTGCAGGCCGAAGGTCACCACTCCGGGGCATGTGGTGGAGCTGGCCGAGCCAGACATGGACAATGCTACTGGCTTGGCTGCACATCTTGGACTAAAATCTGCATGGCTTGTCCAAGACATGCTGGATAACTGGAAGCATCAGCTAACTGGGAATGAATGTGTTCTTTTAAAGTCTTATTGTATTTTAGAATCCCCCAGACTCTCTCCTTTTGTCCCTTTGTGGAAAGACTTTTAATGTCTTTTGGGGAAGTTTTCTCTCAGCAGACTTTTATTTTCTCTTTTAAATACAGCAAAAAATGTAAGAAACTTTTAAATTGTGTAATCGGGCAAGCAAAGATGCCCATTTACATTTACATCAGTAGGTAAAGAAAAATTAAAGATTCTTTGAATGTAGAGGTACAGACTCTGTTCACAAGATTGATGAATTCCAGGATTATGGTTGATTTCAGGTACTACAGGGACATACAGGATCTAGAGGCTTTCACCAGCGCCTGGTGTTATGGTGGAGCTCTGTGCTCTGTGGAAGGGAGGTGCTCTTTCACCTGGAAGGCTGAAAGCTGAGCCCTAGTGTGAGTCTGTGTTTGGAACGTTCTGTTTTTCTTGTTGTTTATTGCATATTCTGATTTACCCCTTGTTTTGTTTGTCTGTTCACTATGTAAGTGTTTTTCATTGTTTGCTTTCTTTACTTGTATATGTGTAAATATTTTGGATATTTTTGTATCTGGAAAAAAAAAAAAAAGGATCAAAATGAAGTGCTTTTAAAAATCAAAAATTCAAATCTCCCTCTCTCCCCTCCCATTCACATTTTGAGTTATTGACGTGACCCGGGGGCTTTTGTGCTCAAAAACACCTCCCAATAATGGCAAACTCCAATATTCCCCTTTACATACTGCACACATCTTGTGGTAAAATGAAGACTATCAATTGTCAATTAAGGTAAAAGCTAGTCAATGTGAGCGCAGAAAATAAATTCTAACACAAAGACAGACAGACAAACAAATACGGTTGTGCAGTTTTCCAAGCTGAGTAGACGGAAGCAAACCATTTGCGTCAGGTCACCTCCAGTGTTTGTCAACACAGGGTGGAATCTGCACACATTTGACTGCACTCACCTCCAACACAGATGTGTAGACATTAGCCAGACAGATTTATTCCATGTATCTGTAACCAAAGTCTCTGAAGTCCGTCATATCAATTTGTAGAATTTTGTAACGGGAAAGTGCTAAAATTCATTCGGAAAAGGGGAAAAAATACCACTGATTACAATATACTGTACTGTGTAAATATATTGTACTGAATTTGCCAGAGGGACCACTTAAATAATCATGAAATACAGTATAAATGGAAATATAGTAATGTACTAATGAGGTTGGGAAAATGTTTGACTGGATGGAAATTAATTCCTCAACGACCCCTGTACACACAAATAGGTCTACCAAAGAATGGTTGAAGCAGAAGAGATTTTGCCTTTTTCAAATGGCCAAGTCTAGGTCCAGGTCTTAATCCAAAAAAATGTTGTGCCGTGACCTGAAGCGAGGATTTCATACAAGAATGACAATCAAGATCACTGAGTTAAAGCACTCTGTAAGGAGGCATGGCCCAAAATTGAAGTCATGAAAACACAGGTTTGCATACTTTTTTCCAACAAAGACATCTGATGTTGCATAATGTTGCTCAATAACTAAATGAAAAAGTATAATGTTTTGTTGTGTAATTTGTTTCAATTGTATTCTCTCTGATGATCGTTGTAAGGATTAGGTCAAGTGGTGGGAGAAGGAGTCAAAAATAATAGGCTTCTCGGAACAACATAATGGAACTTAACTTTCCAAAACAAAGAAAATATCAAACCGAAGCTAGGCCGTGGGCTATTGGACCCTAGCAATTGTTGCTCCCAGCTGCACTCATGCCACTCTGCCCTGAAAGGAACTTCTATCCCAGGCTTTTGAACTGGAAGCTCCTCCTGCAGAGACAACCACCATCATTGTACAAACAATCAATCAATCAATCAATTGATGAATGCACATATACATATACATACATACACACACACATATATATATATATATATATATATATATATATATATATATATATATGTACACATATATATATATATACACATACATACATACACACATATACATATAAAATATATACATATATACATACATACACACATATATATATATACATATACATATATATATATATATATATATATATATATATATATATATATATATATATATATATATATATATACACACACACACACACACATATATATACAGTAAATATATGACCACTACACAGTACATAGATTTCGGTACTTTAAAAGCCTATTACCTCAGAACTGCTAAATTCCCCCGTACTCCGTCACACTTGGAGATGTCTGGGCCTTGGAATTTGGAATCTCCCAGTTCTGGTTTTGCTGTCAGTATTCCTACCTAAGGTATGTCGATGGATCACAGAGACAAACGCTTGAAAATTTGAAACAATATATTTAAATAAACAACACTGATCCATGCTGTTTGTTTCTGTAATCTATGCATCTGTAAACTGTGTTATGCATACAATAATTACCATAAAAGCTGATCTTTGCATAGGCTAATGTTGAGCTAGCCTTAGCCTCAACTCATGGAGACCAGGGCTGCAATTAGGCAGACTTATAGGGCATGGGATAGCCCCGTGACATTCCCCATCCCACTCTGAAGATGACACCTGTGGCATCCTGGAGAGGTAGTCCGCAGTACACTTTTCTCTGCACTTTCTGTAGAGGACATCCAAATTCCTCGCTGCACGGCGAGGAACCACCTTGTAATCCTGGAGTTTGTGTCCTTCATGTTCTTCAGCCAAGACAACGCATGGTGGTCATTCTCAAGGATGAACTTATAGGTAATAGCGAACAGAGTCCAAGGCCCACTTGATGGTAAGGCATTTGGTAAGGCAAATTTGACTTTGTGTTTGCTGAGCTTCCTGCTGATGTAAACCACATGCTGGAGACTTCCCCATTCCCCCTGCAGCAGGGCAGCTCTGATGAGGTAAGACGCATCCGTTTGAACAGTGAACGCCTACTGGAAGTCTGGGCTCTTCAGCAGTGGCTCCTTGCAAAGCACACTTTTCAGGCCCTGAAAAGACTTGACATTCCTCTGTCCACTGAACCTTGTTAGGCTGGTTCTTCCTTGTCAAGTTGGTATGCCGCAGAGAAAGAGTCTGTGTCCCTCAGCAACCTGTTCATCATCTTCTTAAAATTAGCTGGGGGTCCTTGAAGAATGGAAGTACTGTGAATTGGAAGTGGTCAAAAGGAGTTCTGAAGGCTGTTACCTCCTTGCTCTCCTCAGTTAGTGGGACGTGCCAGTGCCCTTTACAGAGGTCTAGAGAACTAATGAAGCTGCCGCTACCTAGTCTTTCAACAAGGTCGTCAACCCTGGCCATATGGTACACGTCCAGTTTACTTACTTTGTTGACTTTTCTGAAGTCCAGACAGAACCTCAGTGTACAATCTTTCTAGGGGACCAGGATGATCGGGCTACTCCTCTCGCTGGAGGAAGGCTCAATCACTCCCATCTCACTCATCACTCCCAACTCTCTCTTCAGCACTGGTCACAGATGCTTATGGACTCGATAGAGTGGCTGCGGAAAATGGGTTGGATCCTTCAAGGATATGTGATGGCGTACTACCTCAGTTCTCCCTAGAGTCTCCAAAATCAGGTTGAGGGGCAAGATGTTTAGAAGCACTTTTCTCCTCTCATCAGACAGGTGAGATATATCAAGTTGATTCTCCTCTTCTCAACAAATGGGTAGATATTGTTCACCTGACTTCTCTTCTTCCTTCACAGCACAGATAAAGAGAGAATGGGGTGTCAGTGTTTCTGGAACAGGGCGAGGGTACCATTTCTTCAGCATGTTGATATGGAAGGTTTGAAGGGGCTGCTTACGCTCTGGTATGCAGAATGGTAGGTCACCTCACCCATGCTCTGCTTGACCTGGTAAGGGCCCTGCCATTTTGCCAGCAATTTGTTATCAGACGTTTGCAAAGGTTGCACGACTTGCTCACCAAGCTCAAAGCTCCACTTACTGCCTGACCGGTCATACAATTCCTTTTGTTTGGTCTGTGACTTCAACAGGTTCTCACGAGCCATAGCTACAGTCTTCATGAGCTGTTCACTGATCTTCAGGACAAAAGAGACTATGTTCATACTTTTTGGCTTGTCAGACTCCTTCCATATCTGAAGAAGCACATCCAGAGAGCCTCTGACTGGAATGGCTTAACGCAGCTCAGAAGGTGAAAACCCAGTTGAGAAATGGAGAACTTCACAGTATGCAAACAGCAAGAAAGGCATCCACTTGTCCCAATCCTTCCCTGTTTTGGTGACAAAGTTCTTCAGCATGCCCTTGAGAGTTTTGTTTTTTTTAAACATTCTACCAGTTCATCAGTCTGAGGCTGGTAAGGGGTGGTTGTAACTCTTTTTATCCATAACATTCCATAAATTTGGGAAAGCGTGCAACTCATGAAGTTGGGACCTTGATCAGTGATGACCTCTTTGGGGATGCCAACCTCAGTGAAAATCTTTAGCATTGCTGTGGCTACCTGCTTAGCTGTCACCTCTCTCAAAGGGTAGGCTTCTGGAGATCTAGTAGCATAGACATAGATAACCAAAATGAATTTGTTGCCTGCCTGGCTCCTTTCTATTGGGCCTACTCCATTGCGCTCAATGGGGGTACTGATGAGAGGGAGTGGTACAGGGGTACAGGTGCTGTATGTTTCCCTGCTGTGAGCTGACACTCTGGGCATGTTTGCAGTATTCCTTGACCTGGCAATACATCCCTAGCAAGCAAAACATCTTAGATATGCACATTAAAGCCTTCAAAAGGCCAAATTACCCCCCACACTGTTTACCATAGTCACCTTGCCTGTACAGAAGGCCATTATCCACCACAAAATGCTCAGAGAGTATGCTAGCACTAGCCTACTCTGTTTTTTTTTTTAAACACTCTGCTAGTGTAGGAGTACTTTTTTGCTGAAGATCAAGGTTGCAGGGAAAATAAATATCTTCCTCAGCTAGCTCTAGGGCCCCAACTTCCTGCCTTGGCTACTCAGCTGCCTTTAGCAACATCTCCCCCACCTGCTCTCTGCGCCTGGCAAATCTTTCCCCCTAAGAGGCTGTTGGAACCTCATCTACCTGCTCCTCATAAAACGGCATGGGCTGCAATCTATCCATGGTGATAGCTGGAGCTTGATCAATAGGACTGTGGCTTAGAGAATTGGTGCCTGGATTGTTTGTGGAACCTGCTTCTGTACTTGGACTCACCATGTCTAACAGGGCAGATGTTGACCTAGCAGGGATTGTCAATGCTGGGACGGCTTTAACCAACCATGGCACTACAGGGTCTGGCTGAGCTAATACTGGCTCTTCAAAGACTGGTGTTGCTATGGGTTACCATGACTTGGACCTGGTGACCAGCCCACACAAGTCCCAGAGAATGGACAAATCTGTCCCTAACAAAATGGGATCAACTCTGGTGCTACTCCAACTTTCTTTTTTTTTCTTTTTATTATCACCTGTGCTTTCAGCATGCTGTGCATGCAACACAGAGTATTTGTATGCTTTTGCATCTAGGACAAAGTTAGTCTGCAAGTAGAGTTCAACTTCTCAACCTGTGGCACGGTGGCGCAGTGCATTGCACTGCTGCCTCACAGCAAGAAGGTCCTGGGTTCGATTTCCGCCTGGGGAGCTGTTGGCACCGTGCTCCGCTGGGTTATCTCCCAAATAGGAGCCTTTCTGTGTTGAGTTTGCATGTTCTCCTTGTGCTCACATGGGGTTTCCTCCACCTCACGTCAGTAAGGACCCCCACCAAAAACATGCACCCATCATCGTCTGATCAGTGATGGACACTTATCACCTGGTCCCCGGGCGCGTCTACGTATGCTGCCCACTGCTACTGGCTGTGCCCCCGGAGGAAGGACAAGCCAGGATGGGTCAAATGCAGAGGATCCATTTCACCGGCCACCATCAAAGCGTGTGTGTGTGTGCAAGCATGTGGTGTGTTGCGTGACGAATAAAGACTGTTTTCTTCAATGCAACTCTTTATTTATTCTTCAATCATCGAGAATTGCTGCAATAACTCTGTCCTGTGGATAACCTATAGGATGACAAGAGCACTGTTTTTTGCTGTACAAAGCTGATGGGAATTTTATGAATTACTTTGCTATGTTGTGTAACCATGACCATATAAACTTGTGTGTGTAACAATATATCTTAATCACAGAAACATTTATAAACACACATAAGATGAAGAATACAACCTCATATATCCTTGTAAATCTATGTAATCACATATCAGCACAAAGTGTTAATTCCCACAGACAGTCCAGGCGCAGCTATCACTGTTTAGGCCTCACAGCGACGCAGCTGCAAAGAGCCAGAACAACATCCAGTCTTTCAACTGTCAGAGAGTTGACCTTATCTTGAACACGTACGAATCAGTGATGCCAAACTGAACATATATTGTTTCTGACTACCCAAAATAAAATGTTGATCCCAGAGAGCTGCTTTAAGCACATCTCTGATCCGACCCTTTTACAACCAGTCCTTGTACAAAAATTCATTCACTTTGAGACCAAAAACGTTTTCCTCTTCATTGTTTATTTAAAAAACAGGGCATTCAGAAAAATAATTTTTGTAACAAGAGCCACCACCAATCTCCCTCTTTGGAGAACAATTTTACCTTGTTTGGGTCTATAAACAACTAATCACTATTCCAAGTGGAGGAGATTCATGGACTGTTCACACAGACACTCTGGTGAGAAAGGCGAGGCAGCGTCTCTACCACCTCAGGCAGCTGAGGAAATTCCGGGTCTCGGTGAGGATCCTCAAGTCCTTCTACTCTGGAGCAGTGGAGAGCATCCTGACAGGCAACATCACTGCCTGGTTTGGGAACTGTACTGCCCAGGACAGGCGGGCCCTGCAGAGGGTGGTGCGTTCAGCTGAACGTACCACTGGAACTACCCTCCCCCCCTTGCAGGAGCTATACACCAGGAGGTGTAGTAGCAGAGCCCGTAGGATCATGAAGGATCCTCATCACCCCAACAACGGACTGTTTCAGCTGCTGCGGTCAGGCAAGCGCCTCCGCAGTCACGCAGCGAGAACAGAGAGACTGAGACGGAGTTTCTTCCCGCACGCCATTAGAACTGTCAACGCTGACCTCACTAGGGGTCCTAACTGAGCCATACACATAGGCTCCACTACCTACTGTACTGTATGTAGCATACTGTACCGCATACTGTGTCACTGTTCAGGGTTGTTCGTGATGCCATATTGCTGCGCCGTACTGTTGTAAACTGTGCTGTATTATCCCAAACACAACCTCACTCCATTCACATTCACATGCCACTTTAATTCACATGCCACTTTAAATGCACATATCTTTATATACATAGGCATATTCCTTCTATCTATTCCATTTTATTTCAATTTATTTTTATTGTATTTTATTCTATATATTTTTATCTTATTCTATAAGTATTCAACTTACTGTATTACGTTTTAGGAGTCAGTTAGTCGGTCTATTAGAAAGGAATTTTCTACTTTTATTTTTTATTATTTTTTTTCCCTAGGACATATTGTGTGCTATCATCGGGTGCGTTGCATTACATTTCACTGCATATATGTATGAAAGTATGTATATGTATGTGACAAATAAAAATCTTGAATCTTGAATCTTGAATCTTGATTCACCACAGGTGGGACAATTAAACATAGAACCAAACAACATTAACGCGGAAAACATAAACATAGGATGACAGAATCTATTGAAAAACAGTTAAATCGCGTCCAGGAAAACTGAAACAGCAATTGGGCACTTGGCCTCTTCCAGTCATAGTTATGGCAGTAAATGAGGGAAGAAAGGAGAGGAATGCAACCAGGAGGGTGCTGGGGTGCGTTAAAAGCGGGTGTTGGTGGTGTGTGCATGTGTGTGTGATGGGATGTGTGTTTGTGAGGTGTATGAGTGTTGTTGGAGAAGTTCTCCTGCGTGGTCGGTGATGTTTATCTCCCCGCTACAGGAAACAAAACAGAGTATTAAAGAATTAAGAGAAGGATACAGTCATGCTTCAAAGCAGTGTTCTGATTAGTCTACCCCTATTACTGACGAGGAGGGCTTTATACCAAAGAGAGGCTTGTGTCCAATTGGTCAGGTGTCATTTACAACACTGTGCCCCTCAACAATCTCCCCAGATGTTACCCTCAAACAGTGATTTAACAGTCAAACTCCAGTCACAGACACAATCCTACTATGCCATAAAGCAAACGCAAAACGCTCCTTTAAGCCCCCCTTGGGGTTATCCTTATCTCCAGCCAGGGTTGGTTAAGTGAGGATGGAATGTGGTCTGGTTTTTCCAATACTACAATTGACATTTTTTAGAAAGAACAGTCTCCTCATATAAACTCTGAGAGACTCATTAAAACCCAGAGACAATGAGTTTTAAAACTACATAACATACAATACAAAAAGCTATTGTCCTATATAAAACATGTAAAACAGTCATTAAAATAGTTGATCATGTGCATTTTTCTCTTACAGGGTACAGGACTTATCCCAATTGGTTCTGGTGCATAAGGTAGTTATGTTGTGGAGCCTCCAAGCAGCGGAAAAGGCCCCAATGACACCCCCCCAGCCCTCCGAGCTCCGCAGCTGCATCGACCCCCACGGCTGCAGGAAAGCCCAAAGCACCATTCCCCGCAGCCACAGAAGACCCCCGGGCCACTACAGAACACAGAAGCCCACAGAGCAACTCCCACGTCTGGCCCCAAGAAGCATAACCCAGTCCCAGGGAGCACAAGGAGACCCCACACCCCCGGGGGGCAAATATACAACCCACTCCCAAGTGCAGGTACAATACACAGCTGTAGGCGCATAACCAGGGCTGCGAGCGCCAGGCACGGACCGCAGGCACTGGGCCAAACCCTGTGCCGACAGACCGACCCACTGCCCAAACAGCCCGCCCCGCCCCAACGCAGCTGACCAGACGCCCCACCCAGCCATGAGCCCGGAGCGCCCATCCACATAGCAGAGTGTGCTCAGCGCTAGGCACCTGAATGAGTACTGATGCAGGCCGCCAGATATATGAGTCCACCAAAGGCCCCGGAAGGCACTCGGCGGCACTCTCTGCAGCCCCGCCAGGTCGCAGCACACCTTAAGTCACCAGGTACAAGTCAACAGGACTCCAGCCCAGCCCATTAGGGGGCCAACCCAGCCAACCATGCCCCACACCGACCAACCAGCGATCCGCCACGCCCGAAAACCCCAGTGCTGAATGTGTCCTGTTGGCAATTGCAGTTAAAACTGTGTGTGTGTGTGTGTGGGGGGGGGGATTCGAGTCCTATAAGCAAGTCGAACCCGAATTACTCGCACCCCTCCTGCCCCATAGACCCTGGTCTGGTGTGAAGTGTTGTTCAGATTAGGATTGGTATGCGAGTGTATATGTTCGAGGCTAATATGAGTGGGATTCAAATTTTTGGACGGACGATAAGCATGTTGGGGTAGGAGTGTGAAGGGCAAGATGGCAGCCGCCCACCATATCCCCACCCACATAGCTTGCACCCCACCCATCCCGCAAGCCCGAGGCCTATTGTGTGATGTATGTACTGGGTATGAGTTTTGACACTGGTAGAGAAACGCAAAGCACAACCAGATCAACGCAGGGGTAAAGCAGGCTGAGGAGTGGCTGGGCGGACCCTCCCCCAGACCTGACTGGGCCATAGCACACCCACCTCCCGTACCTGGAGGCACCCAACCTACAGCGACCAGCCACTGACGCAGAGTCGGCCGCCATGCACCTCTGCCATGCCGGGCAGCTCCGCGCCCCCACCTAGCCCCACGACCACAGGACTAAGCGTCACGGACGTCCCCACAGCCGCCGGGCACCCACCCAACTGCAGAGCCCCCGACAAGACCGGGACGCTGCCCCGCATCCCCCAAAACAACACGACATTGCCCCGACTTAGGAAGACTCCTAGTATTAATGGATGGAGTTATGTCAGTGACAAGAGTTGCCCATATTTCATTACATTAATCAACCTTGTCTTTGGATATTGACCATAGTTTTTCCATTGAGATGTAATCTATTAATAAATGTAACCATTGCCAACCATTATCTCTGTCTTTCCAACTGAGGATTATTATTTTCTTGACCATTGTTAAGGTGATCAAAATAAGACTGGAATGCTGTGAACCAGAAGGGTTGATTGCTTCTTGGTGATGTTGGTCCAGAATGCTAGGATAGTGGGCAGCGCCAGATGGCATGAAAGTAGTCATCTCTGGTATTGAGGGAACAGTGGGAGCAAACATCTTCATCCACAAAACCCATTTTGAACATTCTGTGTTCCGTGATATGAGCTCTGTGCAGAATCTTATAATGTATGAGTTGCATTTTGGAATTGCGCGTCATAGAAAAGGTGTCGTTGCAAATAAGCTTCCACAGGTTGATATCGTTGGAAACAGCAAGGTCTCTTTCTCATTCCATGGTAGGTTAAGATAAAGTGTCATCTGTTTCTAATAAAAGTTTGTATATCCTGGTAAAGGATTTTTTTAAATTACATGATATGTATACGATTTCAATCATCGGAGGTGGTTGTAGGATGTTCGTCAATTTAATTTAAACTTTTAGAGACTGCTGTAGTTGAAGGAATTGAAGGAAGCCATCACCACCGATATTTTACCTTTGGGTTAAAGTTGGGAAGGATATAAGCAAATTGTTTTAAAAAATGTGTTCCAGATGAGTAATTCCTTGTCTTTTCCAACACCTGAAGATTATTGGTCCGTTTTTAACCAGAAAATCTGGGTTATGCCAGATTGGGATGAATTTGTTTGGAGATAGAGTGTGACCACTGAGATTGAGGAATCTCCACCAGGCTGACAGAGTCGTTGCGATGAATGAGTTTGTAAAGCAATTATGTTTCCTTATTGATTCAGTAAGGAATGGAAGATCAGATATTGATAACTCCTGACATTCAATTTATCCAATGTCTCGCCATTCATGGCCCAGTTGTTGCTCTGGTTGTAACCATTTAATTATAAATTAAAGATGGTTCGCTCGATAGTAGTATCCGAAGTTTGGGGCTGCAAGGCCTCCACAGTCTGTTTTTCTGTAGTGCTGCTAGTTTAATTCTCGGTTTCTTGTATTTCCAATAAAATGTATTGATTACTGAGTCTAGAGTATAATATCAATATGCTGCTGGTTGCACTGGGATCATTGAAAATATATAGTTTATTTTTGGTAGTAGATTCAGTTTCACTGCTGCTATCCTCTCAACATGTGAGATGGGTTAATTGTTCCATCAAATTTGGTCTTCTTCAATGGATTTGAGCAATGGAGTAAAGTTAAGTGGAAACAAATCTAACAGATTGGAGGAGATATCAATACCAAGGTATCTAATGTTGCTGGTTGTGATGGTTAAGGGACGTTTCTGGGTTAAAGCATTTTAGTCCTCCCACTGAATGGCAAGACCATGGTTTTTGTCCAATTTATTGAATAGTCTGAGATAGCTGAGAATTTATACATAAGATTGAACACTTCCAGTAGGGATGATATTGGGTTCCGTAAGTACAACAAAATATTGTCTGCATACATCGGCTCTCCAACTGGCACCCCCCAAGACCATGGGGGTTGCCGACCAGTCCTGGCAGCCTCCAAGTCCCACTGGAGTCGTGTGATTTGGTGGTTGAGGACACTGAACTTATGCTCCTGCTTTCCCGCCTCTTCCTCCTGTCTTCTGTCTCTCTGCACGAAGCTCTCGAACATTTGAGCCAAGGTGTCAGAGTGGACTAAGATTCAAGATTCAAGATTTTTATTTTTATTTGTCACATACATATACATACTTCCATACATATATGCAGTGAAATGTAATGCAACGCACCCGGTGATAGCACACAATATGTCCTAGGAAAAAAAAATAAAATAAAATAAAATAAAAAGTAGAAAATTCCTTTCTAATAGACCGACTAACTGACTTCTAAAACGTAATACAGTAAGTGGAATACTTATAGAATAAGATAAAAAATATATAGAATAAAATACAATAAAAATAAATTGAAATAAAATGGAATAGGTAGAAGGAATATGGCTATGTATATACAGATATGTGTATTTAAAGTGGTATGTGACTTAAAGTGGCATGTGAATGTGAATAGTGTGAGGTAGTGTTTGGGATAATACAGCACAGTATACAACAGTACGGCGCAGCAATACGGCATCACGAACAACCCTGAACAGTGATACAGTATGCGGTACAGAATGCTACATACAGTACAGTAGGTAGTGGAGCCTAGTGCATGGCTCAGTTAGGACCCCTGGTGAGGTCAGCGTTGACAGTTCTGATGGCTTGAGGGAAGAAACTCCGTCTCAGTCTCTCTGTGCTCGCTGCGTGACTGCGGAGGCGCTTGCCTGACCGCAGCAGCTGAAACAGTCCGTTGTTGGGGTGATGAGGATCCTTCATGATCCTACGGGCTCTGCTACTACACCTCCTGGTGTATAACTCCTGCAAGGGGGGGAGGGTAGTTCCAGTGGTACGTTCAGCTGAACGCACCACCCTCTGCAGGGCCCACCTGTCCTGGGCAGTACAGTTCCCAAACCAGGCAGTGATGTTGCCTGTCAGGATGCTCTCCACTGCTCCAGAGTAGAAGGACTTGAGGATCCTCACCGAGACCCGGAATTTCCTCAGCTGCCTGAGGTGGTAGAGACGCTGCCTCGCCTTTCTCACCAGAGTGTCTGTGTGGTCAGTCCATGTTAAGTCCTCTGTGATGTGGACTCCCAGATATCTGAAGCTGCTCACCCTATCGACAGAAGTCCCATTAATCCACAAGGGCGCGTGCGTCCTCGATTGTGAACCACGCCTAAAGTCCACAATCAGCTCCTTGGTTTTGCTGACGTTCAGGTGTAGGCTGTTGTCCTGGCACCAGAGTGACAGGTCAGCCACCTCCTCGCGGTAGGCCTTCTCATCGCAGTCGGTGATCAGGCCTACGACCACGGTGTCGTCAGCAAACTTGATGATGGTGTTGGAGCTGGACCTGGCCACACAGTCATGTGTGTACAGGGAGTACAGTAGGGGGCTGAGGACGCAGCCCTGGGGGGATCCTGTGTTCAGGGTGAGGGAGCTTGACATGTACTTCCCCACCTTGACCACCTGGGGGCGGCCTGTGAGGAAGTCCAGGATCCAGGTGCACAGCGGACCATTCAATCCTAGCTCTATCAGCTTGACAGCCAGTCTGGTGGGAACTATGGTGTTGAAAGCTGAACTATAATCAATGAACAGCATTCTCACATAGGCCCCCTTCTGGCCATCCAGGGGCGTGAGCGTGGTGTGCAGTACCTGGGAGACCGCGTCATCCGTGGATCTGTTCTGCCGGTACGCGAACTGCAACGGGTCCAAGGTGCGGGGGAGGGAGGCGCAGATGTAATCCTTAATCAGCCTCTCGAAACACTTCATGACCACCGAGGTGAGGGCCACCGGACGGTAGTCATTCAGGCAGGTTGGAGAGGCGATCTTCGGGACAGGAACGACGGTGGACCTCTTGAAGCAGGATGGGACCACTGATTCAGCCAGAGAGATGTTGAATATTGTGGTGAACACCGGAGCTAGCTGGTTAGCACAGGTCCACGGTGTCTCTGTACGTCCGTTTGGCGTCCCTCACCGCCCTCCGCAGATTGTACGACGCCGCTTTGTAATTGTCCATGTTACCAGATACAAGTCCGTCGTTGTAAGCGGCCGTGCGCGCATTTAGAGCGCAGCGGATGGATTTATCAACCCATGGTTTCTGGTTTGGAAATATCCGAACTTTCACCGTGGGAACGGTGACAAAACTTACTACAGCCTCCGTAAACTCGCTGACGTCACTTGAACTTGTTTGGAACATGTCCCAGTCTACGTCAGTCAGAGCGTCCTGAAGTGCAGCCTCTGATTGGTCCGTCCACCGCTTCACTTCCCTCGTCATCACCAGATCCCGCGCGATCAGAGGCCTGTAAACAGGAAGCAGCGAGATCGCGGCGTGATCTGATTTCCCGAAAGCAGGGAGCGCCACGGGCTTGTATCCGTTCTTGTAAGGAGTGTAACAATGGTCCAGAGTTCTGTCTCCCCTGGTGACACACGTGATGTGTTGGTGGAAATTCGGCAGAACTTTTTTAAGGTTGGCCCTGTTAAAGTCCCCAGTCACCACCACAGCCGCGTCGGGATGTCTGTTCTGAAATCCGCACAAGACGTATCAGAAGACGTATCAGGGTTAATTTCTGACCAGAAACCATGATCTTCAGCCACTCCTGTGGCACCTTCTTCCACTACAGGCTCTGTCGACTGCTGTTGGCTCTTCTTGGGAGGCATCCTCTGGTTTATGTTTACTTCTGACACCATGTTTAAGGATTACACCAAGTGGTATAACAAGGTCAGTGAAGCTGTTGTCAATGACCCAGTGTTGGTTTTATTTTTCTTTCACCAGAAAAAGACCCAAAACACCCAAAATAAATATATAATAATAATAAAAAAAACACTAGGCTTCTCAGAACAACATAATGGAACTTAACTTCACAAAATAAAGGAAGTATCAAACAAAATCTAAGCCCTGGGACCTAGCACTTGCCGCTTCCAGCAGGACTCATGCCGCTCTGCCTCGATAGGAGCTTCTATCCCAGGCTGCTGAACTGGAAGCTCCTCCTACAGGGACAAGCCATAGTCATAATACAATAAATCAATCAATCAGTCAATCAATCAATGCAGACACTTCTTCTATCGCTAAATAATACTGCAAATAAGGAGAGCATATTTTACCTATATTACCATATATATATATATATATATATTTATTTTTTTTACCATCATACAGCGGATTAAGGGTATTTTAAAAGCCCCCCCCATTACTCAACCACACTTGGAAAAGTCTGGGCCTCCCCTCTAGAAAAAAGATTTGGAACCTCCCAGTTCTGGTTTGGCTGTTGGCAATACTACCTGACGTGATCACATGTGCAGGAGAGCACAGAGACAAATGCTTGAAAATTTGAAACAATACATTTGAATAAACAACATTGATCCATACTGTGTTTCGGTAATCTATGCATCTGTGAACTGTGCTAGAATGCATACAATAATTATCATAAATGTTGATTGTTGCCTTGGCTAATGTTGGGCTAGCCTCAACCTCAACACACAGAGACCAAGGCTGCAATTAGGCAGACTTTTAAGGAATGTTATAGCCCATGACAATCAGAAGATAAAGATCTGTTCACATCTTAGAAAATTCTAAATGTTTCGCAAGCTTTTGAGCACCGCTGTGGATAGGGCACCGTTATCTAAGATCAAAGTTTTCGATCGACCTTGTTAAACCACTGCAGTGCTCAATGAGAAAACTTCAAAGCAAATTAGTGTTGCAGGTACATTTCAACACCACGCTTACAAGGAAACCTTTCTCTTCATAATCAAAAAAGATGAGCACAGACAGACAGACAGACAGGCAGCCAGACAGATTGTCAGACAGATAGATAGATTCTAAGGGATAATGTACACTGCTGACAGGGTAATCATATCAATCTGAAGGGGGTTATTTTGGGACAATGACTGACTGCACATGTAACAATATATCTAAATCTATGTAATCACATAAACATATATGCACACTCATAATGAAGAACACAACCTCATATATCCTCAGTCACATATCTTTATTTTCCCATGGTTTACCAAACCGTCCAAATGGGAGTATAGTCTGTATGCTGTCCTCTTTTCGACCTCCCCCACCTCGATGCAGCTGCAAGAGCAAGAACAACACCTCACTGTCCTTGGTGTGTCAGGAGTTTACCTTATCTTGAACATGTATAAATCTGTGACGTCAAACTGACCACATATTCTCTGACTCCCTGAAAATAAACTGTTCGACTGAGAGAGCTGATCGAGAGCACATCTCTGACACGACCCTTGTACAAGTAAAAACCAGCGTCTGTCTGCTTCTTTATTGAAAACCACCGACTGACAAACTGCAGATTATAGCAACCCTCTCATTTCTCTAACACACACCATCCCTCTTATTACACAGCCACTTCCCATATATATTAATACATTGAGACAGAATGTACATTTGAATTGTTCACCTAGTTGAAGTCGACAATAACATAGCAAACTACTGGCTCTACCTGACAAAATCTTGCACTAATTGTGACTAACCTTTACTGTGCCTTTAATGCACATTCATCTCTTCAAGTCCTCAATTTTAGTTTCTATGTAGCAACACAACATGTTGGTATTAGCTGGAGTTAGCATTAATATGCAGATTGTTGTTAACAGACGGCTGTCATTATTCAGAAATATACGACCGCTGATCGCCTCTATTGACCAATCAGAATTGAGTTTTCGTCAGAGCAGTGTAATAATGGTAATTAAGCCATTAATGCAACACATTAAAGTCAAATATTTATCCAAAATGTGTTTCTGCGTTCTTAGTGTTTGCAATTCGGTGATCATTGAGTTTTCAAAGTTTTCCCCGGTCGCCAGTTGGAGATGGTTAATCCCTGCAGTCAGTCTAATTGACTCGGAGGCAACGCAGGGCCTCTTTTTCCTGCAAGTTTTGGGCTTTTTTCCACATGTGTTTGAATAGCCTGCCGGCAACATCTAACCAGATTAAAGGACTTCTCGGACTCTGTTGAATTATTCAGAAATCGAGAGTACCCTTAACCCTGAAATATTCATGCGGGAGTCTCAGTCTTACTTCTAAATGTAGGAAGATATTTGTGTCACTTTCACTTGGGAGCAGACCCTCCTTGACAATTATGCTTTACTAATGTAGCAATTAGGGCTGGATGGCGATTATTTAGCCGACCGCGGTCTCGAATAAACACAAACACATGCAATGTCCCGCAGCGTCCTGTGCATTTCCAAGTGACAACAGAAAAAAATTCTGTAAAATAAGTTTAATGACCCAAAACTACGAAACCTACCTCTGTACGCGCTGGGAGGGAGCGAGCGTACAAACACACACGGACAGGAAATTCTATCAGGGCTTACTTATTTACTGTGTATATATATATATATATATATATATATATATATATATATATATTGCTCTCATTCTCTCCAGAAGCTGTAGAACTGCCCCTGTGGAACAATGATAACGTCTGGAAAATGGCCGCCCACGGGAACCGCATTGCTCTGCCGACAGATTAGCCGTCAACAGGTCACCTTCCTAAGAGAAAGAGAAAAACAAACAAAAACATCATGGAAGGCAATTTCTGTCGGCCTGAACGACTGTTTGTGTTTGTGTGTGTGTGTGTGTGTGTGTGTGTGTGAGCAAACAGGCTAATCCATACATCCCCTGCTCTCCGCTCACAGCGCGGGTCCCCAGGGTTCCAATAAATCATAACTAAATGGAGTCAATTGTAGGTCTGTTACTTCCCGATCTCAGAGCCTTCTTCGGTCTGCCTTCATAACCGTTTCGCCAAGTTCAGGGAGATAAGGGAGGCAGCCGTCATCCCCGGCGCTCCTCCCATCGCTCCCACTCCGTCACGCTGGAAATCAGCTGCCCGTCTTGTTTTCCTCTTTGATTTCTTTAGCCATTTTCTTTTCTTTATGTGTGTGTGTTTGCTTTGACTTAAAACCAACCACCTCCAGCCAATTTCGCTGAGTTCACCCTCATTTTTACTCCGAACAGAAAATGGGGATGCGGTTGGTAATATAATGTTATCATGGAAACCGGTGCTAAACAAAGCACATTCTCACCAATGCTAAGCTACTTGCTATAATGGTAGCAGTGACTCAAAAGAAATGTTTTGAGATGAAGAAGATTCCATGTTTTATTAAAGTTGAATGGGCTTGGCAGCTCAGAAATGACGTTTCTGCCAAAATATGTTTATAACAAGACATTTGAGAATTCTTTAGCTAAAATCAATCATTTGTCATAAATGTCTGTAAAAACATGTTGTTACTGGTCAGATGATTGCAGACCAGCTTGGTCTTGCTGGTGTAACTGGTCAGATGGTTTCTAACTATTTTGGTATGAGATGACAGTTGTTAGTTGAAAGAATAGTACTTATTTGTGCTTATGTGCATTTTTTGGATGTTGTTACTTTAGACACAAACATGGTAAAACATGGTTGGACTTCCATCAAATTATATTGAACAGCTTAAAAAACAGCCAAGATTGTAAGTAAATGTACAAATTTGTCAACATGGAATAATCACTTGAACTCTGATTCCCCTAAATTTTCCCATAAGCAGCTTTAAAGTCAGGCTTATTGTATAATACTGTAAGACAATGGCACATACAGTTTATGGAGTACAGTGGCACCATGATTTACGAGCCCACTAACATACAAGTTTTCCAAGTTACGAGCCGTCGTTCGGTTGATTTTTTGTATTGATTTGGGAGCAACAATGTGAGTTACGAGGAGCGAGCTTCAGGTGCACCGCCGCTAGTTGGCGTGGCGAGCGAATGTGGCCAGCATCCCGCGTCTCACTCCTTCACTTCACGTGGTTACCTGAGCGTGGAAGCATCTCTTTTGTGCTTTTTGTGCAGTTATTTTGCCAAATTATTTTTTTCTAACCATGGGTCCTTGGAAAGTAAGTGCTGAGAAGAAGTGGATGATGTCGATTGAAATAAAGCATGAAATCATAGAAAAACATGAGCGATTCTCTTCGACATTCTATTTTATTATGTTTTATTATGTTTTTATACAATATTTGTTATTTATAAATACATTTTTCTTATTTAAAAACACGTAACAAAAAAAAATTGGGGTGGTTTTTGGTGGGCTGGAACGGATTAAAGGCATTTCATTTACTTTCAATGGGGAAAAGTGATTTGCTATACGAGCAGATTGAATTACGAGCTCTGTCACGGAACGAATTAAACTCGTAAGTCATAGTACCACTGTATATTCTGCTGGTTGCAACAGTTCCCTGAAGCTTCCTTCCCGCACCTCCTTCCCTTACTTAATTGTGTATAATTTTTCATTTTTCTCTCCGTCTCTTTGAGCTGCCTCCCATAGGCTCCGTTGCTACATTTTACTGTACTTTGATTGGCTGGATCAATAAAAAACTGTTTATTCTCTGAAGCCACAGAGTTTTTCACCACGATTATCCAAAAACATCTGCTTATGTTCACTTTGTGGATGGCGGCGTGAAGGATACTGTGATCATTAAAGACATTTAAGGCTTAAATAAAGCGGACTTCAATGCTCATGGACTATTGGATTCATTCAACTCACAAATTCTTGAAGGGACATATTCTTGTTATAAATCTGAATCTTGAATCTTGTTCGGGCACCGGCATGGCCATGCTGGTCTGCAACCATCTGACCAGTTACAACATTTTTCGCATACATCCCTGACAAATAGTTGATTTTAGTTCAAGAGTTCTCAAATGTCTTGTTATAAACGTTTTTGGGCGGAAAAGTCAAAACAGCTGAGCTGCCCAATCCACTCACTCAAAAAAACAGAATTTTCTTAATCTCAAAACATTTCATTTGAGTCGCCGCTACCATTATTGCAAGTAGCTTAACATTGGTGAGAATCTGCTTTGTTTAGCTTGTTTAGCATGCTGGTCTGGAACCACCTGACCGGTTACACCACATGGCCATGCTGGTCTGCTATGAATTGACCAGGTACATCACAGCTCACCACACCACACCACAGTTTCAAGACCAGAAAATGACCAGCTAGATTTGTGGCTGGCTCTGGCTGGACTTTTCAGCAGAGTTTACAACACAAGGTCACTTTTCGGGCCCTGCCAGTTTACACACACTTATATTCCCAGTCCGACGTTTCTATCATACGACAGAAAAATACATTAAATAAATAAAAATAAATTATTTGGGTCATTTGGGGTAATTTCATTTCCCATTTCTCCACTCACTACGAGCAGAGCAGCGGGAACGTGGAGTGCGGACCGGAGGAGAAAAAGTTAAAAAGTAGATAAATAAATAAAGAAATTGTTGTTTTTCCCTCCCCTCCTTCACTGCATCATTCCCCCGTCCTGCCGGCAATCACTCTAGGCTGACTACAGGCATGCATTTGCATTTACACACACACACACACACACACACACACACACACACACACATACGTACACACACAAATACACACATGCGCACATGCGCATACACACACACACACACATACAAAACAAAGGTTTCCCATTCTACACACATCCCGCGCTAAAACTTTGCCGATGCAGGAAATTATATTTCTCTGCGCCCGCGCATCGATTTAAGTAAGTTGATTCTGTGCGTGTCCTTCAAGGTTTAAGCGCAGAGCCGTTGCTTCCCTCTCCTCCTCCTCCCCCTCTCTATTTGCTGTCAGACGGAAAATTATGATTTAGCGAACATCCCTCAGCCTGCCTACCAATTTAAATGTATGGCAGACTACCGCGGCAGGGGAACGCCCTAAAAACAGAAGCTCATACTATGCCTCCCCTGTGTTCCCTTCCTTTGAATGCATATTATACCTTGCCTCGGCTATTGGGGGGGGGTTGGCAGATTATTTATACCACCATAAGTAATCCCTTTTGATAACGGTATCATATCGGAATTATGGACGCCCCGGGATATCTTTCCGGATCAGGGGCTGTCAGGGGTTTCATCTGAGTGTGGGTCCAGCCGGGATGCGTATTCATCAATCTTTTACTCTTACCAGAGGCTGACAGATGTGTGTGTGTGTGTGTGTGTGTGTGTGTGTGTGTGTGTGTGTGTGTGTGTGTGTGTGTGTGTGTGTGTGTGTGTGTGTTTGTGCGTGTGTGCATGCGTACGTGCGTGTGTGTGTGCATGCGTGCGTGCGTGCATGCATGTGTGTGTGTGTGTTAACTCTGCACACTCAGGTGAACAAGCCCAGGTGCCGGGGTTTGATTTGACAGAAAAGCAACCAGTCAGGCACCCAGGCACTGCAACGGGGCTGCTGGTCACGCCGGCTTCAAGGTAAAGGATTCGGTGACAGCTGTGCTCTGGCCGTCCCACTGGTGAGGCCCGAGCAGGGTCTTATTTAGGAGACGGGAGGCATGTCTCCTTCCAAGAAAAAAGCCAGCCAACACATTGTATTTAGAAAATATGAGATTTAATCCGGGCCCCGTCACGGTCCACCTGTGGCCACATGCCTTAATATCTTGACATCACACATCACATTCAAAACTCAGATTTCCAGGAGGAACAGACGCAATTCTGGTCAAAATTCAGAATCAATGCCGGTCTTGGGTCGAGGCAAGGCCAACGTGGGTCTAGGGGCCAGAATTGGGGGTGGTCCTCCGGCGGACTCCCGGTTGGCGGGAGTGGCCATGGCGGGGCCGCTCCGTCTATCCGGGCAGTGGAGGAAGTCCCGCTCATCCTCCAGGTCTGCCAGGCATTCCCTCAGCCAGCGGATCGGCCATATCCTGTGCGACCTGTAGGAGTTTCAACCCACATGTACGGGTTTAGGGAGGGAGACAGAATAGTTCGGTCAGTGGAGCGCCGTCATGGCAAGGATTTAATTCATACCGGGTGTTTCGGGCATTTCCGCGTCATGAGCCTCAGTTCCCAACTGAAAGACAGAATAACATATAAGAAGACTCTCAGAGCCAGGTCCGACCAATCAGCGCTAGAGAGGCTGAGTGGGCAGACACGGTAAAGCTGCGCCGCCACGGAGCCAAGCCAGCCCTGTCCCTTGCAGACGTGGCTTAACCACGCCCCCCTCGTCTGCCACACACCCTTTTTTGTGACATCCCACCACATTGACCGTTCCACCGCTTGAAACATTTAAGGGAGTGTTTCAGTTCTCTCTACCGGGTGGGAAAAACAGCAGCTGCTGGCTTAGTACTGATGCTCCTTCATCACCGATGGTGGAGGAACAACCTTCTCAGCTCCGGTCAGCAGGACTACTTAACTTCAGTCTGAATGTCTCCAGTTAACCTTTCTTTCTTTCCATCGTTCTTTCTTTCTTTCTTTCTTTCTTTCTTTCTTTCTGCTGCTTTGGATAAAAGTCTTAGCTGTTACACAGAGATGAACGTTGTTGAGTGCACCATGGACAGCATTTTTCTCACACCTGGTGCCAAGCTTCTTGACAATGGCTTTGAAGCAGAACGGGAGTTCTCTTCCTCTTAACTTGACAAACTTTTCCAAGGAACAGGTGTTTGACTTGAAGTATTCAAATATACTTGAAGTATAGGGGTGTGGGTTTGGGGGTTGGTGGAGGAACAATGGCCCATCTGTCAACTTTAGAAAGACAAAGGCAGTCTGACACCCGGTCTATCCAAAAAAATAAAAAAAGGCCCAATTTAGATCTTGCCAGTCAAATGCGTAAGATTGAAGCTCAGCTGGTAAGTTAACTATCTTGTTTGCAAGAAATTATTTTAAGAAAATTGTATTAACAAGTAGATGTTCACCAAGAATGTTATCGTGTTCAATGAAAACTGAACTGAAAAGAATAGGGAAAATGTCCAAAACCTCCAACGGCCAACATCACAGAACTGAATCAACTGGATGCGTATTTCTTGTGTAAGGAGCGGAAGTATTGACACTGTATTCAGAACCATGACTGAATTTGTCGGAGTTCCGTTCCATATAGTCCACTGGTTGTTTGACCTTGCTTTAAGAACCATACGATTCCTTTCTTTTTTCAAACTTATGCTGAAACTGAAATGAATCTGAAAGTAGTTTCTGAGGCTTTAGAGATCTCGACAATCCCAGATCTAGATTTTGTGGCTGTGACCCGATGAGCTGGACCACAGCCCGAGGTGGCCAGGATCGCATTGTTGAGCGGGTTTTCATGGGTGTGTGTATGTGTGTGTGTGTGTGTGTGTGTGTGTGTGTGTGTGTGTGTGTGTGTGTGTGTGTGTGTGTGTGTGTCGAGAGCGTTCTGGGGACAATGTAGACCAGATAAAGTACATCCTTAAAAACATAGTCCATGCCCTGGTGGTGGTTGTGTAGTTATGAACATACTGTATACGCTGAAAAGTATGTTTTCACATGCACAGTCTGTGTCGGAGAAGTGTCTATTGGCGATGAGAAAATTGTACCCATGAGCGTAATGCATGAGTCGAATGTAACCGAGGCCAATATGTGGTGCCTGTGTGACTTGTCCTCCACATTAGGGTTGCGGGTACACGCATACACACACAGACACTGACACACAGGCCTCGTCAGGAAAAAAAGAGTTATTGTGAATGGGGCCAAGGTCACCCATCTGTGCCAATATGTGTCAAACCAGGAACCAATTCGCAGCCCATCACTGTGCTAGATTGGAGCTCGGAAACTTGTGACATCACCTGGGTGTGTGTGTGTGTGTGTGTGTGTGTGTGTGTGTGTGTGTGTGTGTGTGTGTGTGTGTGTGTGTGTGTCTGAGAGAGTGTAAAACAGACAGACAGGGAAAGAGCAACAACAAAAAAATAATAAAGAAAAAATGTGGAGAGCATACTTGTGTCTGGCCCCCGTCGGTGGTCTGTACGTCTTAGCGATTGTGTGCGTGTGTGTGTGTGTGTGTGTGTGTGTGTGTGTGTGTGTGTGTGTTTTGTTGTTGGTAAGTTGTCACCCAGGCTGTGGGAAAGCGGAGCTGACAGGGAGAGGGGGTCATCATGGCATTACGGCCCCAAACTCTCCTGCTTAGCGTCAGCCGGCAAATAGTCGCAGTGACAGGCCGTGCTCCACTCCACTCCCCAAACTGTCCCTTCACCGACAACAAGGGATAACACACCGTTTACCGATGCCTCCCAGGGCTGTTCCGGTCAATGAAAATCAAGAGGGAGACACAACAGAGAGGAAAACACAAAACTTTGGAAAGAAACGCTCGCCTTTTAACTTTGACCCGTCCACAGGGAGTCAAGGAGGACTGTGTCTGTTCTGGAATGCTCCACGGCCGCTCATCGAGGGAAGCCTCGGACAACGAAGTCACAAAATAAGCGTGAACTACTCCGCTCCGCTCACGAGCCAGTAAAGCCGACGTTGTCTGTCCCTGGCCTGCTGCCTCTCGAGGCAGGATTGGTTGAAGGCCCCTCCTAAGCCCTTGTGGGAGGAGGCATCATGAAACCTTAATTCCTCACAGGTTTGAGTTATTCCTCCGTGAGCTGAGGGTTGAGGAAAAGCATAAGCTCCTGCTGCGGCTGCGGCTGCGGCTGCGGCTGCGGCTGCGGCTGCGGCTGCGGCTGCGGCTGCGGCTGCGGCTGCAGGGCTACTTGTTGTGCAGCACAGGGATTTCTGTGGCCCAGCGCATCAAAAAGGGAGACTTAATCAATTATGCCTCCATGAATTAAATGTTAATCGATGGTGGAATTATGCTTTCACAAATAATGCCATTAAAAATAAAAGCCCCAAGAAATCTGTATAAGGTTAATCACCTCATTTATTTTTCTTGTAAACTCCCCAGGCCAGGGATTTTCCAACCGGCAGCCCCTCGAGCCACATCAATGCAAAACCAGCCCTTTGAATGAATTTGTGGGCTGGACTTGTTCTGAGGAAACTTGCCAGAAAAATTGGGCCATCGTTTCGAAACTAGTCACGACTCTTTCCTACTTTTTAACTTTTTCTCTTTGACCTTGGCAGGAAAGTGCCATTTGTCTCATTAGAGGTTCAAAGGTGTCTATTAGATTATAATAGACACCTTTGTACCTCTAATGAGATAATATAATATAATTTATTATCTTAGCTTGTTGTTCATATGTAGCTCAATGTGAGAAATACGGAAACCAGTATGGCTGAATTTAATTTAAAAACCATGTCAAACATATGACTGAAGCAATATGCTAAGCAGCTTGAAAATCGGACCGATAACAGAATGTAGTGGAACAGAGCTGTGCCAGGCCATGGGACTTTCTCAATATTGCGTTTATATTATTGGCTCAAACATTGTTTAATAGTTCAAAGTGGAGACACTGTTAGTAGTTCACGTGTGCAGTGTACAGTCACCTAACACCCACCGCCTAAACCACAAAGGCCCAGTCAAATTCCATTCAAATCAGTGGAACTAAGAGGAGCCAGCACCTGTGACCTCTTAGAGGTTACCAGTTGGGCAGAAAATGTGAGGCCTAGCCTGGAGAGATAATCCCCAAGGACTGCTCTGTGGTTTCATGCTAAGTGATTTGTTTACTCAAAGGTAAAATGAAGTTCACGAAGCAGATATAGCCTAGGTTGTGTTTTGTTGCTCTAAATGGTTTTACCTACCACAGGTCAGTGTGCAATGCAAGTAGATACAGTTCTGCTTTTTAGGGAAGACATGATCAGTCATGGACAAGCCTGAAAAAAGAAAGAGAAAGACAATATATAGTTTAGAGTTCGAGGTGAGAGTTTTTGTACGGTAGAACAAACCTAATTTCCAAACCTCACTTACTTTCATCCTTACTCCAAAGACTTGATGGTCAAGGGAACCAGCTTTTTCCCTCCTTTCCCGCCAGCAACCTTCGCTGGTCACTAGGCAATGGTGGCTGCAAGGTACAATATTTGTAAATACGTATCAAAAACATTATGAGCCTGAAGGACACTTGCAGAGTACAGTTAAAGTTTTTGGATGTTTCCTGCAAAATGGAATGTTTAGATGTGTATGTTGTTTATGTTTATGTCGGTTATTCATTTGTTTGATTCAGACAGATTTTAAGATTTAAAAAAAAAAACATTTGAATTTAATACATTTTTCTGTGTATTGATTCAATTATGAACTATTCTTCAGAACAATTAATTCCCGTCGGGTTTGGATAAACAGAGTTCTACGGCAGTCAATGCTGCATTTGACTGATTGATTCATATTGAGCGACTACACTTTTTGTTACTTCTCAGCCACCGTAGGTAAACATGAAATAGTTTCTTGGATTGTAGCTTAGGCAAAAGGTGGGGTTTGTTTTCTTGAAGTTTGCTTCAAATCTCCATAAAATCTTGTATTGGACAGAGACGGCCAGGTAGATATAAAGTCTGAAGTGAAAGAAAAGAGGAAACGATGGAATAAAAGTACAGTGATCGCTCCAACTGGCTTTGCCCGGGCTGTTCCAATCCTTCCCTCTGAGCAAAGAAGCTCCTTGGAGCTGGTAATCATTCATGCATGGGCGGCGCGCGTAGCATTTGCGCTGCTCCAACTGACAGATGGAAATGGGTGACCCGCAGAGAGCGTCAAGGGCACATCTCTTCAGCGCACGCTGCCACACTTACTGAGCACTACTTTTCCACACCGTAACCCCCGTCCAACCGTCCAACCGTCCAACCGTCCAACAGTCCCCTCTTCCTGCCGTTAATACCTCAGTGTCAAAACTGCAAATTCCCACTTAATGACTCTCACTTAAAGATGAGTGCCTTGAACAGCCATGATCGGCAGGGGAAAAAATGGTACATTCACACGATCAAGCTAGTCTTCAAAGTGCTTATTTCCACATTTTTTAGATTTGTTTACTTCCCCTTTTTGTTTTGAAGCCAACCCTATTTTGTGTGTTCAGGTGCTGTCAAGCTTTGATGGCCGCCACCGACAGACCCAACAGGGCAGTTGAGGAGTGGTGATAATGGATAGATGAAGTAATAAGCCAGCTTCCCCCGACAGGTAAAGCAGGGGGGAGATAATGGAGTAGGGTGGCGTGCGATACCCTGGCCATCCAATAATAGAGACGGCATAGAGAAGACGGAGGTAGAGGAAGAGAATCAGGAGCAGAATCAAGCAGACTTTGTTTTTAACATATGAGGTATGAAAAGTGTCCAATGAAAATAGTGGAACTCTATGTCCAATGGACTCTTTGTCCACTCCTGACTTGGGTCCATCCAATGGACTCAGGAATCCAACACATTTTGTGTGTTGTCGAATCACTGACTTCCAAATGTTGTGGCCGCAAGGCCGAACATCTGGAAAGGTCATCGTGAAATTTAAAGTATCTGGAAAGATCTCGATGTGCCATGAAGATCACTCTAGAATGAGTAACACCGCCATAATTACACTAATAGTTTGCCAAACAAAAATAAAGATCCCATTGAATATATTTTGTTATTTATTTGTTTTCTGAAGGTAAATAAATAAACAAACCCCAATTTGACCTTCATCGATAATTAATCACCTGTATTGTACTACATTTGAGACATTAATTTTTTTATACGTACATGGGATGTTTCAAAATGCCTCATGTTTTCAGACCGTTGTGGAAGTAATGGAAGTCAATGGAGAGCAAGGAAAAGAAAATTCTAATGTTTAAAATAAAAAAGGCCGGCGGTAAAGGGGAGTGGCAGGGACATCAACTTATGTCAATTTGAGGGACATTTCCAATCAATCGCTCGACAAAACTCACACATCGCGTTCCCCTTTCCCTTTCAAACGGCGTGGCCACAGAAGTGGAAACAAGGTGACTCAGGTATCAAGTCACCTCGGATACGTCCCTTTCCCGGGGCCTCGGGGGATGGGGGGCAGCAGTGACATCCTTAATGGAAATGTTTGCCCTTTAATGGGGAGGTGTCTTAATGTGTTCCGCTTTGCATTTCCCTCCGTCCTTATTGACGTCTCGCCAGCCCCAGAGCTGCCGGTCGAGAGCTAAGAGGATTAGGAAGTTGGAGGGCCGGGGAGGGGGGTGGGGGGCATACATACCTCCCCCGCTCACATCCTCCATTACCTCGGCAAGCTTTTTGCAACGCTGTACGCCGGCTTACGGCCCGCGATTAAGGTACAAATCAACAGCGACGGAATGAGTAGAGGTATACAGTGACTCAGCTGTTTGATCTCGACAATATGTGGTCGAGTCAAAGCAGTGAAGTCAAATCCCAGCGTTGCAGAGAACGGCTGAGCCTGGTGCTCCTGAACCCTAACTGAATTCATCAAATTAAAATTGCCCAATAGTCCCCCAAGGAGGTTGTGAGAGCGGTAGTAAGGGCCTTCCCACAAAGTTATCAGATTGAAATTAATACGTTATCTTAGTTAAGTTCGGCGCAGGCTTACTAGACTGGAGAATTCCTGGAACTTGGCGCTATAAATACATCCTCCTATATTCATTCTATACCCACAGCCAATACTAGATTGCCCCAGATATTGCCTTTTTGACTTAACTTATTTCACGCATAAAATAAAGAAAAAAAAATTCTCTACATTAAGCTATTTCTCCATAATTGATTTTGGCTATTTTTGTATATTTGGATTGAATTGTCTGTACAGCAATGCACAGAACTCCTCACCATGACTAATTACTTGTATATGAAGATAAACTTGGCAGAATAATATGATTCTTACTCAGATTGTGATTAAACAGCTTCTGTAACGAGCTTCCGTTGATTTAATCTGCGTGACATCTAACCTCCTCACATTGGTATAACTATATCATTTTGCACCTTGAAATTCAGCAAATGCTGGACACCAATGACTCAAAAGTGACTTTGTGCATCACGTCAGGGTCACAGACAGGCATTATTTCTCTTCGTGGTTATGTTGCGACCGGCGAAAACCGTTGAATTTCATCAGTCCAGTCAATTTCGAAAAAGCAGGAGGAGGGAGAAGTGATTGGCAGGTTGGAAAAAAATCTCATATCTGGTCTCAGATGTACCCCCGATGCAAATCAACCGATTGGCAGCGTTCCTTCTTTCACCCGGGGAGCCGGAGAATTAACATAGCCTCAAGGAAAAAAAATAGAAGAGTTCAGCCGAAATAGAACAATTCATAAAGGAGATGATGCTTCCTGGTAATAAAGTATGCACTGCGGAGGTGGTAATAACTCCTAACCCTATTAAATTAATTAAGTCACAGCTTATCATTAATGGCAAGGCAAGAGAGAAAGTGCAGAGAGAGAGAGAGAGAGAGGGAGAGACGGGGAAGGAGAAGGAAGGGGGGGCAGGGGGGATGTGTGTGACACTTTAGCTTGCAGGTCCCTGGTCCTGGAAAGGCTGGGTGGTGCCGAACAAGCCAAACCTTTAGAATCAGTGGCAGCCTTGACAGGAGGCGCGGTGTTAACTCAGCCAGGTCAGTGTGTTTCATAGCGTGTTTTCCTTAAAGAGAACGCTCCTCTTTTCCTCATCGTGAACGGCATGTTTCATTTTTGGACAGGCAAACGTCCTTTCAGGCTTAGCCATAACTCTAAACCACTAAATCTGTTGACATAAAATATAATTATTGGGTATAAAATAAAGATTTGGGAATTTCTAGCCATTTTTTTTCTTCGTACACTTTTGGCTCTCCAGAGTTTCCTGAATTGACACAAAGAAGATGAATCCGCATGAAAGTTTTCGCTGAAAAAAAAAAACGGTTACATGCATTAGTAAGACTCCAGGGGGTTCATCCTAAATGTAACCGGTCCTGGTTGCCATCGCGCAGAAAAGCGGGTCAAATCAAAACTAACACACGCAAAGTACAACCCCCCTCCCCCAGCTCCCCTGCTCTCCCTTTTCCGCACCACATGTCTCCATTTCTGCCCGTCCGCGGCCATGATTGGAAGTGGCGGCCTTTTAACTGCCTCCCCTGTGGAGTTTTGATGAGTACCTGAACTGATAGCCCTGCTCTGCTCTCACTCACTCGCTCTCTCCTCCCTCTCTCTCTCTCTCTCAGAGAATGGTGCTGTCCCCCTGCGGGATGGGGGGTATAATCAGTGGAGCCCCCGACGCTACATAATAACCATTAGAAAAAAAATAAAAAAAACATTGGCCCTATCCCAGTGTATTAACCTAATGAAAGCCATTGTTACGGCACCTCCCCCAAGACCTCACCTTACGCAGTGATTGTAATGACACACTAAAGGTAAACAATTTCATTATATCCCAAATTAAAGCAAAGGTTGGCTGTATTTCAACCCCCCGGGGCCTCATCAAAATGTTGGTTCTCATCATTTATAACTGTTTATAGCACAACCTTGCTGAACTCCCTACTATTGAGAAACTTAACAATCTGCTGCAGGTTATCACTATGCCGTCCAATGGGGCAAACGTTAAATTCTTGAAAATACGCTAAGGTCCAAAAAATGGTTATTCTTTCAGGTATTTCAGGATGTTATTGACTCTTTTGCATTCCCTTATATCAGCTCTTCCAGCTATGTCTGTCTGGATGCACTGTGGCAATTGCAAAAAGTAATTTAAAATGAAAGTTACTTAAAACAGGTAAAACAATACACTAATGTGTGACTATAATAGCACTTTGTTTAAAGGCTCAAACATTTACCCCATTGGAATGCATTTAAGCGCAGTGAGAACCTACAGCAGAGTGGTAAGTTTCTATATCGTAAAGCATTCCGCAAAAGAAAAAAGATAGTCAACCTATCCTTTAAGAATTTTTTTTTCGGTATTTTGTGGTTGTTCGTCACCAAATGTACCTGCACATCTTAGTTCTATTCTGCAATGCCGGCAGGCTCCTTTGTTTGGGTGAAAATGGGCATTTCTTATTTGATGTATTGGATGGTGGATGGTAGTATTTTGAATGAGTTGGAAAACAAATCATCATCCATGGTCTGGAGGTGGGCAGCCACTAGACGACCCTTAAAGGGGACCTATTATGCTTCTTTTTACATAAGTTAATATCGGTCTCTGAGGTTCCCAAAACATGTTTTTGAAATTTCTTTTGCTGAAAATACCACTCAGATTATGCATTCAAGCCATTCTAACATACCTCTTCACCATCCTGTTCCAAAACGGACTGTTTCAGTAGGAGGAGCCACCCTCCATAGGCCTCGAGTGTGAGCCAATGGGGTTTGAGCACAAGTTCAGGGTTCTGTGAGCCAGTGGCGTTTGAGCGCTCGGTGTGCAAGGCGCTCGTCGCTGGGGGGTCGTGCTGTGGGTGGGGGTGCCGTCTGCCGCCCTCTGTTCTGTGGTCCGCATGCTCGGCAGCTGGGGGCTGACCAGGGGCCTGATGGGGCTGCAGAGCTGCCCGGCATGGCGGAGGCACATGGCGGACCGCTCTGTGGCCATGGCTGATCACAGATATGGGAGGTGGGTGTGCTAGGGCATGGTTGGGTCCGGGGGGAGGGGGTCCGCATGGTTGCTCCCCAGCCTGCTGCACCCCTGGATCGCTCCGGTCGCGATTCGACTATCTCTCCCAGTGCCAAAACTCATACTCAGCACATACACCACACAATAGTCCAAGGGCTTGCGGGATGGGCGGAGTGCAAGCTATGTGGGTGGGGGTGTGGCGGGCAGCTGTCATCTGCTTGTCACGCTCCTGCCCAAGCGCGCTTATCGTCCGTCCCGAAGTTTTAATCCCACTGATATAAGTTTAGAACACATACACTCGTGATTCGGGGCGACTTGCCTGAAGGACTCGCACCCCCAGCCCCATAATTTAAACTGCAATTACCAACGGCTGGCGGGTCAGTGTGGGGGCGTGGTTGGCCATAGGGGGCGCTCGGGTGGGCTGGAGTCCTGACGGCTTGCGCCTGGTGGCTTAAGATGTGCTGTGACCTGAGAGCACCCGGAGAGCACCGCCAGGTGCCTTCTGGGGCCCCTGGGGGGGCTGCTTGCCGTTGTGGGTGTGGGTTGGCGGTGTTGGCGGCGGCTGTTGGCCTTTTGCTTCTGCTGTGCGGCTTCTCTGCGGTGGGCGCCCTGGGTGCTGGGGCTGGGGGAGGGCTTGTATACCTGGCGGCCTGCTGGCCTCAGCGGGGGGTGGGGGGTGGGGGGTAGCATCGGGGTGCTCCGCGCTGAGCACACACTGCTACGTGTATGGGCACCTTGCACTCACGTGGGTGAGGAGTCTGGTCGGCTGCGGTGGGGTGGGCCTCCCCCTTGCGTGGGGCTAAGTGGGCATGGGAGTCCTGCACCCAGGGGGCGGGCGGCTTGGGCAGGGTGTTGGTCTGTCGCGTGGAGCTCCGGGCCTGCGGTCTGTGCTTTGTGCCCTTGGCCCGGGTTCTGTGTCTGCGGCTGTGTCTTGTTCCTGCACCGGGGGGTTGGTTGTATGTGTGCTCCCCTGGGGTGTGGGGTCTCCTCATGCTCCCTGGGACTTGGTAATGCTCTTCGGGGCTGGGTTGGGGGTTGCTCCATGGCCCTCTGGCTTCTCTGGGGGCCTGGGGGTCTTCTGTGGCCGCAGGGCAGGGTATTCGGGGCTTTCCTGAGCCGTAGGATGTCTACAGGGCTCCGGAGTTCAGGGGGCTTCGGGGCCCGTTCCGCTGCTTGAAGGCGGTACACCAGTACTAATGGGGATAAGTCATGTACACTCACCGGTGGACATCTAACACACACACACACACACACACACACATACACACACACATACACACACACACACACACACACACACACACACACAGAAACACACACAGGTGGTCCCATCACACACACACACACACACACACACACACCTGCTTAGAGTGCACCCCAGCACCCTCCTGGTTGCATTCCTCTCCTTTCCTCCCTCATTTACTGCCATAACTATGACAGGAAGAGGCCACGTGACCAGTTGTAGTTCCACTTTTCCTGGAACTAATTAACAGTTTTTCAATACATGTTGTCGTCCAATGTTCATGTTTTTGTGTAAATGTTGTTTGTTTCTATGTTTATTTATCTCACCGTGGTGATTCCCCCCCTCTTGGAGTAGTGATTAGTTGTTTATAGACCCAAACATGATAAAGAGTTCTCCAAAGAGGGAGGTTGGTGGTGGTTCTCTATAACCAAAAAGCTGTGCTCTTGTCATTCTACAGGTCGTCCACAGGACACAGTTATTGCAGCAGTTCTTGATGATTTAAGAATGAATATAGAGTTGCATTGCAGGTTGAGAAGTTGAACTCCACTTGCAGACTAACTCTGTCTTAGATGCAATAGCACAAATACTTGGTGTTGTATGCCCAGCATGCTGACAGCACAGGTAAAAAATAAATAAATAAATAAATAAATAAATAAATAAATAAATAAAAATAAAAATAAAAATAAAAATAAAAATAAAAATAAAAATAAAAATAAAAATAAAAATAAAAATAAAAATAAAATGCAGGATGGTTTGATGGAGGAAAGTGACGTTTCATAAAGTGTAGAAATTAAATTTATGCCGTTTTTAGCATTTGTATACTTCTACTTAAGTCTCGGAACCCGGGTACTTTTCCCACCAAGAGCCCAGCATTTGAACTTGAAGCCTTACCCCCCCACTTGTCCTCCCCTCTTGTCAGCATCTCGTCAACCCGCTGCTCCAACCCTAACGCAATTAGCAGCACGTTTAACATTTAATCTTAATTATCCCAACCCCAAGCCCCGTACCCCACCCCCCGCCCCCCTCAGAGTTAATTAACGTAATCAATAATTAATTTAAATATCGTTTTTTTTTCCTTCTTTCTTTTTTAAAATTAATTATTGTTGCATTGCTGATAATTAGCAAGCTAATTAACCGAATGCATCTCTATCCCCTCTGTGCGTGTCTGCGGGATCAGATTTATTTATTTATTTTTTTTACTCCAAAGCGACTCGCACCCGTTGTTTACAAGCGCTCGCTAATCACCTCGCACCCAAACTCTCCCAGGCCACTTGTCCACATCCACTTAAGAAGCCGTTGGCTGCCTTGCGTCATCCGCCCTCACCCCACCCATGTCCTCATCCCAGTCCCAGCTCGGCAACGTCGTACGTTCCACTTTCCACTTTCCTTTAGGTTTTCTCCTTTGCTGTCCCTTCACAGAGGTCCTTCCCTTTCCTTCACTCAGTTTTCAGTCACCTGCCTCCTCCTTCTTACTCCGTCTTGGCATATTACCCTGTGAAGCCGGCACAGCAGCGAAAGCACTGTTGCCGCTTTTTTCCACCTATGAATGGGGCGAATAAAGGAAGGGGCGTAAAAAAAAAGAAAGAAAAAGGCAGTCGTCTGTACAATTACCTGTTCTATTTTTTTTTTTTTTTTTGCAGCGAAACAGTCCCCAGACAGATTTCAGTTTACATTCTGCAATGAACCGTTCAGACCAAGAACCCTTCCATTGCACCCCTGAGCTTGGAGCGGCTAATTTATAAGATTAAAGGGGACCTATTGTGCAAAACTCAATTTTTAGTGCTTGTGCACATACGTTTGGTTCTCTGATGGGCCTACTAACACACAAACTGTGAGATAAGACAGCCCAGTCCGTTTTTTTGTGACCTGTCTGTTTTGAGCCGTTCACATTTGCAGCCTGCCAAAACGTCACTGTGGGCTTCAATAGAACACCACATCTGAGTTACTCAACAGACAAATCTTCTAAAAGAAAGAGGAATTAATAACAACTGTCCGTGAAGAAACTGCAGATGATGAAAAATGTTGTAATTAAAAAATAATTGTTTTGTGTTTCATTCTAGAAAAAAATGTATGCCGTACATAGACTCTAGGCTGCGATCCGCTGTGCTTTTCTCCAAACAAATCCAATAAAAATTGTGTGTTTTTTGCCATTATTCATTTTAAAATAAGGCTCCTTGTAATATCTTATGAAGGAATTAAAATCATTGATGTACGCAATAATTGCAATTTTTTATTATTACCATGTGTTTATTACCGTTGCAAACACAAATGTATTGTGAATTATTACACACAAATGATGTACAAATTATACAGGTAGACGCCAAACATTACGTAGAGAAAGCAAATACTGCAAACAATGTCTCAGACAAAATTAATTGAAATACTCTTTCAGAATGGTTATTGGTTTGATTTTAAATAACATTTTAAAGGACCGCAACTAGCCATAAAACAGCTGCATGTGGCCCACGAGCCTTGGGTTGAGTATCACTGGTCTACACCAAGGAAAACCCTTGATGTTAAGATGTTAAATGTGTTAAAGGGATAACATAAATAGTCGTGTACTCTTAGAAAACTACACTAACGCAGTACAGCCATTGTACCTTTAGGGGTACAAGGGCTTGTCATGCAGGCAGTATCCTGTGAAGGTCAATTTGTACTATTTTGAGGTACAAATTGGCTGCCAGAGGTACAAAATTACAAACAAATATCCGTGCCAAGAGTCCGATGAGCATAGCTTAGAGGGTATTGCCATTGTACTCCTAAATGTACAATGCTGTACTTTAAAGGGTCGTCTGAGTCAACTGTTCTCAAACTATGGTACGTGTACCACTGGTATTTAAAAAATATATAATTGATTAATTAATTTAGAAACAGAAACGATCAAAATTCTACAAAATGTTTAATGGAAATACTTAAACTACGAGATAACTGAAATGTCATTTAAAATAAGTTTTGCCTTTCCTGTAATATTTTTCATCATGAAGGTAGCGCCATTATGACCAGTAGTTACGAGCTGGCTGTTATGGAAAGATAGTTAGCGGAGGTAAAATGAATATTTCATTAAACGCTGCAATCGTGGTTCCAAACGGGAAATATTAGGAAGACAAGTGCGGATAAGGAGGACAATATTTCGAGCAGCCCTGTTGAAAATGAAGTGGATAGTGAACCGAAGCACAAATGCTCGTGTCTACAGCGCCTGCTCGCAGCAACCAGCGCAAAACAGTAAGGAAATTTGACTCGAGTTACATCTAATTTGGATTCAGTTGGAGCGGGACACAGGAGGAGCAACATGTTTGTACCTTGAATCACATGCCCCTGTTATAAACTCCGGATCGCTGTGCACAAAGCCCCACAGTACCACAAAGCACAGTTTGAGTCCAATCAGATATTTGACAATAAAGTGTGCGAGACTCAAAAACCCATTGTGACATGCTATACCAGGGGGGTATTTTCATCTCAATATATCACCCCCGAGGCAACAATTGGCCATTAGCGGGCACACGGCCAAGCCATTGAACGCCGCATCTGTGCACACACAGGGCCCGAGGCTCGAAGCGCATGCATTATGGGCCTGTTGGTATGCAGATTAAGCGGGCACGCGCGCAACCAGGTGCAAACCAGGCCACCGCGGCCACAATGCTGAACGGCCTGGTGCGTCTGCACGATGAACCTCAGGGTCCTCAGGACTGAGGGCTACGTCATCCGTTTTGCCCATCCTCCGCCCACTTTCAAGGGAAAAGGATGTTCGACCTGCAGATGTTAAACAAGCATCGAATGTAAATGAAATGTTAGATGTTGACCACACGTCACTTGGACTCGACCGAACGACTGGTTTATGAAACTAGATCATAAAGATGCCTATTTCCGCATCTCCATCCACCATTGGTATAGAAAATATCTGCACTTTGCCTTCCAGGGGAAAGCCTACAGATTCCTCACACTTCCCTTTCGGCTATCTTAAGCTCCTTGGGTGTTCATGACAATGTGTGGAGACGGCGATAACACCAGCAGGGCGAGAGTGTGCGACTATTTGGACAATTCCCAGAAGGGGGTCAGTAAGGCAGCCAATTTAACCTTTGCTCACCTGTGGAGTGTAGGCTTTGCTATGACCATGGAGAAAAGTCTATTAACCCTGAGTCAGTGCACCCCCTTTTTAGGCATGGAGCTAGACTCGGTTTTGATGATGGCCGTCCCTCTTCAGCAAGAGTTCAGGCCAACAAGTCATGCGCAGTTATCCGCAGTTTGGACCCGGAATCGACTCACTTTTGTGGCAGAAACAGCTGGGCATGATGGCATGAGAAGCCGGGGTGCTGCCCCTCGGCATGTTGTGGGCCAGGGTGTTACAGAGGTGGTATGTAGCCAGACACCTTCACCCAGTTAAGGTCAGCGACCACAACATAACGTTGTAATCGAGGTGCAAGAGGGTGTTATCAGTGTCTCCGCACTGGTGAGCATATGATATTATCATATGGTGGAGCGCCATCCAGCATGGGGGGGCAGAGTCGTCTACAACGGTGCAAACAGCCAACGGGTGGTGGATGGCGATGCAGGTGAACTGTCTCTGTCATTCTTCTGTTGTTCCTGTTCCTTCTCTCTCCATCTCTTTTTGCACTGGTCGAACCCTCGATCTCTAGGGTTGGAGTTGGGAGAGGCTTGCTGGTTCAAACTCAGACACTGTCGACAAACCAATGTATTTGGAGATAAACAAAGAAAAGTTGGCGGTTACACCATTTAAACAAGAAAAATAATTTGAATAACATAGAAAATCCATCCACGCCAGAAAAATGAGATAAGTGAAGAGAGAGAGAGAGAGAGAGAGAGAGAGAGAGAGGTGGCTGGTGATGATCGTATAGGATGGGAATAGGGAATAGCTTTGCGAACTAACTCAATTAGGGAAGATAATTTCCACCACCCACACCCAACCCACCCACCCCACCCCACCCCTTGTCCTGGTAGAACTGGAGCAGTAGGGCGACACTGAGAACAATGTCAGAGGACAAATGGGGCTTGCTGCCACTGCGGTGGCATGGAAACGGAATACCTAAATGGAACACTATTTAAAGGCCACCTCTCGTGTTCGGCCTTCTCGGGGTGTTGAATGTTATTTCTACGGTGCTCTCTGCAGCAGCGCATGGATTCCGCACTTTGCGACAACCGGTTTTAGCATCCAAAGTTAAAAAAAAATAAAATCCCCTGAAGGAACAAAACAAAAGCACATGGCTGCCAGACCTGTAATCCAATACAGTGCAATGCACGAATAGCAGAGGTAAACGGTAATGTATTACAGTCAAAGTCTGAGATAAATGTTCCCCAATGGCCAAAGATTCATGATAAACAAATCCGAAACGAATTTAGAAAATATTATACGTATAATATAAAATCACAATCACTATTGTCAGTGTTTTTCAAAACACAATGGTCAAATGAGTTGTAGAAATACTAAATATTACTATATGATAACATAAACTATTATGATTAACGTTTCTATCATAGCCAGCTTTAACTTCTTCAGCAATTTGTGCTACAGTAGCTCGTGTGATCGGACCAGACCGTCTAGACTTGGCTCCCCACGTGTGTCGCCGGTTCAGTGGGTGTCCTTCCTTGGACCACTTTTGTTAGGTACTAACCACTGCATACCAGGAACACCACAGAAGACTTTTTGGAGATGCTCTAAACCTAACCATCACAATTTTGCCCTTGTCAAAGTCGCTCAGATCCTTACACTTGCCCTTTTTTCCTGCTTCCAACACATCGACTTAAAAAACTGACTGTTCACTTGTTGCCTAATATATCCCATCCCTTGACATGTGCCACTGGAACAAGATGATCAATGTTATTCACTTCACCTGTCAGTGTTTTTAATGTTGTGGCTGATCGGTGTATATATATTTTGGCAGCCACCCAAGTGGCGTATTCAGGGCCCTCCGGCACAGATACACAGACGAAGGGGTAGAAAACACAGGTTTATTGTGGAGAGGGGGCTTGATAGAACAAACCCCGGAGCAGATGGAAACAGGTCATGACAAGGCTCCTTCCTACTGAGTGTGTGTGGGGATGAGGGTTTAACATGATGCTCGTTAGACCAACCAATGAGCAACAGGTAGACAGCCACTCTGATCCTGGGTCCCCAATTGCCTAGATCCAGGTCAGGTGTGGCTACTCAAACCACACCATCCCCCCACCACATATATATATATATATATATATATACCAAAATAAAGTAAGTATAAGTAAGTAAGAGTAAAAAAAAACAGTATTTAAAAACAGAATTGTCATACTGAATGACACAGTGTTGTAAGACAAAAACTGCAATATATATTGTTCCCACTTTCGTTTTTCTGTTTCATTTAATTAACTTCCTATAATTAAATAAATACATGGATAATAAAAATACTATTTATGTTCTATTATTTGTCATGCATTTTTTTATGACCGCTGAGCGATGCGACTCGACCGGGCGGACTCAGTGCGAGGGACCGTGGTCTTGGGTCGGGACCCATCACCTGCACTTCCATCACAGGTTCAGTGCCTGAAGGTTTAGTCCCTGTCTGGGAGCTGGGGCTCAATAAGTTCCTCAAGTTCTAAGAACTACGAACGTCCCTACAGTAGTGTCTGCAGTGCGAACACAATGTAATGAAAGGTTCCTCAAAAATGTCTTTAGAACAATTAAAAAGTTCCTGTAGTACGAAAACGCACGGTATGGTGAGTTTTGATTGATGATTGATTCTGTCAAACCATTTGTTCTGTAAAATCATAGATGTATATATTGATTCTATGAGACCAGGGGTCCGGAACCTATGGCTCGAGAGCCAATTATGGCTCTTTCGATGACGATATATGGCTCGCAGAGAATTTTGAGCTAAAATCACAATTAACAAGTAATAAATAATTATTCGATGTTATTTTAAAGTAAAACAGGTACGAGAAATTACAATTTTGAAAATATGATTCAAAATACAAATGTGGCGGACAAAGGGGCGTAGTCAAGCACCGGCTGCGCACCACAGAAAGACTCCGGGGGCCTTTTACTTGGCGCCCTGCCCCTCCCGGGTCTCTGCTCAGGAGGCACTTATGGGAGTCTCTGCCCACAGGTGAGGGTTTAGGGAGGAAGACGGAGTCTTTCTGGCCATGGTGCGCAAAAATTTAGAGATGCGTGCTTAGCAAGTAAGCACGCATCTCCACTCAACATTTCGACCTCCAGTAGCTAGCTAGCTTTACGTCCACGTGTGCAGTGGACAAAGCCGACCTGACATGCATCCCCGGGGTCTGCATCAGAGACTTTGAGCTGGAAGTTGCTGACCTAAAGGCTTCAGACATGTGGGTAAGTAAGTTCAAGTCACTGAATGGAGAGTTGGAAAGACTTGCACGACAGCGAGCAGAACTGGCAAGTGAACACAAGTGGACAGAAATGGAAAAAACTTCAATATGTATGTGACAAATAATCTCTTGAACTTGAACCTGGAGACCAGCTGATTCTTAAAACTTGGAACGAGCTTCCCGTCACATAGCACACAATGCAGCGTGTGAGTATTGCCGTATTGACCATGTTTGGCTCTACATACGCATGTGAGCAGTCTTTCTGGCATCTGAGAAACATTAAGAGCAACCTACGCTCACGTTGAACTGATGGAAGCCTCAACGCAGCATGAAGCTTAAACTCACTACGTATGAAGCAGACTACAAGGCCATCAGCAAAACCATGCAGCACCACAAGTCGCAATAATGGTAAAAAGTATTTCATTTATTATTGGATAGCTACAGTATAACAACAATATTATTAAGAAGAATAAAGAGAAAGTTATTATATATAGCGTTTTTTTAAGTACTCACATGTGTTATACGTTAAAAATGTATGCCTTACTTAAAAAATGCACGCATTAAGTCGCATTCAATTTTATTAAATATGATATGGCTCACAAGGAAATACATTTTGAAATTTTTGGCTTTTATGGCTCTCCCAGCCAAAAAGGTTCCCGACCCCTGTATTTGATGTGCAGAACATATGTTCCGTTCCAAAACATGTATATTTTTCATTAAACAAACACAAGATAATCCCGTATACGCGAGGTGCTTTTCGTTTTGAACTGCTGCTCCCCCCAGTGAACAGATAAAGCATTGCAACTGCTTTTCCATAAATGCAGCCTGGGGGCGTTCCCAGGTGCCGGCGCGAAATTACGTCATTGAGGGGATATCGTTAAAGTCAGGTTCCGAGCATGAAGGATCAGCCACGCCCCAATCACGGATCTGCCTGGGCTCTGTCATGTTCTAGCTGCCCTCTCCAAGTTGCTCCCACTATATATATATATATATATATATATATATATATATATATATATATATGTGTGTGTGTGTGTGTGTGTGTGTGTGTGTGTGTGTGTGTGTGTGTATTTTCCTGATTGTTTTATTTATTTAAAAATGTTTATTTAAATATTTGAATGTACAAATGTAATATCAAATGTAATGTAAATGAGTGTGAATCGAATGCTCATCTTAAAAATACTTGAAAAATGACTTATAGGTCTAGGACTGCAGACATTCTCCCGGACAATGTCGGTGAGATGAGGATTATTTTTTCTTATTTCTTCATGTTTTTTTTCTTGCAACAGTACGACAAGTAACAACGGCAAAACATCCTGACCTTGGACCCACTTGGAAGTGACTCTCAGAGTTCTGTATTCTGTGGGCCGTGGCTCGTCTTGGCTTGCCTTTGGAAATATAACTTCAGGTGATGATATCATTGGCTCTGACCCCCCCCCCCCCCCCCCCCCAAAAGAGAGAAATAGAGAGAGAGAGTGAGAAAGAGAGAGAGAGAGAGAAAGAGAGAGAGAGGGAGGGAGGGAGAGAGAGAGAGATGTGAGCCTTCTCCGAAAACCCCAAAGGTGTTGTTTTTTCTTCTTCTCCTTTTTCAGGTCGCACAGAGTCACAAGGCATCCTGTCTCGACGCCCCCCCCCCCCCCCCCCCCAACCCCCCCACCGTGTTATTAGCTTGACCATGGCTCACCTTGGGTCGACTTTACACTAATACAAAGGATCGCTTAGACAACGATGTGGTCCTTTGCTGAAATCTTTTTTTTTTATATAATAACGATAAAAAAATCGCCTTAAGTTGAGGATTGAACCTCAGGAGGTCGAGTTGAATAATCTCACGCTGCTGTCGTCTCGCGGCCCCGGCTCCGGCTTATCGGAAATACCCGCGTAGCGGTAGTGGGCTCTGCCTGCGGGGACTTTCGTCGGGGACTTGGGGAGTGGGGAAGATAGACTTTTCTTTATTTCTTTTATTTTTCCATTTTGCTTTGCGTTTCTGCCGGTGTATATCTGAATCAGTAGAACGAGCGTAATCTTTCATTGAGTGAAACGAAATGCGTCATTTGCGGTTATGCTGCTGGTGGGAAGGTGGGTCAATGCACCGCTGACTGGATAAAGATATTTTTATTTCGAAGCAAAAATCTTAAAGCCGTAACCAAAGAAAACACTTTCCATCGTCCATCATAGAGGAAAAACATCCCCGGATCCAAGATTACGGTATAATTTAGTTCCGTTGAACATTTAACAACAGGCTTTCGATGTGTGTAGTTTTGTCATAAGTAGTCTCCTTGAATTCCACTATTTTTTTCAGAGGTCTCAGAAACGCAAGAAGCAATTGAGTATAAAAAACTATTCATATATAAAAATTAAATCACAGTCAACATGTAGAAGCATTTAAGGGGGTTAGAAAGGGATCCCCTTTTTTTGAGCTTTGCAAAGGTGTCTTGCTTTTCTTGTCTCTTTTGTTTTGACAGATTTTTTCTTGACTCTTGTATTTTTTTAAACAAACACAAAAATAACATCTAATGACATTTACTGTGGACATATGCAATCACTGTGCATTTTAATTACTTCTTCTGATACTTTCTGTAGTATTAAAAGTGACCCACCTCCAAAATCAGTTTGACTCGTGATCGAGTGTTAAGCAATTGCAAGCGCGTAGGGAGGGTCAAGCCCGCGCCCGTCCCAGCCCCGTGCTCGCGGACACTGTTCTGTGCCCGCGCGGGTTTTGAGACTAATTAACCGCCATGGCTTCTGAAAAACAAAATGTGCGACTCGTAATGAGGGGCAGCAATTGTATCAGGGGCGGTGGAACCCCCCATGGCACCCCCCTTGGATGTGCCCCTGCCAGTGGAATGACTCTTTTCAGCCCTTCCGTCTATTTGGATTGGGATTGAAGATCTTTCCGGAGCTGGGAATGACAGCTATTGCTTTTCGATGCTTTGCATTACGTTGCGGAAATGAAAACAAAGGAAGAAAAAAGTATATTTTTTAAGAGTTGAAATCAAATTAGCTATGTTTATATCACAGTGGGTGGAAACACAGTTTGGAAACACAATGATGGAAACCATCAATATATAGCAATATATTCATAGCTAGGACCTTGTAAGGAGAAGGGCCATCCTTTGCCTTTCGAGCAGCTGAAATCTTTCCTGTAATACTGTTGTACAAGTCCTGAACTGTGCATAGTGGGGTACTGCAAAGTTCTTCGAAGGATGAAGGAGGTGGAAATCTAATTTTTACTCTTCCCTCTAGAGTTTCCCCCGAAAGTGATCTGGAGCAGGTGGTGTGGGAGGCCGTGGTAGGGGGTTGACTGTACCCCCGGTGCTCATCAAACCACTTGGATTTGTATATGGGGGCATTATCATCATCCTGAAATATGAGAACATCACGAGGGAACGGTGTCTGCACCGTGGGGTGCACCTGGCCGTGGTTGTATTACAGTCCTTGGCTGTTACAGAACCATGCAGAGAAATGATTGGACATAATGACTCCCACAAGATGGCTTCTCGTACCATTATGGATTCCCCACCATGTTTAAGAGTTGGCAACAGACATGGTGGGCTGAAGGCGTCATTCGGCTATCTCCAAATGTAAACCTGTAAAAAGGTGACTCCTCAGACTACTTACCTCCGTTTCATTGCTCGGGAGTTTAGGATTTATGCCCCTTGCACCAGATGATGTGTTTTTCTGTGTGTCGGACTTGGATTGAAGCGGTTTCTAAACCCGTGCTTTGTGAAGCTCACGGCATGCAGTGTTTGTTGACACTGGGATGCAGAAAAGCAAATTCTATTCTGTGGTCATTTTTGTGCTTCCCAAATCTCTTCTCGAGGTGCCATTCATGTGCTCAATTCCACCACTAAAACACCCGGCTTGGCTAATCAATACCTCATTGAATTGAATAAGGCGGAATTTAACAAATATCATGGCTGAGATATATTTTTTTATTAATGGCATGTTATCTAATGTTTTTTTGTTTATATGTTGTTTTTTTTTATGGCACGTGTACTACCAGATCACAAGCTCAAAACATAACTTCCTCAATACCCTAGTCCAAAGAACGGATATTTCACGGACACTGTGGTGAATGAAACGCAAAGCGTCCTCCATTAAAGTGGCTCCCAAGGACAAACTACCGCATGTACAGTGCAATCTTAAGATTCGAGATTCAAGAGGTTTATTCGTCACATACATATACATACTTTCATACATATATGTGAAATGTAATACTTCTTCTCATCTTCTCATGACAGGGGTACAGTATGTTACTGCGTTAAAGTCCCTCTTTTTCATTTTAACTAGTTTGAGGGTTACCGCGCACTCTGTGTTGCCGTCGGCTAAACTAAGTAAAAGATTTGTCCCCAAGGACCAATGAAACTTTTAATGACATTTTTAATGCACGCCAGTGAGCGACTGTTTTATACCGATCATGGAGGCGGGCTGACGAAATTGGTGGTTTGACAGTTCATAAACGATACGGACTGTATGAGAATGTGCACATTAAAATAAATGAACTTTTTATATATACGATATACAAGGCGCCCCTTGAGCCGCATACATTGTCTGCATTGCCTGCCCAACCGCAGCTTGCCATTGCACTGTTATTGCACTGTTCCTTATCAAATTTACAGCTAGTGACATCATGAAGGCAAGTTTAAAGGCTGCATGATATGAAATCCTTACATATTGATAATATTTGCAGTATTATGAGTACTGCATGAAAGTAGTAAAATAGGTAATTGTAGACTTGCCTCAGTGGAGGGACAACTGGTAATGGTCTCCAGGTCCTGGCCTAGTGATTTTACCTGTTCTACTTGAACTTCTGGAAGATTTGTATTGAATATGTTTTTTTTCTGGTAGATGTAAACAAGTAAAATTGGTGATGAGTAAAATTAAGTATTTAGTAATGATAATGGATTGGAAGGCACCGGTGTACGTGAAATTTGGTTTGATAAGGCCCAAGCAGCATCTTTTGGCCGTACCTCAAGTTTCCCTTCGGCTCCGCCTGGGAACTTCTTTTGATTGGAAACCGGAGTCACAGCCACTGTCAGGAAACTCATCTGTTATATAAATCACACATGTGGCGGATCTGCAGCAAAGACAGAAAAATACACACACGCACGCACGCACACATGCACGCGCACACACACACACACACACACACACACACACACACATACATTCGCCTAAGACAGATGTGTGCACAGGTGTCCTGCACACCGCTGTCACCGCGGTGCCACTAAAGCAGTGGGGACACTTTTCCGAGATCCGAGATCCTTCTGCAGGCGAGAGGCAGAGGCTGAGGAGCCAGCACAGGCCTGCGTTAGTGGTGGGGTCGAAAAAAAGGAAGATAAGGGGATAACTTTATTTTTACCCGTTTAAAAGTCGTGCCTCGTCTCGACATTGGGCGACCAAAGTGCTGGGCAAAAGGTACCAGGGTGGATAGAGTCCTACTGCCAATTTAGACCACACACACTCTGGTCTCAGATGGGGGTTGATTTGTGTATGTTCCCTTTATGGTCTTTGGTTAACGTTATGATCCCCTGGCTCACCAATTTTTAGTAATCAAACATTCTAAAAAGCCTGAAAGCACGTCGCTTGAGCTCCAAACTAAAAAATGAACCGTGTTTTGATTAAATGAGATGTTGAAACTGGTTATTGAAAGAAGACCTGTTATGTTCCTTTTTATTCAAGTTAATATAGGTCTCTGAGATCCCCAAAACATGTTTTTAAGAGTTTTTGCTGAAAATAAGACTCTAGCCAACTCTAGCATTCTAGCCATTCTAACATGCCTATAAATCCATCAGGTTCCTGACGCTCTGTTGAAGTGGGAGGAGCCACCCTACGAAGGGGTTTGAGCTTTGATCGAGATTCTGCTGAATTTCTCTGTAAACGTTCACTGATTGTCTTGAATCTTGCTTTCACCTTATCAGTCCACTAAAATCAGTTTCTGAACAAATTTGAGGTCAGAAATCAGCAATCCAGTTGCGGAATCTTCACTCATTAAATCTACAAGACTTACAAGTTCAATCTGGAGCAGTGCGGAGCTTGGAGCACCGCGGGATATGGAGGGGCTTGGAGCTGTTTTGTTTCATTCAATTACAGAACCGTCAGGAAATGAAATGAAATAAATTCATCTCCATTTTTGTTTGGAGAAATGCCGAGCGGATCGCACGCCCCAGTCAACCTACCATGACCCCCCCACACACAGAGGAAGAAACACACTGCAAATATTCACATTTCCCTTGTCTGCACGTTTGTTGCAGACGGCTGGTATTAATTCCTCCTTCTTTTAAAAGATTTGTGCTTTTTTTTTATTTTTTATTTTTTTATTTTTTATTGTTATTTTTTTGTAAAAAATAAATAAATAAATAAAAGATTTGTGCTTGTCTGCGAGCCAACAACAGAGAACTTCCCATGCTAAGCTCTTAGCTTCGAGCAGGTCCGGTCCCACTCCAGGCCTGGGTGGAGTTACTCAGATGGGGGGGGCGTTTCTAATTAGAATAATGCCCTTGGTGACGTGCATCGACGTATATAGGGCAGCAAAGCTGAACGCCTCGATTCACCACATGGTTCCTGAAATAGACACCTCGCAGAAGACTGAGTTGTCTTTTTTCACAGTTTGCGTGTTAGTTGACCCATCAGAGACCCAAATGTATGTGCACAAGCTCTGAAAAAGTGAGTTATCATAATAGGTCCCCATTTTCAAACTGATGAGTATGATGTTATAGATTATAAAACATGCCCTGTGATTTACATACTATCATCATTATCACAATTTCAATTTCAGATTATCAATATAACAACAACAACAGCAAAAATGATAATATTGATTATTTTAAATAATAATTTTTATTTCACTATCACACCTCAATGCAGGAGCTTATCAATCCCGCCCTCACGACTGGTTTACACTTGATGTTCCAAGGGTCAAGTCCGAATTCGGAAAGACTGCTTCCAAAGGTTATGCTCCGGACTTGTGGAATAACCTACAATGCACTTTAAATATTGATTCCTTGATACGATTGGGACATTAAAAATATGCCCCATTGTTATTGTTCTGTTTTTTGTTTGATTTTATTCTCTGTGTTCCTCTCTGTTCTTTGGGCTAAAAGTCTGAAACACGACAACGGCGGTACACACAGACATGGTTGAGGTCTTTTTAAAACCGGGAGGTTTCAGACGTCTTGTCGTTTGAGTTTGATCAATATCGATCAACATTTGGAGCAGAAATTTGTGGAAAGACTGTCGTACACTCATTCGTTTCAGGAGTGGGCCGCTTTGTTTTTCAAGATTCAAGATTCAAGAGGTTTATTCGTCACATACATATACATACTTTCATACATATATGCAGTGAAATGTAATAAAAAAATTTGACCGGAGCGCCAACGCAGCCGACCGCAAGAGAATCGCCACTCTGGCGATTCTCTGTGACATCATCATCCGAAGTTATATAATTCCAAGCTTTCAAAACCCATTCCCCTCCAGCCACTTGCGAGTGCGACATCTGGACAAAAAGCTTGAGCCGGGGCTGCTCACGCTGCGTTTGTCAAAACCCAAGAAACTCTAATTGTTCAAAGAATGATTTTTCACACCGCAGGAAGTTCTAAGAACCATGGGAGGAGCCGAGCTTTTCTTTTGCGTCCGCACTGCGTCATCCAGGAACGATTGAAATTGTTAAAACCGCCTTGTTGAAATTGTTAACCACCGCTCTTCAGGGACGTTTGAACTGAGCACCAGTAGAGCAACATGCAGTGACGTAGGTTCAAGTTCAAGTTAGGTGCACGTGGATTGGTTCTGACTTAAGTTACAAAAACTGTAGGAGTTTAAAACAGTCCAAAACATATTCCGTGTTTGTGTCCTCACACATGGACTTTGCGTGCAGCTGCCGAGCAACGGGTCAGAATCGTGTCCGTTTTAATTGAGTCCCAAAAGCTAAAAAAGGTGATGACATGTTTTTTTTTTTCCCTGGGCATACGACACGGGGTATCGGTATGCCATTTCATCCCAGACAGAAGTGGAGTTCTCCAAATTCCCAACCTGCAAAGCAGGGCCGGAGTGGGACTTATTTTCAGCCCAGGAGTTTCATGGCCACTTTCGTTCACCACCTGTTATACTGGAGATATATAATCATGGCTTTAGTATGTAAGTCTGCAAAAGTGCACTATTCTCTACAACTTTGTTATTCACAATGTATTTTTTGTGTTTCTTGAACATCATCATTTCAAATTCAGTGCAAACAAGTGTAAATAAGCTTACGTATGAGCTTCAGCTTAAACTGTGTGTATATATATATATATATATATATATACACAGTATATACAGTATATACAGTATAAAAGAAAGAAAGCTGAAAGAAAAAAAAACTTACATATGCAACCCTGAAACATTGATATACAGTGTTTGCACTCCTCTCTACCCCCTCACAATGAGTTTTTGTAGACTACTACTAAACTACTAAAGCTATACAACCCTTAAACATGAATCAATATAAAAGTATTGCTCTGTTCTCTTCAATTTTGCTATTCATTGTATAACTTTCTAAGGACACCATAATCCCTTTATCCCTGTGCATGATGCTGGGGTCACACCACCAGCGACGGGGCTGCAGCGTGAAGCCGAGCAGCTCTTGTCTCGTCGCCGTATGGGCACACCGCCGGCGACGGGGCTTTTGTGCCCCTGCCGTTTGTGGGCTCGTCGGCTCAAAATGGACTGGCTGTTGTGGCAAACCAAACATTTCAAACCTCTCGCCCTTTCCATATTTAATCTACATTATATCGATAGAGCTGAATGCTGTGTATACTTTTTTTTTTATTAAAATGGTGAAACTTTGCAAAATACATTACCTTGAATTGTCCTTGTTGGAGAAACGTAAAATTACGTGTTACTCATTTTATCGATTGTTTGAGGGACGTTTTTCATAAAAAAAAAAAAAGCCTACTCTTGAACAATATGCAGTGGGGCAGCCATTGTTCAAGGACCAGCACCATTGAGAGCGTATCTTCCCTCCTATTGGCCGTCGTCCGGCGCTCTGTACTGCTCATTTGCATAAAGTTGAAATCTGCTCAACTTTCCTTGTCGCCGTGAAGCGGTCAGCTCGTCACCGGGCGTCGCTCCACCCCCTGCAGATGGATGAAGCCAAGCTCTGTTTGAAATGCATTGCAGTCTGTCGCATTGCAGCGCCACGTCGTCGGCGCTGTGACCGTACCATTAGTGTAACATACATGTGCCTGAGCAGTGCACTGGTCTCTTGGCCACACTTTGTTCATTATTTACTACATCACAGTGTCTTTTTCTACAACACCAACATCTATATTCAATGCAAATGAGTGTTCACGACTAAAGACATCCAACCCTCAAATATGAATAAATAAAAATAAAATACTCTGTGCATGAGTGCGAGTTCAAGGAAATATGGCCGACCCTAGCACATTAATGAACGCCTGAGCAGTGCACTGGCCTCTGCAACTTTGTTTATTACAGTATCATTGTCCAAACGCATGAGAATTTCGTTCTCAGCGCACATGAGCAAGAATGCCTCCAGGTGCTCCTGGGTTAAAGTGCTCCTGAGTCTTTTTTATGAACTTCACTGTAGAGAAGCTTCTCTCACAGGCTACTTGTGTGATGGACAGTGTTTATAGTCACTTGTAGGCCAGTCCAATCACATGGTACTGTAGGCATCAGTTAGGGGAGTGCACTGAGAGAGGATGCGATGAACACAAATGGCACAGTTTATACTGGAGGAACAAGGCTAGTCTCCAAATACTGCTGTTCCGTGGAAGGATCCTCCTCACTTCCTTGTGGCATCGCACTGGCTGTCCTGACAATGAAACCCTCCAGAGAAAACATCTTTAGTCTGCCCCACCGGAAGGGAAGACAAGGCAGGACAAGTTTATTTGTATAGCATATTTCAACAAGGCAATTCAAAGTGCTTTACATAAAACATAAAAAAACATTAAGACAAAGTGCAAGTGAAAGGCTGAGCAGCTCACCACATTATGTGCAAACCGCAGCTCTATTACCAAACCCAAGCAGACATTTGCTTGCTTCTCAGAGAGTCCATGTTCCCCTCACTTTGGCAGTTTCTAGGGTCCAGACAGTCAAAATCTGAGCAAAGTTTTGCATTGTCAGAAAAACTCCTATGAATACTCTTTGTCACAGTGACACAATGACGTTGTGTACTTTGACCTTGAAGTCAGCATCAGGTGATGCTAGTGGCTCTTTTTCTGCAAGCTCTCCTGGCATTTTCATCTTTTTTTCTGACCCCTCCTAGCCTCCTTCTCAGTACTGGCAGTCTGCACTATCAGCTCACAGTCTTCCTTCTCTTGCTTTCCATTGGCCCACTTCACAAACTCATCAGCTGCTCTCGCAACTGCTTCAAAGTCCCGAGCACACTTCCTCAGGCTTTCCTCTGTCCCCGCAACCAGACGTTGAGCTGTGAGAATATGCATCCTCCTTGTCTGTAAGTATTTTGAAAGAGGAGATGTATGTTAAAAAATGTGAAGGGCGATTTGAGCAGTGAGCACTGTCTGATACTTCAAAAGGCCTTCTATAAATCCCTTTGCCTTGGACCCTCACAGTTGGCTTTTCTCTACTGTCTTCTACAATGGTGTCTGAAGTCATAAGCCCGTCAAAAACCAAGGCTTCCCGAGGATTCCCGATGCACAAAAACACTTTCCTTTCGAGCGTGATCCTTAGCCCACCACCTCGTGTCCCCTATTGGGCACAGTCGTCTGTGACGCTTGTCTTGACTCATCTCCTCCTACTTCTGCATACGCTTGTATGACTCTCTCATGAACACGGCTCGATCATTAAGCAGTTAAAACAGCGATGCACTTTCTGAGTAGGGGACTGCTCAGAGCAGGGGTGGACTGGGACTGCAAAATGGCCCTGGACATTTTGTAACCCAGACCAGCCCACCACAACCAGCCCGCAGATACTCCACCACACCCCATCGATGCCCAGACAGACACACCAGCCCTTGATACCACCACCGATAAGCGTAATGGATACTCAAGGCTACTGTAACACAAAAACAGAGCCATTTGAAGAGCAAGTGAAAGGTTTGTTCACCTGGCATCTCTTCTTCATTTGCTCACTATGTAATGACTCTTGGTTGCCAATCAACAGGCTTTTCACATCTGCCTTCTTTTTTTTTAATTTAGAAAGCAGGGATCTGCACTATCTCGATGGAACTTTCCTTTTTCATGTTTCACTATCCTTTGGTGAATGTGTTTCCAGGCTTTCATGCCTCCCTTTATTAAAGGGCTACCACAAACCAAAGGTGCAAGTGCCAAACAGAGAGTACAGTACAAATATTGTTTTTCTTTTCTTTTCCTATTAAGTCAAGAACTTGCGGCTGGTTCCATCTTTTCTCTTCAAAAAAGACATTTTTCAACTCTTCAAACTTTTGGTATAGAAAGTTTGGGTGTTTGTTGAGGATGATAACCAAAAAACCCTACATATTTTCGGTGACTGAGGGGCAGGCAAAATAATCAAAACATCAGCTTCATCTTCATCTGTGGCTGAGGGGTCTGCTGCTGAGCTGTCGTTGCCTCTGTGATCAGTGCCCGAGTAGACTCTGCTCTCTCTTTTACACTTCCTTCAGTAGGACTATGAGACTCCTCTGTACCTGCATTAAATTAAAATAAGAAGCAATCTGTAAGGCCTGGAACATGGAAACATGATTTGGCCAAAACATGCAGTCTCATTTCATATTTCATCTAATTTCCTTTCAATTGTGGTCTTTTTATGTTTACAATTATACTATTAATGATGAAAAGCACAATATGTCACTAGTAATATGTGGGTATAACATTCAGTGGTGATCTGGTGATGTTAGATTGTGTTAGATTACAACAGCTCACCTGTGCCATCCACAGCAGGGATCCTTCTGGACACATTACTGTGTCCTGGCACTGCCTCTGACACTTAATCACATTCGAAAAAATAAATTGTTATACTTTTTCAGCACAAGTCCCTCCTCCCTACAAAACAAAATAAACTGTATTTCGCAATCCTACCTACCAACCAGTCTGGCCCACCGGGAATCTTCCTGTTTCTTCCGATTAGCCACTGCCTGCTGCAAAGCCGGTCCTTAATGATCATCGAGAACCGCTAACAACAATAACTCCGTCCTTTGATTGACCTGCGGAACCACGAGAGCACAGCATTTCTGCTTTTCTGGCGACTTCCAGCCGCAGAGCGTCTAATAGGTGTAGGACTACGTGTTCTGTTTGTTTACACAGAAAACCAAAAAAATAAAATACGAGATACAATTATCCGCAAGCACAACCGCTCTGACCCGAAACACAATGAAGTTGTCCATGGCGACTTGAACAGTGCCTTATTACCATGTGGGCAGCAGGAGAGGTGTTATCCTGCAGGCGCTTTAAAATGTCTGAAAAATCTCCAAAAGGACAAGAAATACGACTTTGTTTTGCGGTTGGAGGTGGAGGTGCGGGATGTTTTACCACTCTGACTACATCTGAATCTCCAGCAGAGTCGGATGGGTTAGGCTGGAGAGAAAGGCGGTGAAAGGGAGGACAGGGAGCAAAGTGGGCGGTCGAGGGTGGAGAGTGCAGTGTGGTCGTGGCCCACTAGGGGGAGAACAAGCTCTCCGGCAGCCTTCAGATGAGCTCTCTGACTCCCACTCTCACTCTCTGGTCCCTCTCTGCCTCAGCTTCTCCAGGGAGAGAACGGATCTTCCACTACCTCCATATCCCCTCCGTATGTCAACCCATGTGATGGGTTGGGAGGATTTAAATATATTCTAAATGCATGGTTTACAGACATATCGTCTCAGGCAGAGCGGGTCGTCTAGTAAGCAGAAGGTTGCTGGTTCAATCCCCGGCTCCTCCTGGTAGTGTGCTGAGCAGATCACTTCACCCCCTAACTGCTCCTCAGGCACATCTGTATGGGAGACCACTGCTTCTAGATACGTCAGATACTAGGATGGGGAATTGCAAATTTCCCCATTGTGGGACTTAAAAAAAAAAAATGGTATTTTAAAATGCAGACAAGTGTCCTGCTGAGATTCCGGAGTTTCCGTTCCATTGTCTGTCCATTGATTTCGAATTACAACCCGCAGAGTTTTGAAGCGCACACCTGACACTGTGTCCTTGTGCGTTTAGTCGGGTTATGAACGAAATGACCCTCAATAGCATTGTATCATTCATGCGTATCCTACACGTTTTTCAATGAAAAAATCCCACCGCACACCACCTTCCTGTTCACTAACCCCTACACACGCCAGAAACATGATGCGTTTAGACGACGAGGAGTTAAATCATCTCGGAAATCGATACGGCCCATTCGCTTCAATTCCAATCTAGTCCCGTGTCCAAGAACTAGATTAACCCAGAAAGCCTGGCGTCCATTAAATCTTTGACGTGATCGTAATTAACAAACGCATGGACAATTAATCAAACACTTTGTTAATTTTATTTATTTTTTATTACCCGCTTAAAACGTGTATAACTCGAGTGCAATAAATAAACCTATTTGCAGTCGGCGTGTATCCGTAGCCATAGAGTGTGTTTGTTGGCAAGCTGCCGACGACTGTTTATCCAGCGGTAAATTACGGAAAGACCGGCTCTTGGATCAGAAAGGGATCGGGTTTGTGCCTTAACGATGATCACAACCCTTACCGGATGCCCAGCGCTATTTCATCAATTAGGTAAAGAGTTCAATGATTGACGTCCAGATCTCTTTCCTCAGATCCCAAGAAGGCGCCATACAGTATGTTTTTTTTTTTTTTGACATTTTGGACATTACTTCAAGTCAACGAGGCATTTTCTTCCTACGGCAGATGCCTCGTTGACTCACCACCGGCCTTCGGTGCCTCTGCCTGTGGCCTTTAAGTCATGCAAATTCAGCTTCATTACCACCTCTCTATTTTTAGTTTTGGTTTATCTCCACAAATCTTGATAAAGACAGTTGAGCTGTCAACCTTTTTTTTTTTTTCATGACTGAAAAAATTACCATTCTTCACATATGTTTTCCAACTGCATTAAATTTACTGTAAAAATGATCTTTAGAACGCAGCCCCGTAACGCCGTGTAAAGCGACGGTTCTCAACGTGGAGTCTGAGCGGGGTCCTTCAAGAGGCTCTAGCGGTGTCCGTGGCAAAAATTATGAATAGCTTAACTTCACCATTATTACGAGACGTTAGCCCCGTGTCATATGTCAATACTGACTGAGTGATCAGAGTTTGACTGTCATCTCTAACGACAGTAGAGGCAGATATGGCATTTTGGACTGATAGACCATCATCTAACGATAGAAATCGTGTCAGACTGGTTTCCCAGAGACAAAACCTTATCGAATGGCTTCCGAGGGTCCGTCGTATGAAAAACAAGAAGGTTGAAAGGCACTGAGTGTATACGATTAAAGGCAAAACCCCTGTACCCAAACGAACCGCGCCACATGGCTTGGTGGGTTACTGAGTAGTTGCTTTTACCGTCGCTAGGAGGCGCATGAGGTCTGTGATGGAAACTCCCAAATAGCTCCTGCAGCTCCGGCTCTCTCTCCCTCTCTCTCC
>NC_137199.1:5662373-5684530 GCF_960531495.2 Zeus faber | reverse complement strand
GGGGGGGGGCGAAACACGGAGATAAGTAAAGCCAACCAAAAAAAACAAAAAAACCCCAACATAGAATAATGTCAACATGTGACTGTGAAGATGGCTTAAAATGGGGGGGGGGGGGGGTCTCTCCCGTCTCTCTTTTGGGTCAGGTAGAGGGGGGAGAAAAGAAGAAGAAGGAAAAAAGAAAAGTTCACTAAACCAGTTCTAAGCCCTTATCTCGACTCCGAGGGAGAGAGAGAGAGAGAGGGAGGGAGAGAGAGAGAGAGAGGGGGGAGAGAGAGAGGGGGAGAGAGAGGGAGGGGGAGAGAGAGAGGGAGAGAGAGAGAGGGGGAGAGAGAGGGAGGAGGGAGAGAGAGGGAGGGGGAGAGAGAGAGGGAGAGAGAGAGAGGGGGAGAGAGAGGGAGGAGGGAGAGAGAGAGAGAGAGAGAGGGGGAGAGAGAGGGAGGAGGGAGAGAGAGGGAGGGGGAGAGAGAGAGGAGAGAGAGAGAGGGGGAGAGAGAGGGAGGAGGAGAGAGAGAGGGAGGAGGAGAGAGAGGGGGAGAGAGAGAGAGGGAGAACGGGCGGTGAAGGCGAGCGGCGCGGAGGGGCAACGTTTGACGGGCGTGAGCGTCAACCAATGAGGAGGCGGCTCCGAGCTTCGGCGGACGCGTCCGAGCGTCTGTTAGGAGGGAGGGAGCGAGGGAGGGAGGGAGGGAGGGAGGGAGGGAGGGAGGGGGGTAGTGGGGAGGCGCGTTGCGGAAAAAGCAAATAGTTGAGTGCGCGTATTTCAGAGGAGAGTACCGACGGAGGTAGAGAGAGAGAGAGAGAGAGAAAGGGAGGAAAAATGGGGAGAAGTCACCAGCAGCTGATACATTTAGGCATTTAGGAATTTATTTTTACGAAAAAGGGGGGAAAAGAAACGCAACTACTGAAGTCGTGTGTTTGGATTATGTTTTCTTCCCTTTTCTCTTTTTGTCGGTTCCTTTGGTTCTTTTTTTACTTAAAAAAAAAATAAATAAAAATAACTAGTGCGCGCTGCGCTTTCGTCGGAATGCGCGTCGCTGGAGCCTCTACGGTGCGCGTCTGAGAGCAGAGCCGGTGTGTGTGTGTGTGTGAGGGGGGGGGTTAGAAATCAAAGCTACACGGGACCACCATGCATCTCTTTTGACGGGACTACTTAAAGACGGATCTTTGTGTGTGTGTGTGTGTGTGTGTGTGTGTTTTATATACATTTATGCCTTATACGTTTTTTTTGAGACTTTGGAGACTGGAGACTTTTTTTTCCACCTCCAATGAAAATGTGATGGGAACGGACGCTTTCTCAACTCCAAGAGGATAACGAGGTATAATAATAATAATATTAATATTATTATTATTATTATTTTCTTCTCCGAAGTGCACTTGTGGTGGTGTGTTTTTTTGCGGCGATGATCGCGCTCCTGCTCGCCGCGCTGTGCCTGGCGGACGGAGCGCTGGCGCAGATCCGCTACTCCGTGCCGGAGGAGGCGGACCACGGCACGCTGGTGGGCAACATCGCCGAGGACCTGGGGCTGGACCTCACCAAGCTGGCCGCCCGCCGCTTCCAGGTGGTTCCCGGGTCCCGCACGCCGCACCTGGACGTGGACCTCGAGAGCGGCGCGCTGTTCGTGGGCGAGAAGATCGACCGGGAGCGCGTTTGCAGACAGAGCGCCAGCTGCCAGCTCCACATGGAGGTGTTCCTGGAGGACCCGCTGGAGCTGTTCCGCGTGGAGATCGAGGTGGTGGACATCAACGACAACCCGCCGAGCTTCCCGGAGCCCGACGTCACCGTGGAGATCTCCGAGAGCGCCACGCCGGGCACCCGCTTCCCACTGGAGAGCGCCTTCGATCCGGACGTGGGCTCCAACGCGCTGCGCACGTACGACATCACCGCCAACGGCTACTTCCACCTGGACGTGCAGACGCAGAGCGACGGAAACAAGTTCGCGGAGCTGGTGCTGGAGAAGTCGCTGGACCGGGAGCAGCAGGCGGCGCATCGGTACGTGTTGACTGCCGTGGACGGCGGGCAGCCTCCGCGCACTGGCACCGCCTTGCTGGTGGTGAAGGTGCTGGACTCAAACGACAACGTGCCCGTGTTCGACCAGACCGTGTACGCGGTGGACCTGCCGGAGAACGCGCCGGCGGGCACCCTGGTGATCCAGCTGAACGCCACTGACATGGACGAGGGTCCGAACGGTGAGATCGTGTACTCGTTCAGCAACCACATCTCCGGCCGCGTCAAGGAGCTGTTCTCAGTGGATGCGCGCACTGGGCGCGTCGAAGTGCGCGGCGAGGTGGACTTCGAGGAGAGCGGCCTGTACCAGATCTTCGTACAGGCTAAGGACCTGGGTCCGAACGCCGTGCCGGCTCACTGCAAGGTGCTGGTCAAGGTGTCGGACGCCAACGACAATGCGCCGGAGATCACCTTCAGCACCGTGACCGAGTCGGTGAGCGAGAAGGCGGCGCCCGGCACGGTCATCGCGCTGCTCAGCGTGACGGACCGGGACGCGGAGGAGAACGGCCAGGTCCACGTGGAGATCCTCGGCGACGTGCCTTTCAAGTTGAAATCCTCCTTTCGGAATTATTACACCATCGTCACTGACGGGCCGCTGAACAGGGAGCAGGCTGACTCCTACTCTTTGACCGTGGTAGCACGGGATAAAGGCACGCCCTCTCTGGCCACCAGTAAGTCCATCAAAGTGCAGGTGTCGGATGAGAACGACAATGCGCCGACATTTACGCAGTTGATTTATGATGTGTATGTGACGGAGAATAATGTCCCAGGGGCTTATATTCACGCTGTCACCGCCCTGGACCCAGACATGGGGCAGAACGCTCTCATAAGCTATTCCATACTTGAGTGTGACATTCAGGGCATGTCAGTGAAAACCTACGTGTCCATCAACGAGGAGACGGGCTACCTCTACGCCCTCAGGTCTTTTGACTACGAACAGCTGAAGGACTTCACCTTCATGGTCCAGGCAAAAGACGCCGGCACCCCCGAGCTCTCCTCCAACGCCACGGTGAAAGTCATCGTGGTGGACCAGAACGATAACGTCCCCCTGGTGCTGGGCCCGGTGGGGAAGAACGGCACGGCCAAGGAGCCCCTACCCCGCTCGGCCGAGCCGGGCTACCTGGTCGCCCGGATCGTGGCTATGGACGGCGACGACGGCGAGAACGCCCGGCTGTCCTACAGCATCCAGCGGGGCAACGAGAATGGCATGTTCCGCATGGACTGGCGGACGGGCGAGCTGCGGACCGCCCGCCGGGTGTCGGCCAAGCGGGACCCCAACCAGCTGTACGACCTGCTGATCGAGGTCAGGGACCATGGGCAGCCTCCCCTCTCGTCCAGCACCAGCGTCCAGGTGCTGCTGGTGGACAGCGTGGCGGAAGGCCGGGGCGCGGGCGAGAGAGGCACCGCCAAGGCCAAAGAAGGCACCCTGGACCTCACCCTCATCCTCATCATCGCCCTGGGCTCCGTCTCCTTCATCTTCCTCCTGGCCATGATTGTGCTGGCTGTGCGCTGCCAGAAAGACAAAAAGCTCAGCATCTACACCTGCCTGGCCAGTGACTGCTGCCTGAGCTGCAGCTCCTGCTGCTCGCGGCAGGGACGCGCCCGCAAGAAGAAGCTCAGCAAGTCCGATATAATGCTGGTGCAGAGTGCGGTAAACGTCAGCGGGGCCAGCACGGCCCAGGTGCCCGTGGAGGAGTCGGGGAGTTTCAGCTCCCACCACCAAAACCAGAACTATTGCTACCAGGTATGTCTGACTCCAGAGTCTGCCAAAACCGACCTCATGTTCCTCAAGCCGTGTAGTCCGTCTAGGAGCGCAGACACCGATCACAATCCGTGTGGGGCCATAGTCACAGGGTACACAGACCAGCAGCCCGACATCATATCAAACGGCAGCATTTTATCGCACGAGGTAAGAGTCCCTCTCTAAAAAAATAAAAAATAAAATAAAAAATACAAAAGAAAAAAAACACAATAACTTCCTCGCTCCATTCAAATCCCCCAGCATGTTAAACCCTACCTCCCATGCAACATAGTCGCTCTACCTCTTTCTCTACGGCATGCCTGCCCGTTGCCCTTGCATTAATGCGCTCCTTGGCTGCTGTCATTTAGCGTTAAAGGAAAAAGCCACTGCATTCCCTTTTTTTAAATCTTTTTGTTTTGTTTTGGCTTCTGCTGTTTTCCGGAACAGCCTTGGAGAAAAACATGATTATTAGGCTACCGGTAGCTGACATCCGGCCTTTGCCCCCCTCCCCCCGCCCAGGGATGTCAGTAGCAGAACAGCAACGATTGCATGTCATGTATGTTTAGCTGCAAAGTGTTGATATCCCTTTTACATAACACAGTGGATTATTTGCAATGAGCGTACTTAAATGAAGGTAATGTATGTTTCTGTTGCCGACTGTATGTGGTGTTTTTCACCCTGTATGTGTGGCAACTTGTGTGGGCGACTGTCTGTGTGTCTGTGTGTGTGTGTGTGCAAGCCTTTTCCCTGTTGGGAGAACAGCAGTCACATTAAGCATACTGGTCACGATGCTGTTGAGTCGCACTAGAACAATGATGCGTCCATTGCTGTGCCAGCAAGAATAGGTGCGCCATTTCAATTTTTACGGCCAGGCCACATATCCATCTGTAAGGCACACTTCCCCCTGTCATGATCATTGATCATGAGTCATAATCATTTCATACTTAACGTCTAATGTGGCGTGTTGTGTGTTGCATCGTTCCTGGCCCAGCAGATTGACTTTTGTTGTTTTTGTCGTTGTTGTTGTTGTTGCTATGATATCACGTTGCGTAAGGCTGGAAGCAGCCCACTAACCCAAGGATGCCTCCGACTTCTCTTTCCAGACCAAACACCAGCGAGCGGAACTCAGCTACCTAGTTGACCGACCGCGGCGCGTCAACAGGTACGTATGAGACAGGCGGGGAAGGAAAAAGAGAGGGGGGGGGGGGTGGTATCCTCCATGCGAGTCTCTCAACTGTTTTTCCCTCGCTACCAAATTGTCCCTGAAAAAATCCCACCAATCCCCAAAAGCATAACACATAATGGCCATTTCAAACAGCAATAAAGTTGTGAGAAGAGAAGGAGAGAGAGCGAGAGAGATGGGGTAACGGGGGGGGGTTGAATAAGCCCTTTTTTTGATTGGTTGTTCCCTTTGTTTCAGCTCGGCCTTCCAGGAGGCTGACCTGGTCAGCTCCAAAGACAGCGGGCATGGAGACAGCGAGCAGGGGGATAGTGACCACGACGCCACCAATCGAGGGCACTCCTCTGGTAAGCACCCACTGTGTGTGTGTGTGTGTGTGTGTGTGTGTGTGTGTGTGTGTGTGTGTGTTCGTCCAACGTGGCAATCGACGTACCGCCTGTCCCTTTTCGGCGTCCAGAGTGGTTTAGAATAGGAGAATACTGTTCACTTTGTGAATGTTCAGTTGACACTTATTTACGGCTCAGGCTTTACCGACAGCTGCGTCTAGAGTTTATCGCGTTGCTGCGCAAAATTCCGTCATTTGAGTATTGTTTACTTCTTTTTTTCTTTCTTTTTTAATGTTAACTTTAAATGTATGGTTTGATAGCTGACATATAAAACAATTATTTTGTTGCAATTGTATGTTCTTGAAATGAATGATAAAATATTTTTCAGTATTTTGTCATATTGTCAAGAATTATCGTTATGGTAGAAATACCCTGATATATTGTATTAGCATTTTAGGGCAATATTGCCCACCCCCAGCTTAAGATACAATTAATTGTTCTTTAATTTTGTGCCCGGCCTTTTGAAAATTAAACTTGTTTCATCCGCGGTCAATGGGTTTCCTCAAAATTCTACCTAGCGATAGGGAGGGCCGCCGTTCGATGTCGGCCAAAGAAAATGTCATGCCCACGCCGCCGTTGTTTGTAAACACACCCGTGGCGCTAATGAGGACCTCGCCTCCGGGCCTGGGTCCGCTGCGTGGACACGGAGGCCACTCGACAGAACGTGACATGTTCTTTAATGGGACGCACCCCTCCCCCTCCCCCTCCCACCACCGGGAACAGGCAGCTCATTCATTTATCCGTCCGCTCACTTGTTAATTCGGCTACGTCCCTGATAAATCCCACCCACCCCCCCCTTCCCTAACCGCATTCCTCCGAACCTATTCCCGTTCTTTTATCCTCCATTTTTAAAAGGCCGCCCCCTATCCAAGCTTTCAATACAATAGCCCCCCACCCGCCTCCTCCTGTGTTTTTGGAGTTATGAATGCGTGTTCTGTGCGTCTTCCGACATTTATTCAGCCGGCGTTTTCTCCGTGGCTCTGACCCCCCCCCCCCCCCCCCCATAGACACACACACACACACACACACACACACACACACACACACACATACACACACACACACACACACACACGCACACACACAAACCCATAGGGCCATCCCTGGCTTCATGTTCTCTGCGTTGCGTCTAACTTTCATTACTGTCAGAAGTGTTGTTGCCATTGGGGCTCGCTCGCTCTGTCTGTCTGTCTGTCTGTCTGTCTGTCTGTCTGACTGTCTGTCTCTCTTTTTCATCTGCCATAACATGAGGTCACCGTCGCATTTTGCTGGAACAGCGCCAAGGCTCTGGAGTTCATATTCTTGTGGCACGGGGCGGGGGTCTGGTTGTCGGGATCCTTAACGTCCTGGTGCGTGAGCTCGGGCGGCCACTCTGCCGTCGACTTTGAACGCCCTTGGCGCGGGCGGCGCGGGGGTGATACAGTTGCATTGTCGCAGAGTCACAACTGTGGCAGCGTTGGTTGTTCTCCAAACAAGATTATTTGTCGCGTGTAAAGTCTTTGTTTGACGAGGCTAATTGATCGTCCCCGGCTTAGCCCGGGCTTTATCCCCACCCTCCGTGCGCTAATTGAGTTTGGCGGCATCCGGCGTGTGTACCTGAACCAACTCGTGTTTGTTAAAAGTTTTGGGAAAAAAACAAAAGGCAAATCTTAAGCAAACACGTGTTTCCATTACAGTGGCTGTTATCCTGTACGCCTGCTGGCGGGAGATAAACGCCGCTCTGAACCGGCAGCGCCGCCGTTAACCAGGAGTATGAAAGTGTTATGATCAATACTCCTACACTAAGTGTTACTGTGTTTGGAGCTTCCCTCCTACACCGCGATAGGTTTTAATTGCGTGGCAATCTTGGACAACGAGGAGGGAATCTGAAGATGAAAGGATGTTTTGATAATCATATTGGGGAACTTTGATGAATTTTGATGATAGTTGCGCTATCATTTGTCCTCCCTAGCTCCAGTTTATTTTAGTGTTAATCACCTGCAAGATGAATGTGAGCTGTCCTTCCAGTCCTGTTGGTCGCCAACGAGACACTGGCTCTGGTGAGCCGAGGACGACGCCGTCCGCGGCGATGGCTGGAGTGTACGTACGTTTTATGCCAATCCCGCGGAATTTCACCCGATTACGCCTTTAATCGATAACAGTGGTCTCATGGGATGTCCCGGGCTTTTCGGAAAAGTTGCGTAGCCGAATCAAGAATACTTCTCAGTGGTCATCAGTCAGCGAGTCGAGTCCGGTCGGGTTCATCGACCTTTCACCCTCACACACACACACACACACACACACACACACACACACACACACACACACACACACACACAAATCCCTCCTTAAGCCTGCGGTTCACGTTATCGCCGTGGTAACAGCCCACTGATCAGTAATTCATTTTTCAGACCTCTGCATAGCAATTACCAAATGAAGGTTATTATGGCGACGTGGCGTTGGCCCTGCTCGAGAGCCGTGCCGAATCCTAAAGACGAGACGCCTCTCACCCAAGTCAGGACAAGCGCCTTAGCTTTTTGTCTCCCTCTCTTGTCGTTGACTTCCCCGCGTCCATCCGCGTGTTGACAGGGGACCCTCACGATTGACGCTGGCCCGGAAAACCCCTTGATCAAAGAGAGGGCACGAGAGAGAGACAGAGAGAGAGAGAGAGAGCAACCTGGTATCCCAGCGACAATGTGTTTTTCAACCGCTGGTTTTCATTCCAGGAGAACGTCTTCATTCGCCAACCCAACCCCACCCCCACCCCCCACCCCGCGCGGCAATTGTCAAAAAATAATGTCAAGTCATGTCTTGGTGATGTCATGATCTGGGGCAAAAAAAAGAGGAAAAAAAAAAGATGCATTTGGGAGAGAGAGAGAGAGAGAGAGAGACTGTCTTATCTCAGCGACTCTAAATGCCGCGGTCCTCGTTCCCATCTTAGAATCAAACAGAGCCTCCATTTTGTTCCTTCAGCCCCCCCCCCCCACCAGCAACACTGTTTTGTTTTTTTTCGCGGCCGTCGAGCTCGAAGCCAGGCTGCTCAGCGGTCGCTCCGTACGATGTTTTTGAATTTATTTTTTATTCTAACTCCGGGTTTTTTATTCGGCTTCTCCCGCTCGGTTTAACCCCGACCCCTTGGCTCGCCGCTGTAATAAAGCCGTTTCCCTTTCGCCCGTGTTAAAACATAATGTGATGGGGTATTTATGGTGTGTTGGTTAATATTTAATAAGAAGCCCCCCCTCACCCTCTTGTCGGGACTACCTGGCACTTTTCCAAGCTGTTAGTGACGGTGGGCCAAATTAATCCACTTTGTAACAAAGCAAATTCCCCCTTTGCTGACTGCTACAGACACACACACACACACACACACACACACACACACATACACACATACAAGCATGTATTGGCAGGTGCACGCCCACACACAAACACACACGCACATGCACGGACACACTGCTTACTTGGGCAGCATTGGTTTTAGCTACCCCTAATCACCCTGTATATGCTGGGGGGCTTGAGGGGGGATTAAGAACAGATAGCCCTTGCAGGACAGTTCAGATACGACGACAGCTCAGACACACACACACACACACACACACACACACACACACACACACACACACACACACACAGACAACCAAACAAACAGATTAGAATTTTTTGAGAAAAAAAACGGTGCGCCCACACCAAACGCGGCCTTTTCCAGCCGGAACAAGCGTGGAGAACCAACAGGAAAGGCCCCTCATTGGCTCCCCTTTGGCGGAGCGAGAAAAAAAAAAAAATCTTCCCCGTCCCCCCCCCCCGCCGCCGCCGCCGCCGCTGAATTTCCGCACAAAAGATAAACCATTAAAACATTCGGCGGGGGCCCTGGAAACAATGGCGGTGCGTGACAGGACGGGGAAACGCGGCAGCCAGGCATCCAAACTGGTTGAGCGGAGTCTACCTGACGGCATTCATCCGGGACAATGGCGCTCAAAAGCCTGTTTTCCACAAAAGATCTGGGAAAAGAAACGGAGAAAAAAGGAGATCGGATAGCAGGAGTTTGTCCAAGCGCCGTGGCGACGGTTGCTGTGTTTTACGGTAAACTGCCTTGTTTAACCAGTCGATGTTTGATTGAAACCATGCTACACTCTGCATGGATGAGCAAGGACGCACACAAATAAACGGTCTTTTCCTCCTCTATCTCCTTGACCCTTGACCTGGTTTTCCCGCAGGTGGGTCGGCTCGACGGAGCAGACGCCTGGTCAGTCGGCAAACGAGTCAGTCAGTCAGAAAGCCACCGACTTATTAATTCGCTTGATCAGCCGACCGGCCTGTCAGTCATACAGTCAGTCGGCCGTGCTTGACGGACGGGCTATCGCGTTACTCAGACGGGCAGCCTGTCAGGGAAGATTAGCATTTTGCTCTCGTTTCGCTCGCGGTTTTGTTGGACAGCTCACACGGAAGCACCACAGTCAACCCACCGCCATCGCCGGGCTGTGGGGTTCACACTCTTCCCATTGTTCAAACCCGCCCCCCCCCCGGATGACGACAGGACTTGTTCAATGGAGCGGATCTTCGTGAAGGCGCAGTTTTGGGCGGCGAGCGGGAGAGGGTCGCCGGCTGATCGTCTGCAGCGCGTCAACGTCAGCGCGCCTGTCCTCAAGAACGGAGGGGCCCCGGCTGGAAACAGTCGGGCTCCTCTGAAGGCTGTTTTTTTTTTTTTTTGCTTTGGAAAATCCCTTTCTTCGGGTAAAATAATGGCAAATCAGTCAAGGCAATTTGGAGATGACCTTCTTTCATACACACATTTTCATACATTCGATCCGTCGCACCTTCAATTCTAGGTTATAGACGCTTGGAGTGACCTTTACATTTTGCCTCAAAGACGTTCTGGTAAAGTCTACACCCCGCTCCTCGCCGACCAGGGTGTCGTTGCTAACAGCCGAGGAAGGATTTGTCGTCTATTAATCGCCGATGTTAATATATTAATTATGCATCTCGTATGCGTCTCTCTGCACACGTGCTTTGCTTTAATCACTTAAAAATTCATTAGTCGTATAACCCGGATAAGTGCACTTCAAACCGTAGACAGATGATTAAACATTAACTCTGGAGAGAGAGATGGCCGCCGAACTCGAGGTCAGAATAACTTGGCGTCCCGAGGAAGGTTGTTGGCGAACGCCCGGGATGTGCCGGCATGCGCGGGCACGGTGCAGGGGGAGTGCTTCTCGCTATCTGCCTGGATGACTGTTTATTGGGTGATAAGATGTGACCTAACGTCCCTGAAATGTTGGAAAGGGAGCCTCATCGGAGCAACTACGGCTTTTTCTGGATGCCAGACTGAGCATTCGAATGTAGTTCAGTGTGACTACATGATGGATAGACGCATAGACAGACAGACAGCCAGATCGATAGACAGACAGACAGACAGACAGACAGACAGACATAGATAGAGCGTACAAAGACCATTTTTTTCTCGTCACTATACTCTGTTATCGCTCGGCTCGTCTCTCGCCATCTACTCAAGAAAGCTGCATGTTGAAAAGTCTCTGAACCAGACATGAATCGCTGCTCTCCAACAATCCATCGCTTTCCCCGCGGGTGTATCTGTGTGTGTGTGTGTGTGTGTGTATATCTGTGTGTGTGTGTGTGTGTGTTTGTGTGTGTGTTTTTGCAAGAGGAGCGAGGGTTTACGTAACAAAGGTACGAAGGCCGCTTTGATACGGAGCCCGGCCTGGAAGCCGAGACCGAGAGCACCCCCGACGTCTGGAGTTGGAGCGCACATCACGAGGACCCCCCCCCCACGTGCACACCCCCTCCACGTGCACGCCCCCACCACGCCCAACTCCTAGATTGGGAACCCCCTGTAGGGCTGTCAACATTGGCCAAAAACATCTCGTTTGAATATTCCTCCTGAAAATACATAACTTTGAATATATTTGAACATCTATGAAAAATGTTGAATGTTACGATTTGACCGACTCTCGCGTTGCGTTATTGGGCGTCCACAAGTGTATACAACGGAACACATCACTACTACATGTACAATTTACCATCCACAATTTTGCCGTTCACTGACCATAAACCGAGACAGACGGCGGAGGACGACGGACGGAGCAGCAGAGCGCACGGACAAAGTTCATTCAGTTGCACTAACAAAGAGGATGTATGTGGACGTTTTTTTAACATTTTAATTTTAATAAGCCTATCTCTTTTCGAATTTTCATCTTTCGAATTCGAACGGCATCTCTTTTTTTTTTTTACAATTCCAATAGCACTCTAATATTGAACCGTCGTCGGACAGCACTTCCCTGCCCGGATCAGGAGTAATTAACCTCTCTGTCTCCACCTTTCTGCTCTTGCCCCCGTAGGCGCGGACCTGTTCTCCAACTGCACGGAGGAGTGCAAGGCCCTGGGCCACTCGGACCGCTGCTGGATGCCCACCTTCGTGGCCTCGGACGGGCGCCAGGGCCCCGACTACCGCAGCAACCTCCACGTGCCCGGCATGGACTCGGTCCCGGACACAGAGGTATTGTTTGAGAGCGCCGAGCCCGCGGCCGACAGGTCATTCTCCACCTTTGGCAAGGAGACGCCCCTCAGTCATCAACACCTCCACCACCACCAAAACCACCACCACCACCAAAACCATCACCATCACAACCACCACCACCACCACCACCCCGCCCAGGGCTCGCTAGAGAGGAAAGAGTTGGAGGCATTTCTGCCTAGCGCCCGGGCGCCTTATAACCCGGCTTATTTGAGTGAGTATCTGCCTTTGCTTCCCACCCCCTGTTCTCCTCTGATCTGACCATTTCCTACACGCCCATATATATACCTAATGTATACTGTATATATATATATATATATATATATATATTCAAATTTTAATTCAGCCCTTTCAACCCTCCAACTGTCAAAGCAAACTCTTCCCTCTTTCTCAAGCCTCTACCTGCCATCATCTCTCGCCCCTCCGCCCCCCACTCCGGCGATCTTATCTGACCCATCACCCCACCCCACCACCACTCCCCCTGTTTCAATTCACCCCCACCCACCTCCACCACCCCTTCCAACCAAACACTGGGCCAAATGAAATGTGCCCCGAAAGCTTGTTTGCGGTCTGCGGGGCTGTTTCGACCCGTCCAAACAGAAAGAAACCCAACAAAGTGGCTCCTTTATTAAAGGAGACGGCGGGAAATGAAAAAGGGGCCGGTTCCTATTTGTGCGTGTTTTTTTTTTTGTTTGTTTTTTAAGCTGTGATTCAAACGTCTGATTCCGCATTGTTCCTTGCGCCGAGAAAAGACGGTGTTTTTTTGGGGTTTTTTTTTAAACCCAGTCTTTCGGATTATTGAGGGGAACACAAAAAGGGGTAGAAGGCACATTTCCCAAGGAATTACTGTTGCTAAACTCCGTCATTGCGAGGCCACAGAGAGATGCATCCTCAATCACTGCAATTTGGCGATAACGCTCAATTATATTTCTGTCAAGTGCCGCCTGAAGAGGCCCCTTCTCTTTCTAACTCGCTGCCGTTTAAAAACCGCAGCGTGCAGTAAAACTTTTTTTTTGTGTTTTCCTTTTGTAATTAATGCTCATTTGGTTTCTGTTTTTTTATGTTTTTTGGTTTTTTTTAAGCCCATTGCATACAATTTTCATTTGTTTTCTTGTGTCGGTTCCCCCTCCCCAAAAAAGGGGGTTTGTTGACGTTGGTAGGGGGGAGTTGGCTCCATTATAAACCTTGATAAGGCCTATTAACTGGACCCCTCCCCCCACACACACACACACACACACACACACACACAATCACACACACACACACACACACACACACACACACACACACACACACACACACACACACACACACACACACACACACAATCACACACACACACACACACACACCCTTGCCCTAACCAAACTGGATCATCACCCCCCTTCTTGTATGTTAATGGCCCTTGGGGGGGGGGTTAAGGGATAGCCAAGACGCTCCCGTAAACCCCCCTAATCTGATATAAATTGGCCGTAGAGAGACAGAGACCTCCTTTGTAGAAGATTGACAGCGATGGAGGGACGGAGGGAGGGTGGGGTCAGGGAGGGGGGTGGTGGGCGAGGGGGGTGGCTGAGGTTGGTGGGGTCATCGGGAGGGGGGTGGGTGTTGTCTGGGAGAATGCCCGGGGAGGGGTCTCATTTATGGAGCGTTGGATGGATGGATTTGCAGGTTAATAGAATTTTATCAAAATAATTTACAAGAAAGCATCATTGAAATTATGGTAGGTGCAGATTTTTTCGTTGTTATTTTTTATTTTATATAATTCAAGGCGTGGTTTTTTTTATCAAGTATTTCATGTTTTTTAGTTGTTTTTTTATTCAATCATTTTCATACAAAAAAACTGAAAAAACTAAAACTAAAAAAAAAAGTTTTTTAATCGTTAAATTGTATTATTATTACTATATTATTATTATTATTATTATTATTATTATTATTTTATTATTATTATTATTATTATTATTATTATTATTATTATTATTATTATTATTATTATTTTATTATTATTATTATTATTATTATTATTATTATTATTATTATTGGTTCTCTTTATTTTTATTTACTTTTTAGTATATATTTCTATTTTTAAATATATATATTTTATTAGAATTATTTTGTAATTATACATCTTGGAAACAATATTGAGTGTCTGTGCTGACATTCCAACTCAGCTCCTTTTGACCATAACGGCAATTTCCTTTTTTATTTTTAATATATATATTTTTAACTCTAGATGTGATTTGGAATTCTTATAGATCAAAACTGATATAAAATCAAAATGGTCACATGCATTGGTGTGTGAGTGTGTGTGTGTGTGTGTGTGTGTGTGTGTGTGTGTGTGTGTGTGTGTGTGTGTGTGTGTGTGTGTGTGTGTGTGTGTGTGTGTGTGTGTGTGTATAATTAATTTACTTACCAATTCCACCTCACATGCATGGTGAGAGAATGGCCTGACCTGTTGCCAAAACTCTGGCTCGATGCCATTTTGTGGCATGGGAAGGTTAGGTTTAGGGTTCGGGTGGGGCTCCCAAAAAACTGGTTGATGGGGAGACGGAGGGTAGCTGTAATGGGTGGGGGTGAAGTTGGAGGGATCCCATTTGTCTCACCTATCCTAGATGGCCCCATTTGTGCCCCCCCACCCCCTACCCTTTTGTTGACGTCCTACATAAATTGGCCCACGCCATATTCGCTCCATTCCCACATTCTTGCATCCCAGCCCCCCAAAAAACACACACAAACACACGCACGCACACACACACACACACACACACACACAAACACATACACACACCCCTCCACTGCTGATTATCCATGAGCAATTTCACAGAGAGAATTGGGAGAAAGGGAGAGAGAGACTTCCTCGACCTGTGTTGCGTGCTTGAACGCCCATTCTTACACCATTTTCACACCAAAATTAGCCGTTAAAAATCGGCCATTGACATCTTCCCCATTGCCAGGAGAAATGCCCTTTCTTTCTTGTGCGTCCAACGTCATGGACACGCCGGAAAAGGGGCCTGTCATGGTTCCAGTGTGATTGGGAACAAAACAGTAGAGGAGACAGCAACTTAAATAAAAGACATAAAACTGCAAAACCTGGGAAAAAAAAAAAATCAGCCGTTCAAAAGAACCGGATCGTTGGCGAAGGGCCCAGCACGACGGTAGAAGCAGCGTGGAGCACCGGCAGCCCGGACACTCCACGTGGCCGGTGCGCACGCCGGTCCTTCGGCGGCAGGGAGCGGGGACCGGCTCGGGGCGGTGACGGAGCGGCGTGGGGGGGTACTGCGTGTGTACTGCGTCAGTCGGTGCATTGGATCATTTCATTTCCCATTTAAAATCCAAAATCAAAATCAGAAGTGATTGACTTTTTTTTGCCGTATGGGGGGCGTTCTCCGCTGGGCTCCCCACGGTGCGGCCCCCACTCCCACAGCGTTTCACGGCCCCCCATACGGCAAAAAAAGTCAATAACTTCTGATTTTGATTTTGGATTTTAAATGGGAAATGAAATGATCCAATGCACCGACTGACGCAGTACACTGATTCCGTATATTCCTGTCTATTGGCCAAAACTGGTGACAAATGGCAGATGTCAGAGGGTGTTACCGGGTTTCTGGCACAGTGGAAAAGGGGAATAAGTGTCTCCTGCCCCCTTTCTTCTTCGGTGTCTCTCTCTCTCTCTCTCTCTCTCTCTCTGGAGGAACTAACTTGCCCTCTCGACTGATCCGCTTGTTTTTGTCCCCCTCCCCAGCGAGGAAAAGGGTTTGCTAGCTCCTTCCGCGTGGACATCCCGGAGACGGCGTGACTTTGCACAATCACCAGACCCCAGTGACGAAGCGAGGGAGGCTGGACGCAAATCAAGAAATGGAGGGAAAAGAAAAAAAAAACACGGCGCTGAAGAAGAAGAAGAAGAAGGAGGAGGAGGAGGAGGAGGAGGCGGAGGAGGAAGAAAAATCATGTGCATCGTCGTTTCGGGTTGTTTTTATTTTCGACTCACCCACGCGCCACACGCACACACACACATACACACACACTCACACACACACACACACACACACACACACACGTGAAGCTACACTGGCACTAAGCATAAAAAGACAAGACAAGAAGAAAAAAAAAAGGACGAAATGGCAAAAGAAGCAAGGACATAACAAGACAAATCAAATGAATCCAATCGAAGAAAAATATATATACTTTTAAAGTAAAAAAAAAATAAAATAAACTTTTTACACGAACCGCCAAAATGAGGAATGTTCTGGAATTCTCGTTTAAGCCCCTTTCTTTGGAACACTGCCAAGCTTTGGACGCAAAAACTCGCCCTTTTTTTTTTTTTTTTATGGAGATAGACGAATGGGATGGAGGGATGGGGGGGGTGGATGGATAGCCTTACGCCGGGACCCCCCCTTCCCCCTTCCCCCTTCCCCCACGCTTTCTTCCTTTCACCACTCTCAGCAGGACTGAGAAAACACTGACTTGGGGGGAAGGAGCTGACAGAGGATGAGAGAGGAGGGAGAAAGAGAGCGAGGGAGACAGAGAGAGAGAGAAAGGGGACACAATCCCACTCCCTCCTTCTCCTCCTTCGTCCTCCGATCTGCCTGCTTGTGTGTGTGTGTGTGTGTGTGTGGGTGTGTGTGTGTGTGTGTGTGTGTGTGTGTGTGTGTGTGTGTGTGTGTGGGTGTGTGTGTGTGTCTGTTTACACGTCTTAGAGGACAATCGGGGACATGACATGAGGATGGATTTTTTTTAAACGGGGAGGAGGAGGGGGAAGAAAATAAAACACACACACACACACACACACACACACACACACACGGAAAAGCGAAGCCACTGAGCCCTTTCGGCATTTCCCATCCGGACGGACAGCCGGATAGAGGGATTGACGGACGGACGGACGGACGGACGGACGGACGCCGACTCGTTGTACAGGAGGATCTGTGTGCATTTTATTTTCGAAATGCAGTATCACTTTTAGAAACTCAAACTGTTCTCTTTTTCTATTTCGTTTGTGCGGTCCAAGGTGTCTCTCTTTCTCTCTCTCTCTCTCCCTTCTGATTCTACTTTGAGAAAAGGAAAAAAATACCCTTGTGAAACAAAACATTTTTTTATTATAATTTTTATGATATTTTTCTTTTTTACTGTTTCTTTTGGATGGGGGGTGGGGGGGGGTTGTGTTTGGTGACTCCTCCCCCAGCCCGCCCCCCGCCACCACAGTGTTCACCCTTCCCCGGCCAAATGTAGTTTCTATCATGTGTGAGAAGTGTTTACTGTACTATTTTAAGAGCTTTCAAAAATGAATATTAAAACTCTATATCTAAAAAAAAAAAAAAAAAAAAAAATCGATCTATATTTACTCGTTCTGAAGGCGTGAGTTTTCTTTTCCATGTGGTGGGGTTATTTCTTTTTTTAATTTTGTAATACTTTATTCCCCTAATGGAGGGAGGGCTTATTTTTCGTTGTTTATTTATTTGAAATATCTTTTTTTTCCTTCTTCCAAGCAAGCTCTTCGCTTTCAAAGCGCTCGGACACGATGGCCTTATTTTATTTTATATTATTTTCTTACATAAAGCCAAGTTTGTCTTGGCAAGTTTTCTTTTTTCAACTTTTGGAGGAGTATCCGAAAAATCGTGTCTTATGAGTCAACGAGAAATGGTGATGCTTTTTTTATTTTCATTTTTAAGACCAAAATGCCCATGTTAATGGTAATTTATGTGTCAGTGTAAAACCACAACTATGGGGGTCCGTTTTTTTTTCTTCCTTTTTTAAAAGACGATGCCACGGTGGCCCAAATACAGAAGTGGTGTATAATGAAACGCAGCCGACGACCCGCTATACACACATACTCTCACACACCAACACACAAATACGCCGACAATAAAACAGAAAAAAATAGTCCTTGGATGGTCTCATGTGGTTTATTCAATGTATCGGATTCCCGTAGAACTCACATTTCCCTGAACATTGTAATAATTATGTCTGCGTTAAAATCTACGGGTTTATCATGTTTTGTTTTGTTTTGCTCGCTGCTTGAGCACTGTTGACATATTGGTGGATAAATTCGTACTGATTAACATGCAGGGTCTGGCAACCCACCCGTATGTCCTAGTTTGTAAATTAATAACATTTTTGATGGGGGAAATAGGGGGCGGGGGTAACTGGTATAAGCTGGGATAAGTTCCACTCCCCCTCTAATGACCCTCCCCAGGGTGCCTCCCCACTTCCCCCAAAATCTGCCCCTAAAAAATGGATGGAAGGATGAATGGATATGGACATAAATGCTTTTTGTTCTTCATGGAAGTTCTACTTTTGCACTGCAGTAATTGGAATAGAGGGGTGAGCAACATTTGCTGCAGGCCGAGACCTAACGCCGACTTGGCAGAGGGTTTTCATTTTTATTTTTTTTGGAATCAAAGCAAAGGGGACGAAAGCAACTCAGGAGCCAGTTATTTTTCCGTCTGTGAGGCGGCAGAGTTTGGAGATCCCTCCAAATAACTGAGCGAAAACACCGACTCTATGTCGAGAGTACTAACGTTATGTGATGGTTAACACTCGGATAGTCCGGTGCTGTTTAGTCAACTCAGAGTGGGCAGGCTGTGATTGACGGTTGAATCTTCATACACTACATCTACGACTACTTTGTCAACTAAACATCCCTAAATGTCCTTAAATCCTTGGCATTCGGATGCAATTTGCTCGGGTAACCACCCTCCCACATGCTTAAACTAACCTTAACCTAAACTTCACCATCTCTAAGCTGAAACCGAAACTTGACCATCTCTAACCTAGACCTCACCAAACACCTCTAACCTTATCCCTTAAACAAACTATTTATAAACTCATACCTAAATTTCACCATTTCTAACTTCACACGTAGAATTAAGAATCTCGAACCTAATCCCTACGTAGGTAACCGTCTCTTACCACCATTGACCGGAAAGTTAAGTATTGACATTGATCCAAAAAGTCAACTAACAGTAGTTGAGTGTTGAGTGCCGGACTCTCCAAACGATCATCGCACTGCCGTCGCCCTCAACGCAAAACGTGTGCGCGGCAACGTCCACAACGTGGAACAGCTGACGATTGTCACTCGTCACCGGAAAAAAAAAAAAAAATACACAAAAATAATGTGAATTCCGAAATAAGACCCCCCGCGGCGTGTCCGCTCTCTGACGTTGACACACGCCGGGGTAATCCACTCGGTCGTTCTTTTTTTGCGGCGCCGCGTGTAGATTCGGCGGATGTATCCCGCCGCGCGGCGAACGCCCCGTTTGAAGTCGGGCGCGGGGGAGCCTGTAAGCCAAGGTAGATTACGGGTGTTTGCAGATGGCGATAAAAAAAAAAAAAACAACCAAACACCAAACACCAAACACCGCCGCGTTCAGCTGCCGCACCCGTAAACCGCCCCTTAATCCCGCTTAATCTCCCGGCACATTCTGAATATTCATTTATCTGCTCATCCGCTCATCAGCAAGAGTGTTTGTCGCCGCGATGTATCGCAAACAAATAGAGGTTTATGACAGCCGGTTTATTTTGTCTATCCTTTTTGGCGTTGAATACGAGAGAGGAGGTTCCCCGCCCCCGACACTTTTGTGGCGGCGGTAATGAGGACGGGGGCGATCGGGGCAGAGCAGTTTAGAGATCGGGTACAAAAGTTTGATCGGGCGGGCGTACAATCCTATCCGTTTTCTTTTTAAATGGGGGGCTATTATGCTTGACCTACAGCTCGCCGCTAATCTCCGTCACAAACGGCCAAAGTTTTAATTTGTTTCGGCGTGCGCGCCGGGGCTTCCGAGAAGAGGAGCAAAAAAAAGAAAAAGAAAGATAATTTAGGTAATTATAATTGAAGTGGAGAAAGGAGAGGAGGAAAATGTCGAATGCTCAAAGAGAAGAAGCGGAGGGGCTTTGACGAGAGGCGGGGAGAGCGAGAGAGGATTTCACATTTGGGGGAGGGATGGCAGGCGGATTTGAGAAAAGTACAGTAACCTGGAGAAAACCCCTCCCATCCCCCGACGGGAAGAAATATAAAGGCTTTGAAGACTGTGTGTGTGTGTGTGTGTGTGTGTGTGTGTGTGTGTGCGTGCGTTCGTCCGCGCTCGCCGATAGCAAGGTTCCAAAGTCGTTTCGCTTCACAAAAGGCGACAAGCGGATTAGAAGCGACCACTTTTATACGTCAGTTGTTCACAATGGCCCTCCACGGCGGCCGCCTGGGCGAGAGCTTCTTCCTGACCCTGAAACGTGAAGGTCCATTACTGAGACGCTAAATCTGAGTGAATGACTGACTTTGGAAAGAACATGGAAGAACGTGGAAGAACGTGGAAGAACGTGGAAGAACGGGCCACCCGCTTGGGTCGCCTTTGTACTTGTGCAGCCCCGATTTGGGCTTCTTCAGGAGACTCTCCGACATTTTGGCCTCACGTCCTCAAGGTGTTTGGGGGTCGGGAGCTCCCCCGCCCGTCAGAGGGGACCTCGGAGGGCCCGGCAGCATCACAAACGGTCCCGGAGACGAGGGCCATGATAACGCGTTGTATAACTGAAACCACCCCGGACTCGATTTGATTTGATCCGAAACGACCGTCTCAGCCGCCGGCTACGTCACCCGTCAGAAAGAGAGAGAGAGAGAGAGAGAGAGGTGTTCGCAGCGCGATACAACCCGTCTGCAGGTCCCTGAAAAATGTCTCCAGACCGCCTCAAGGCAAACGGGGCCCCGAGCTCTATGGACAAGTTGTTTATTCACTCGACTAACGATTCATTCTTTCCCGTTCTTCATACATCCACCACTTTTCCCGTCACGAGGGCTGATGAGACAGAAGCTGTTGATTCTCTCTCCCTCTCGCTCTGTCCATTCAATTGAAAGAGCTTTATTGGCAAGTGCAACACACGCCATCGACTGTACTTGAAGTAGTATCGCTGTCCCTTTGTCTCTCTCGTCTCTTCCCCTCGTCTCTTCCCCTCGTCTCTTCTTTTCCCTCCGTCGTCTGTGAAAGGCGGCGACAGAATTGGAGGAGGGGATGAGGGTGGGGCCTCGGGGGCCCTTGTGCTCATCATCATTTATGCTGTGTGATTCATGTATGTATGACAATGGGCCCATATATTCTTACATGATCACGGTCCCTTTCATGCATATTTCATACACACGTGACACTTATATGAATTATAAATATATGCATTATGCATTCAAAGGCGACCGGATATTCTTTCTACGTTTTTTTATTTGCCACGAGTAATGTGCGTCAGAAATCTGTTCCAAAGCGGCTGTGATGGTATCGACGTTGTGGGTTCAGATATGAATCGTGTTCTGGGCTTGATGCTGTGAGTGACCCCCCCAGATAAGCTTGTTGTTGTTACATTAGCCAGGCTGTGTTTGGAAATGGCTGGAATCGATCGTCCTATTCAAGTGGTAATCCATGACGTCGTCAGCATGGGTCGATTTACCCAGAGTTCCATGCGAAAAGGCAACATTTTGGTTTTTCCGGGTTTACCCTCCCGCCACTTCCCTCTCTTGAAAGCATTTCCCGATGGTTTGATTTGTTGTTTTCTTGAGGTGTTCCGCGCCCTATCCGTGCATTCTTGGAATGGCGGACCCCGCTAGCAACAATGGAAACAGTGTGTGGAGAGAGCATGCACACAACGCAAATACATGAAACGGCTTGTTTCTTAGTGCCAAGAATGAAACACGGGATATTTCTTTTAACAAAATAATCTCAAGGATTACCGCTTTAAAATTTAAGGTCAACGCCTTGCAACGCATTGTTACGACGACAAATTCCCAGTCGAGGCTCTGAGCTGTCTTTTATCGACAAAAATACCCACAAAACCCGACAAGAAAATAGCGTAACCCTTCATATTCCTTTCTAAAGAACAGATTTTGAGCAATAACACTGCCTTGAATCTGCACTTTTTTTATTTATTTTTTTGTAACTTGTACATTTATTAATTATTAGCAATATAAAAGTCTGTGTAAGCAAATTTTTGCATTTTTGTTTTTCAATCGGACTTAATATGGGACCTAACATAGGGGGCAAACCATAATACAGTGCATTGTGGCTTGAAAACGGATGTTGACACTTGTGTTCCCACTGTTCTTACAGTATTTGGTTGGAAAACGCATTTATAATCTTTCTGCACTGAAAAAAATCATTTTTTTAACTTTTTTTTTTCTTTTTTGTTTCCACTTGTTTTACTTGTAGGTTGATCCAATCACTGATTTTCTTCTCTTCCATGGTAACAGCGTGAATCACAAACACAAAAAGCAATAATGCAAATGTCAGCGAAAAACCTGGAAATTAAAATGGTGTAGACAGCTGTTCAAAGTCATCGTACTGCCATTGCGATCCTAGCTTTCGTTATTATGA
>NC_137199.1:5642373-5657373 GCF_960531495.2 Zeus faber | reverse complement strand
TCTATCTATCTATCTATCTATCTATCTATCTATCTATCTATCTATCTATCTATCTATCTATCTATCTATCTATCTATCTCACATCAACAACAGAGTGTGATGTGTGATGACAGCCCGTGTGTGAAATACAAATTGTTCTTCACGTGAGCAAATAGTTTTGTGTTTTTATGACACATTCGAGTGCGTTCCCGTGGTTATGCACCGTCGTCGTGGTTACGCCGCGAGTCAGTTTGTCACCACAGGTGTCCCGGAGACTCACGTCATCTCTGAATTATTCGCGGTGCTTGTTGGCGCTGATTCTCCGCAACTCCATGCATGGAGAATGAGTTCCATTGAGGTCAGGTTCGCCTCCTTTGAGTAATTGGTCCCAACCGGCCGCCACGACATTTTTCCACGACGCTATTCTCACAACACGGTCAAATCCAGGGATCAGCGACGTTCCTTTGGTCCGATCAGTTGTGGGATTCGATTTGAAAAAAAAAAAGAAACTGAGGCTCTTTTCTTCATTTTAATTTCATTTGATCTCATTTGCAGCCGCCCCGCACCCCGCATTCAATCTCTGCCCATTGTGTCCGCCGCTGTTGCCAGAGCTGTAATGCCTTTCCAGCGGGCGCTCGCCCTTTCATGCAAATATTTTTCCCCCATTTTCTCCGGCGCTCCGGTTCAATCAGTCCACGTGTTGTCAGACAAGCAAGGTCAGATTTCCAGTCCGCGTGACTCTGCTTTTGGCAAATTCCAGTCACCGAACAGGCTCATTTTTTGTTTTTTTGATTTTTGTGTTGTGGAACTTTCTTCTCGACAGTTGTTTGTGACACTTTTTGTTTTCTTGCCAGTTTTACAGGTTCCGCAGCGTGACGATCTGAACCTCGGGGAGCGAGTCCAAATCCGCGAAATTTTAATCGAATCAGAAACGGACGATCTGCGTTAATGACAGCAAAGAAATTGAAATTTTTGGTGTGTAATTAGATAAGACTGCGAGCGTTACACGCAGGAGAAAAACAAACCCTTTGCAATCAAAAGCACTCTTTGAAAATGTTGTTCTCGTTAGATATTTAGAAAGTAGTTGTTTTTTCTACTACTTCACTACATTTGCTGAAAATGTGTTCCATTTCCAGGAAAGGTGTTTTTCGGCTGTTTTAAGGCTAAATGTCAGCGGAAAAAAACGGTAGACAGTGCTCACTTATTGTAAATATTGGTTTCAACTAGTGTGTCTTGGTGAGGTGTTGTTCGCACCACAGCTGAGGTACTTCCAACTTGTATTTTTCAAGTTGCCAGTACTTTTAGTCAAGTACATTTTCAGCTCATTTTAAGGCAAACATGCAAGTTTTGTGTTGATTTTGTCATAACAGATTTTTGAGGTCATAGCCACGTTCAGTAAGTGAATATGGCCAAACTGGCCTTTTTTAGGCCGTTTAAAGATTTTTGGTGATAGATTTTGTCATAAATAGTGGCTTCAACCAGTGGATTTTGGTAAAGTGTTGCTTGAACAACAGTTTGAGGCAGCTCAAGCATGGATTTTTGAAGTTGCCACTACTTGAAGTGAAATGAGTGCATTTGGCCAAACCGGCCTTTTTTAGGCCTTTAAAAACACTTCAGTGAAAGATTTATTTATAACTTAGTCTTACATAGTAAAAACATGGCTTGTTGAAGTGATGATCACTTCTTTCATTCAATGGGTGAATTTATACCTCCTACTTACGACATCAATTTTGATTTTTTTTTTTAATCGACATCGTCAAAGCAATTGATGACACATTTCTACTTTTTTTCATTCAGATTCAGTCTGTTTGATTTTTTAAAATTGCTTTGAAATCAGTACTTGATGTGGGCCCGGTAGCCACCATCAGTACCGGTACTTCTTAGTTTTACTCTTTGGCGTGCCGGGACTTTTTTTGCACTTCTGACAAGCTGCTGATACCTTGTCTTACCCTCTCAAGTGGATATTGTTAAATATATCATATTTTATTGAGTTGGAGTGCAGTATTTTATATTATTATCATAATGGACAAGCTGCGAGCTCTGGGGTTGCCAAGACGTCATTGAACATCTATGGACGTGGGATTTCTTTAGCTCGTGTGCGTCCGTGTTTGCGGCATTTGCCCCGTCATGAGTGACCGGCTCCATTACAACATAAATGACTGTTCTTTACACTTTTCCAAGTACCAGGTGAGATTTTTCCGAGGTTGGGTGGACGTCAATGGAATGCAGTATGAGATGTCCTGCAGACACGCTAAAGGACCTTTACTTTTATATATTTCTTAATTATAAAGTAGATTTATGCCCCTGTGCCGACATGTCACAAAGGGGAGGACCAGCACTTTTTTTCCACTTCAAGCACTGTTCTCAACATAAGGTATTTTTTCCTTATGTCTTTAGACACCAAGTGCATTGAAAAATTTAACCGACACAAGGCCGCTTTCATAGGATGGGATTTTCTTTCAAAAACGAAGGAAGAAAGAAAGTAAATATCGAGGTAATTTACCCACAATGTGCCACAAAAAAAAAAAAAAGAGAAAACAACCAGTAAGTGCTTTAAAGTCTGCAGTTAAGTACTCGACACAGTACACCACCTCTTTTTGCCAGGGGACATTGCTGAGCGCTTGTGAGTAGTGGGCAGGTGTGTTTGGTGTGTGCGTTCAATGTGTGTGTGTGTGTGTGTGTGTGAGAAGGGGGTAGGTGACTGGCCCGAAGCTTGTATTGGTCAAATGGTTATACTGCAAGCCAGAGCCTGCGCACAAAGACACTGAATCATGACCATTTAGATGAGGACCCACTGACTGAGTGTGTGTGTGTGTGTGTGTGTGTGTGTGTGTGTGTGTATGTGTGTGTGTGTGTGTGTGAGTGACTGACACGCACACACGCACTCACACGCACGCAGACACACAGACACAGACACACGGACACAGACACACACACACACACACACACACAGACACACACACACACACACACACACACACCATGAGCCGACCCCAAACAAACAAACTAGTGCATCAAAGCCATCTGTTCTCCCATCATGCTCGAAGGACTGCCGAGGTGAACCATAAACAGACCCCAGGGGGGCGGGGGACGGGGGGGCACTTAGGGCTGTCTTCTTGCTGTGTGTATGTGTGCGTGTGTGTGTGTGTGTGTGTGTGTGTGTGTGTGTGTGTGTGTATATGCGCGTGGGTGCGTGTGGCTGTCCGTTCCTGTTTCCACCCTGGGGGCTGTGTGATCGATTTGATCAGCCTCCCCCACCTTCTTCTCCTCTTCCTCCTCCTCCTCCTCCTCCTCCTCCTCCTCGCCCGTGCAGGCCGGCGTGTCATTAGCCGGAGGGATTCGATGCAACGTGTATCCGGGTTGTTTCCACAAATTCCTCCACTGTAAGCGACTCCGCAGAGCGTCGATGGGTATTGGCGTCGGCTTCGGCCCTTAACATCCACACTTACCATTACGCACACACTGGTTAAATCGGTCCGTTTTATTTGTTCATTTGTTGTCGATTTTACTCCTGTGCACCTGCCACATACTGTATAATCTAGGCTGCTATCTGGGTTGATTCAGGCAAACTGACTATTGGTTCTAATTGTCCCACAGGGGCCATTTACATATTATTCTCATATTATTTTAGAATATATTTATATTGTACAATATGAAAATAACACAATATATTTCAAAATGTCAATTTTTGAAATATAATTTTGTATAAAAATATCCACAACGTAATTACATTTTTTTTTTATTGTACATGTCGAAAAATTATTATAAATAGGAAAATGGAAAAATGTTTCATATGCAATGTATGATGAATAATGTGGGTGTGTGAAACAACTTGACAGATGTTTTAATTTACAACTGAGACCTGATCATATAGAAATGTGTGAAATTTTAATGCGTTTGATGTCATCTGCTTAGGGATTCATAATCCCCTGTTAACGGGTCCGACGGAGCTTTGTCACATCTCGACATCTTTGGCAATTTTATTCATTTTAGCAATTTTAGCAGAATATCATCATCATTGTGATGTATTCACAGCAATAATAGCACTTTTTAATACTGACTTTGAGACAAGTCAACCGACCATGCTGGCAGCGATATTTTCGTTTGTGTTTAGCTAAGTCACCATTTTATTGTAAAAGACCCTTGACCTATTGTTATATTAACAAAGAGTGAATAGTATATGATATTTGTTAATAATGGCTGTAATTTCAAAACATTGACACTCCCTCCAGGGGTGTCGTTAAGGAATGGGTGTCCCAGGCTTCAGCTTCAATTGTTTAAGAATAGCCCCGGATCATTTTTTTACAGAAATAAGAATAATTCAAAAAGAATTGCCCTGGATCTATTCATCTGTCATTTCAATCATGCATTAAATCCCTCAAATATAATATGCTATTGTTGATCAAAAATGCAAGTGGAGAGCTCCACTGCAGCCCTGCTGCCTGTCCCCATGCCCTGGAGAGGTGCTGTCCCCCCGTTTCTCGAAACAAAAAGTAAACAAAAAAAACCTATGTGCTTTTATTGTAGGTTAACTTCCTTTGTTTCCTATTTGAAAGAAAAAAAACACATCCGTGCCACATCAAGTATGGCAACTTCTTGGACATATTACAATATCATATAGTCCCTGCACTCCTTTGAAATCTTTTACCGGCGTCTTGCCCTCACGGTAGATTGTGGGATACGCTTGTCACAATGTGCAGTGTTTCCATACGACCATATTTAACCAGATGTAGCACGTCATCCTGGTACTTTTCTCATACTATGGCTTCAGACAGGCCCGTAGTGGTAATCTGGCTTACCAGGCATTTTCCCGGTGGGCCGAAAGGCCAATTCATTTTAATTTATAATTATTAATAGTAAAAAGAAAGTCCAACAACCAGCCCATAAAGCAGGGTCAGCGGCTCGACGCACCTTGGGGCTGATATCATTTAAATTATAATTTTTTTTTTATTATTATTATAAAAAAAAATTTCAGCGACGAGCCCATAAAGCAGGGACAGCGGCTCATTGGTTCGTTTTCTTTACTGACACTGTGCTGGCACAATCAATCTCTTACTAGGCCCACGGCCCCCATCCCTCCCCCTCTGTCCTCACGTGTCAGATGCCGTGGCTCAGTCACAGCCAAAAATCTGTGGATGGAAGATGGAAAAACAAAAGCGCAAGAAGGCCAAGGGGCATGCGGAGCAGTTGCTGGCCAAAAATGTTCTAAATCTTGAGGCGGATGCCACCAAATGTGCAAAAATAACAGACATGTTTGCTGCAGGGGCTGTAGCTTCAACATCTACAGTACCTGACATTGTGCAGCAACAGGCGGAACTTTACGGAGGAGACAAGGAAGCTGAGGAGGAGGAGGGACAGAGGGAGCAGGAGGAGAGTGAAGTGGTAAGCATGGCCTGTGTGTGCCATGCCATGATGATGGTGATGGTGATGGTGATGGTGATGATGATGATGATGATGATGATGATTAATTCAATTAATGCCGATGATAATAGGATAAGATAACATAATCATAAAGTGAGACCGTTGCTGTGAGTGACCTCGGTCCATATCGTGTCATCAAAATATCATTAAAATTATTAGGCTCAAGGTTTCCTTGATAAAGATGCATGAAAAGGTTGTATAATATATTACTGTAGCTCTACTAAGCTGAAATGTTTGCCTGCTTATGTATTAGTCTCCAGGAAAAAAAAGTTTTCATCTCCAACAGCAGGCAACACAGTTGCCCGATGTTTATGTTCAGCAGGTATGTTGGTAACCATTAGGATGTACAGTTTATGGTATGGATTCGTTGTTACTATCTGCAGCTCTCCACCTACAGTCAGTTCACATTGTTTGGTGCTGCTGTATATTGAGTTGAATGAACCATTTATTGAATTGCCCAAATCACAGACAAAGATCACAAACAACTATTTGCTCATTACCAGTTAAAGGTACACTGAGTAACTTTAATTATGATCCCTCAAACATCAACAAACTGTTTTCTTTTGTTTATTTTCCATCTTAAAGTATCTTTTAGCTCTGACAGAGCTCTTGATGCAAGGAATATCAGTTCGTAAGAGCTTACAACAGTGTTATATGTACTTTAAAGCCATATAACTTTTTTTTACATTCGTATTCTTTGTAAACATTCGCGCAAAACAGGGGTGTATTCAGAGTTATGGTGCAATAACAACAATTAAAAGAACACATTGTCCAACAAGAAGTCCTACTCTTCAAGAATATAGGGCTCTATAACCAAAATCCATGCTCCAAAAATAGTTACTAAGTGCACCTTTAATACCTCAACCCATTGAATTGTCCTCATCTTTCTCTCCTGATAGGTTGTTGAGTTTGGGGTGGAGGAGAGAGATAGGGAGTAACAGGCTGGAGACTACTTTGCCCGTCCAGAGCCTGCTACGATGCAGGTGTTTTTCAATCATCAGCCCACATGAGATGCTGAACAAAACCCTCTCACAAGGTAAAGGTCGCCTTGGTTGAGGATGAGATCTTTGCCGTCCATTGTTGTTGAGGGTGGTCAGAGGGCCCTCAACAGCCTTTCCACTAAGTAAGTATACAAAACGTGCAACTATCTCTCTACATTGCCCTAGAGTTACCTGTGCTACGATCATTTCAAGTCCAAGTTCAGGTTCAAGAGATTATTTGTCACGTAGGCTCTCTCTGTCTCCCCTCTCACTCCTTTAAAGGTTGCCATGTTTGAGGAGATCTTTGCTGCCCATTGGTGTGGAGTTCACAGGCAGCATTTTGACTGACTTGTATATTTTATACAAACTTGTTTACTTAAATTTTATTAAATCATTTGAAATGTGTACTTCTACTTGAATGCGGAGATTGTGAACTCCACGGCCACCTCTGATCACCAGAGAGTCAAGAGTGAGTGAGTGCACTGGTCAGCATGCACTGTCTGGTACACATACTGGAACTTACTACTCAGCTTTGTAGTGATTTGGCAGAATGGTACAGGATGTACGGATATTTAAGGGGACTGCAAGAATGGTGTACTGGTGGGTGGTGTCCGACTGATTGTGGCGGGCCGTCTGGACCAAGAATGCCAGGGCCAATTTTTGGTTCCACCCCGAGCCCTGGTTTCAGATGTTTTCAGATGTACGCTAATTTGTCGTACTAAACAGTATGTTAGTAAGTCGTTTCGGAGGCGGGCCGGCTTTAAATAAGACGCCACACAGGTGTTTACAAGCGGCCATTCCGCCCTTCTCCTTTATGCACTCGGATGTGTGAACAGCAGAGGAGCTGAGAGGAAACAGCTCATTTCTCCGGGCGAGCATGGCTGTCGGAGCACGGCCGATAAGGAGAAGGACGGAGCGTGAGATTGAAGACCAGATGGGAAAGATAGATGGGGCCCCAGAGACCCATTTTAAGAATATATATAAAAAATCCGGTCCAATCATAAGAGGTAGGAGGCTAGCAGCAGCTGATCGCGGCCTGTATGAAGGCTGATAATATTACATCTAAGATGTGACATTGACCTTTAAAGATATGCTGATATGGCTGGACACCTCATTCCAAGGTCGTAATTATACCTGGCTGCAAAAAGGAGAAGAAGCTATATATATATATCTAAATGTCCAAAGAGGCTTACAGTAATTCAGCACTCTATCCGACGGTAGTCTACTGTTACTCATTAATGGGGATGGTCACTAGTCTTCAACGATAGCCTTATTAAAATGTCGGTTCCCATTTTGAATCATCTTTTAACAAGGCCTGGGTTATTCAACCCATACTTTAATGAGTAACAGTACTGTCTCTTTGAGCGCTAAAAATGCAAGTTCACTCTGCATAGGCGGTAAGTAGTCATTATACACCCAACAATTCATCAGTTGGGCAATCAATGACGAAACCGATTGGTAATAACACTCAAAAGTACCTACAACAATCAAAAGAAGGTAACCAAACGAGTGGGCTTAGTGATTTAAAAAGGGTTTTCAAGTCAATGCAAAATTAAATTGGCAATCCGCGAAACCATACCACCCCGCCTTCCCACCCTCAACCCCTTAAACCTTGGCCCTTGTTTTAAGAACAAATCAATACCCTCTCGGTGACTCTGCAACAGTCCAACTTAAAACAGATGGGTTCATGAGCGGGTTGCCGATTCGGAATACCAAGGCACATTTGAAGAATATGGGCGACAGCATGGCAAAGTTCTATCCCCTCATTGGCTTGTCTCGCATGAAGGGACTTTTGACAAAGTTGCCCGGCTCCAAACTGCGCCGCGCTCCCCGCTGCAGTTCATCGATCAGGGGGTCTCTACGTTCACTCTCACTCTCCATTATTAGTTTGGGACCTAGTGTTGGTGAGAATCTACCCCGCCTTGGGGACGCAAGACTCGCAAACGATTCGCTCATAGTGAACAAATCTTTTCAATGACTCAGGGGTCGGGAGTCACTGTGCCGTCCGTTCTGGACTCGGTAGAACTGAGACTTGACTCTCGATTGTCAAACAAGAAACAAGTCAAAAGGCGTGAACGCAAGTGACGCTATGCCCCTCGAGCCCCGCGGCGCGTGGGTGAATGAATTCTCTGCTTGTGAACAGAAGAAAATTACTGAGGAATACATTCATGCGTAAAAAGGATGAAGCCATTTGACATAATTCATAATGAATGTGACTGATTCTGACTTTGCATTCCACCAAAATACATAATTTTTACAGAACGTAATGATCCTTGTGATAATTCCATTCACGACTCGGAGCCGACCAGACTGCCCCGACTCGCTGCAGCAACTGAATCGCACGAATGGTGAGTCGGAAAAAAAACTGAACAAACCCCTTTTAACTGAGTCACTCGCGAGGAGCCGAATCTCCAGAAAGTCACTGGTCGCCAAGGGACGTTCAATTATTTGGGGAAAACTTGGCGGGGTCCTTGAGATAAAAATCACCGAAGGCAACTGAACCGATTATTTTTTCTGGTGCGTCGTGGCCCCTTTGATATAAAGAGAAGGAAAAAGGAAGACGTTGGAAATGAAACAAGCCTCTCATTCTCTTCTCAAAGAAAGACGGATCAAAGGCCGGGGCTCACCTGGGAACGCTGCCGCTCACCTGTGAACGGAACCGATGACGGAAGGGAAAGGGAAGGGTGATGCAAGCACGCCGACAGACACGGGACAACACGTCCGCCGCCCCCCCCAAAGGACCGGCGCAGGTGCGAGCCCGAGCTACCGCTACCTCCCTGACAACCGCCCCGCCGGCACAAAGACATGAAAGGTAGAGCGGCAGAGGCAGGGAATACACAGCACAGCACAGTACAGGACGGAGGGATGCGACGTCCAATAGGACGGTCGTGACCGAGCCGACCGTCACGTCCCAACCCCAGATGAAACGACGGCGAGGAGGTACGTAGATGAGGAGGAGTAGGAGCGGGCCGGCAGAACTGGGAGCAGGCAGAACGCCGAGGACGGACTTTGATGTTAATTTGGTTGATGATTTCTGAGCTCCTCTTCACTCGCGCAAAATCAAAGCCCTAATCTCTATTACTGATTCATATCTCGATTCGTATTCCGTGGCCCCTACCAACCATCCACAGAAGGAAAAATCACTACTGACGATTTTCGCCAGGGGAATGTTCCTGATTATATATACATATACATATACATTTTGTACAGTGATGAGAACCCAAAAGGGGCTCTTGTTTCAAATGAATTTCTTTATATTTTTATTTGAGGAACTCGAGCGCAAACGAGGGCCATCCTCCTCGTATTTGTATAACAGCCAGTTCACCTCATTTTGGGATAGGCTTGTGGGAGGAAAACACAAATATACATGATCAAAAGAGGACAGGAAGTGATAAATAAAAACCCCAATTCCATACGATACCATGAGTATGTCATATATATATATATACGTTCTTCAAAGGGGACTCATCCATTTGAAACTCATTTCTGTGTGTATCGCAGTTTACACTTCATGTTTTGATCCATCAACACATTTGCTCTGGTTTCATCCCCTCCCTAAACATGCATCTTAGGGTTAGACTCTCCTGCCGATGCTCTTGACCAAGGCATTGACTCTAGAAGGGGAGTTGGTACCCGGGTGCCGTGCAATGGCTGCCCATTGCTTTTAAATAGATAGAATGGGTAAAGTTGCAGAGGACAGATTTGTCCATGGGGTGGTGTTTCCCCATAGGGTGCCTCTTTGACTGGTTTTCCCCTATGGGGTAACCCTTGGAGTGGTCTTTCCCCATCCCCTTTGGAGTTGTCTTTCCCCATGGGGTACCACCTGAGGTGGTCTTTCCCCATGGCGAACCCTATGAAGTGGTCGTTCCACTCGATACTTCTACGCATGCACCATCTATTGCACCTCAAAAGATTTTCTTTTACAATGTGTCACGTGTGTGTAGACCAGCCCGTCTCGCCCCACGGGCGCGGCCGTCGTCAGCGTCTTTCCCAGCGTTTTTCCCATTTTAACCACTAATAGAGTATTCTGTCCCCTCTGTAATAACCCACTCTTCTTGGTTCTACTCCATTATTTCTACTTCAGGAAAACAAGGACCCGACAGATCGGTTTGCCGCTTCCGCGTATTAATAACAACCCGCTCTTACGAATCGGTATTCATGCGGCGGCCCGCTGTTTACTTGAGCTGAAAACTTTAATTACAGTGACAAATGCGCTCCGGAGCGTCTTCGCCGCTCGCCGTCCCGTCCAAACACACCTTTTGTCCCCCACGTCTCTGCAAGCCGGTTTGATCCACTTCACAGGAAGCGACTATATGGGGGGAACAATTGATGTATCTGTCTCCCAGGAGCACTTCATCCATCACTGTCCGGCGCTTCTTATTAGGGGCTTTACCGCATTGTGAAGGCCCCCGATTCACCCCCTGCAGTAAACAGAGTGCCGGTAATCTGCTTTTCCACTTCCAGCTCAAAATTGATACGGTACAAATTGTCTTTCACGCTAAGTAACGTAGCCGACATGGACGCGGGGAAAAAAGAAATGCAAGCGAAGCAGGAACGGTGTTGCATGCATGATAGCTTTCCCTTTACACACACACACACACACACACACACACACACACACACACACACACACACACACACACGCACACTTTTACATACGCACACAACAATTAGGTGCAAACATGCAGACGCTTACACACCAACTCGGACAAGCTTATATACGTGTACAAACACTCTCACACACACATTCACAAACATCCATTATCAAAAACCCAGACCCAGAAAGACACACTAACACAGCCATTTATAAGAAGAAAAAACAATGAGGCGCGAGGACACTCACACACACTTATACACTTATACTCAAACACAGTCATTAATTAACCAGATGCGCGCACACACACGCACGCACACACACACACACACACACACACACACACACACACTCACACACAAACACACACGCACACACACACACACACACACACACACACACACACACACACACACACACACACACACAGACACAGCTGAACAGAACAGAGGCGATCACAAACCATCCGCACACACTTTGCAAACTGGTGGAAAAGGGTAATCAACAGCTTGTCCAACTGCTCCTTACTTCTTCATTACAGAGCGGAAGAAGCAAATACCACAGCAAACACCTGAGCTTCCAAGCTCAGTTCCTCATAGACACCAACACGAATGCATGCACGCACACACGCACACACACACATACACACACACACACACACACACACCTGTCTCTTTGTCATATAGGTGAAGGTGGCAGCCATTATGGCTCAGTCGTACTTCTAAAGGGAAGTAGGCAGCCGGCAAACCTTTTCCCGTCAAGAGAGCCAGCGTTCTGAAGCGCAAAAATTGGAATGCCCACTTCCTACCGCGAGAGCCTCGGAGGAACCGAGGAAACGAGCCTTGCTTTCCCAACGCCAATTATTAGTCGCAGCTTTTCTGCTAGGTGTAGCATTACTGTTTTTTCTTTTTTTACACTATCACACTTCTAATTTTATTATAATAATTATGAACACTTCAATTGAATATGGATTTCTGGGTTTTCATAAACCCAGCAATAAACATGTATATCCTAGACAGCCATAGCAGTAGTGAGCACCTGAGACGCCACTCAGTATAGTGTAGGGAGAGGGAGGGGGACGTTCTCCATAAACCCCTCCTAACGTTCATCTACCCTCACCGCTGCAGACAGGTGATGTGCCTGTCTTGCTCAAGGGGGGTCCTGTCCGAAAGGCAGGGGGCTCACCCGGTGACTGAGGACGTAAGTGAGAACAGCGTTCTCGATACTCCATCGCGCGGTTCTCATCTCGCTCAGACGGGAGAGTGAGGGACGTGGCTATCAGCAGAGATTCTGTCTGTGCGAGCTGCGTAGAGTCCCTGTGGTTCTCATCTGTGGGGGGGTGTGGTTATCAGCGGAGACTCAGGCCCTGTTTACACCTGGCATTAACATGCGTCTTGGGTGAGGACAGCTCTAAGTACGTCTGTTTACATCTGGCATGAGAACGCGTCTCGAGTAACCACTTGTTATCGCATCTCACTTCCCCGCTGTCTATGCAAATGACATTTATTCAGTTTCCTTCGTTTCTTACCTGTATGGAAAATGAAAAACGCAAACCTAACAGAGAATTGGACTGGAGGTTTTTTTTTTTCTCCTCCAAACAGCAGCGCACCGTGCGGGCCGCACCCGTTCCGTTTTCAGGGACTGTCCCGATCACCGTGTCATGGAGAGGGAGCGATCTCCGGTCCCACTGCACGTTTCAGCTCCTGTGTCTCCGGGCAAAACAAATAAAAATATGTCAAGTGTTTTTATTTTCGTTCTTTTTGTTTTCGTTAGTTTCTACTTGTGTGAAACAAACATTTTAAACAAAACTCAGGGGCTGTAATCTGGTGAGTAGATATGAGGTTGTCTCGGAGACACCCTCCCACCTACTTACCTACCTATGTACCTACCTATTGATCTAAGTATCTACCTATTATTTATTTATTTATTTATCTACCTACCTACTTATTATCTCTCTATACCTACAGAGCGGGGTTTAATATGTTTCCTGAAAATTAGACATCTTCTACTCGGGGAAAAGAAGCACACTACCCTGGGAATCCTGGGAAATGGACTTGTTTACAGCTATTGCTATCAAAACGCATTGGTCATATTTCAAGCAACACTAAATGCAAGAAGGAAAAATATGGATCCCAACCTGAGCGCTTTCGTGTATTGTTTGGTGGTATTCATAATTATTAAGGCAAAACAACGCCATATTTCAATCAACATGAACATAATATGAAATTTGCAAGCAGCTTGAATTTTGCTGTAGCTGCGACTCCGGCGAGGAATATGAAACGCCAAGTTCATTGCCTGTGATCCGTCTGCTGAGAACAGCCTCGTGGACCGAAGTGATGTTTGACAATTCTTCATCGTATAAACAAACAAAATGTATTTAAAGCAAGTAGTTTTGAGTTTTTCTAAATCATTCTGTTAAGCTGTATTCTGTTTGTGCTCAGAGGCTGCTGGTGAACAGCGCGCAGCGCGGGCCTTTCTGCGTCTAAGCCAATACAATCAACGATCCCAGCGGTCTGCATGTCGCACTCCATGTGGAAAATGCAATCAACATTTTAAAAACAGTGCAGGCCTAATACAGTGCACTTATAAAATAATAGCCTCTAAAACATTAAATATAACAAAATGGCCCATAATAATACAGCATTTACTCCATAATCAAACAAAATATGCTTAAGTCAATTATAAATAAAACAGACAGGGGCCCGTCATAAACTAAACAGACATCACCTGAATTTAAACAAAAAGACCTTGGCCTGCATGTCACGCTTCATGTGCAAAATGCAAAACAACATTTTAAGAACAGGCCTAGTGTGCTCGTGCATTACTGTAATCGTTTATAGCCTATAAAACATTAGAGACAGGACTATGCCATAAGGCTTTGGCCTGCCATGGGCTAAATGAGTTAAATGGGCTCAAACGAAATAGTGACAGGTTTTTGGGAAGTTGAGCTTCCAAGAAGCAGAGTGTGTCGATGGACTCTGCACTCTGGCGATTTCGAATCTTTGTAACGAATTGTCTGCAGACAGAAAACGCACTCACACAGCTGTTGCATTAACTCTACATATCTACTTCCTTTCTATGTAATTACCTAGTTACCTACTTATCTACATATCTATCACTTGCTCTGTCGGTCCCAGTCATATCTTTTTTTAACAGCTCAACAAGGAGGTGGCAATATTATTCAAATGAGTTCCCGCAAGTGCAGAGCAAAGCACGACTTGCTTTGCTTTGGCCTTAAGCTCCAGCGTTGAGGGTGAGCACTTGAGAGATTTGAAAGTAAAAAAATAATAATAATAATAAAAAAAAAACCAAACTCAATCTTTGAATCCACACTGTTGCTTCGGGCAACGGTGTTTCTTCATATTTTTATTATTATTTTTTATTTTCATTTATTTTATTTTTTAAACGAGTGTTTTTCCAGCTCATGGGAGAAGCGTACGCCAGCACCCGGGGTCAGAAGGGAGAAAAGAGCATAAGAAAAATGGGATGGATGGATGGATGGATGGATGGATGGATGGATGGATGGATGGATGGATGGATGGGTGGATGGATGGATGGGTGGATGGATGGGTGGATGGATGGATGGATGGATGGGTGGATGGATGGATGGGTGGATGGATGGATGGATGGATCGATGGGTGGATGGATGGATGGATGGGTGGGTGGATGGATGGATGGGTGGATGGATGGATGGGTGGATGGATGGATGGGTGGATGGATGGATGGATGGATGGGTGGATGGATGGATGGGTGGATGGATGAAATGGTGTTTAAGAGCTTTTGTTCATCGATTCACCGGCGTTTTGCTCCAACTCCCGCTCAGCTTATCAATAGGGAGCCTGGAACCTGCCATATTTGTTTACCACGTGTCATTCTGAACGCGATAATTCCCGATCAGATCATGTATCTCCCCCTATCGTGTGTGTGTGTGTGTGTGTGTGTGTGTGTGTGTGTGTGTGTGTGTGTGTGTGTGTGTGTGTGTGTGTGTTTGTGTGTGTGTGTGCTACTGAAGTCAGAAGACATCAT